>NC_091069.1:10455000-10761000 GCF_032405125.1 Capricornis sumatraensis | reverse complement strand
ATATAGGTAGATATCTATATGTATCTATCTTCTTGTGTGTGTGCCCAGTTGTGTCCAACTCTTCATGACCCCAAGGACTGTAGCCTGCCAAGCTCCTCTTGCTCATGGAATTTTCCAGGCAAAAATACTGGATCAGATTGCCATTTCCTACTCCAGGGGATCTTTCCCACCCAAGGATCAAACCCTCGTGTCTTGGGTCTTCGGCATTGGCAGGTGGATTCTTTGCCAATAGATAAAAGATGGATATACATATCTGAGTCACTTTGCTGTATACCTGACACTAACACAATATTGTAATCAACTATACTTCAATAAAAAGATGATAAACTATACAAGGCTTTAAGCAGACTGTAACTGTATAAACAGGCAAGATGTCTGCTCATTAATTTAAGATGTCTGTCTGAAAGGGTGCCTGCTTGGTCTTGCTCCGGTGTAATGCCTATACACCCACGCTGGAGACTAGTTGTCAAACGTGTTCAGTTCTATTTTTTCTCTTCCTAATTTATATTTTCAATTTATTTTCTCTGAATCTTTGAAAGGATTAATATTGGGGAATTTAAAAGACAGAACATTTAATCAAGGGATGTTAGCCTATTCCCTTTTTTTCGGGATCAGAATCAAATTATCTTCAGAAGCAATTCAAATTTTATCTAAGTACATCTATTTTAAAAGTTTTTAGGACTTAGGCTAAAGTCATCTATTTTCAGCCCACTCTGAACTGTCTCCTTTCACTTTCTAATGGAGAACTCTGACCCTTGTCTTAATTTTACTTCCACTGTTTATAAATCCTGACCACCTGACAAAAATACATTAGGTCTGAAAGTCATAGCACTTATGGTAGAATTGCGGAATGTTTACAGATGTGGAATTGTGTCCAAAAGGCTTAGGGAAGAATAGATTAATTCTTTTTACAGAATTTATTTCATCTTTACCTTCTTTAGAACCCAAGGAATCTAACTTTGATTTCTCTAAAACAAAGTGCTTTTTAATATCAAATTATTCAAGGGCCTGGTGGGCCAACTTGGATTCTGATGGAAAGTAACTTATTAAGTAAGCTTTCCTCTAAGTTTCTGTTTGTTGCTGTTCAGTTGCTAAGTCTGACTCTTTGCAACCCCATGGACTGCAGCATGCCAGGCTCCTCTGTCCTCTACCAACTCCCAGAGTTTGCTCAAATTCATGTAAAGTTTTTATTCCATCATTGCAAAACATCATGATAGCAGTAATGACAATAATAGCTAACATTTATTGACTTCTTTTTTTGTAGGCATTATGTAAACTAAAGTTAAAAATTCCATAATTTTATGGAGGCATCTTAATGGTTAATTTATTTTTGAAAAGCCATTTGACTAATGAGATTTATTTATTTACTTTTTTTGTGGTCCAGAATGTTCCTTTTAGGTAGAACACAGTGATAATAATGCTGTTTGAAGTTTGATAGTGTTTGTAATTTTATGAAGTACCATTTTGGAAAATGTGATGACACAGACATGTCAGTCTGCCGTTTACATGCTTTCCTTAAATTTGAGGGTGTACTCTTGGATCTTGAAACAGGCTTTACCAGTATTACAGCTCAGCAAAAATGCAGCTGAAGCTCATAGTTCTCTTTCTGCTCTTCTATCTGGTAGTTTTGTGCACCCACTGTATTTAGGGAAGAAACTTAAGTTTATGCTGGGGACGAAAGCTTCCTCAAAGCATGTGGGTGGTGAAATCTTTCTCTCAAAGGTTTGTAGAATGTTCTAAGGGTTATAGGATGTTTTTCACTAGTTTACCTTGATCTCCAGATTTCTGTATGTCTTAGTGAGTTGTCGTTAGAGATTGTTGAATAGGGGGAAATTAGATTTGGTGGTATACAGGGAGGCCTGGCGTGCTGCGATTCATAGGGTCGCAAAGAGTCGGACACGACTGAGCAACTGAACTGAACTGGAGAAGACTCTTGAGAGTCCCTTGGACTGCAAGGAGATCCAACCAGTCCATTCTGAAGGAGATCAGCCCTGGGATTTCTTTGGAAGGAATGATGCTAAAGCTGAAACTCCAGTACTTTGGCCACCTCATGCAAAGAGTTGATTCATTGGAAAAGACTGTTGCTGGAAGGGATTGGGGAAGGAGGAGAAGGGGACGACAGAGAATGAGATGGCTGGATGGCATCACTGACTCGATGGATGTGAGTCTGAGTGAACTCTGGGAGTTGGTGATGGACAGGGAGGCCTGGTGTGCTGCAATTCATGGGGTCGCAAAGAGTCGGACACGACTGAGCGACTGAACTGAACTGAACTGAACTTTGGATTAATTAAATTAATTAAGGCTTACATAACATGAAAGTTCCTGATGCGTTTCTAGATCAGGTGGATATTTTTGTGTTACTTACTGCCTTTGGAGGAGAAGGGGATATAATTTTAATACCATTGCAGTTCTGCTTATTAGTGTATAGTGTGTTATTGTTCAGCTGTACCTAGAAATTAAGTACTGTGTCCTTTTTGTTGGACTTCAAAATTTCACAGTTTTAATTATTCACAGAATTTGTCTGGTCCTGAGTGGAAACTGAGGCAAGGAAAAGTAATTAGCCAAAGGCTGCATAACTAGTGAGCAGCAAAACTGAGATTTGAGCTCAAGAAGTCTTGCTCTGGGATTTGTGTTTTAACTAACCTTGGACTGCCTCTGGGATCTTACCTTGCATATCGTTCTGCAGTTTGCTTTTTTCACTTAGTGGAACCTGATAGGCATGCGGGTCTCCCGCATTGTAGACAGATGTTTAACCATCTGAGCCACCAGGGAAGTCCTCCATGTACCTCTATCTCCTTCTTAGTAATTATGTGGCAGTACATGGAAAGCCGCTTCCCTGGCGGCTCAGTGGTAAAGAATATGCCTGACAATACAGGAGAAGAGATGCAGGTTCGATGCCTGAGTCAGGAAGATCCCATGGAGAAGGAAATGGCAACCCACTCCAGTATTCTTGCCTGGGAAATCCCATGAACAGAGGAGCCTGGCAGGCTACAGTTGATTGGGGTCACAAAAGAACATGACTTAGCAACTAAACAAGTCCATGGAAGGCGTACCATGATTAACTTAATGTCTTTCATGCTTCATCTTGTTTAACTGTCCCATTAGTCATGATTTCAAATAAGATTTTAAAAAGCCAAGATTTTAAAATGAAAATAGTGCGTCTACATTAGTATTTACTAAATAATGCATATTAGCTGTCCAGGTGTTTTATTCTGTCAGTTGGGTGGTCTAATAAAACCTGAGCTTAATCTACAAGCTGTTTGTTACGTGTTGAATTTCATTATTTTCACGGTTTTTCTTTTTTAGCTCTGGAAAAGTAATTAATGGATCGGGGCAGGGGGTAAAATTGACCTTTGGATTTTATTTATTTTTGGTAGGGTTTGGAGTTTTGATGTCATAACACGAAGTGCTGTACTCTTAATTTGAATTTTGGGTACTATCTGACTTTGAATTAGGTACTTACATCTTCAGAGCTGTGTGTCTTTCAGATCCTTGTACTTGTGCCAGGAATAGTTGGTACCAAGTCTATTTTTTTAAACAGTGTCTTACTTTTGTTTCAAAAATGTCAACCAAAGATATTAGAAAGTGTCAGTCGTTTCCATATTTTCCCCTCATGATACACATTTCTTCATTGTAAAGAAACGTCCTTTTTTTGGTACCTTAATAGTTATTTCAGACATACTCATTGGGAAGTTAGTAGGTGTCTCCAGCTTAAATTTTGTTGCTGTTCTTTAATCATTTTGGAACTGAGTTAGCAGCAGCTTGGCTGATTCCTAACTGGAGCATTGCTCTTCATCATTCAGTCGCTTGTTTATTAATTATTTATAAATTTATACATTGATTCAGTACCTGCTAAACACCAGTTCCGCTGCTGAGTCATGGAGATACCAAGATGACTGTGTCCCTGTTTCAGGGCACTTGAAGTTTTATTGAGAAAACAATGTTCTGTTGCAAATAGTCTATGTGAAAATATCTGACTCAGGAGGCTGGTAAAGGCTTCTCAGTTTGGGCTGGGCCCCGCTGCCTGAGTGGGACTTAACTGACCACGAAGAGGAGTAAGCAGAGGATTCTAAACAGAGGACATGCAGAAATCCAGTCTCTGGCAACTCAGAATTGTCATCAGAATGTCATGTATCCCTGTGAGAATGCAGGCCCCTCAAGAGCAGACCTTAACCTGTCCTGTTCATCAGCGCCTAGCACTTCACAGGTGTTTAGTAAACATTTCTTGAATGGGTGAGTGAAGCAAGTATGTTAAATACAGCCTTACTGTCCTTGTCTGTCCATTTTCTGGAAAGAGCTGAGCTCATTATTTTTAATACCTGATGATTTTTAGAATATGTAATTTAAAGAAACATAAAGTGAGTAAGAAACTATTCCTGCATCGAAAGAGATAAATCTTGCAAGAGGAAACACATGTAGACAAATCATTGTAATTCAACATGATTATATTTATTAAAAAAAATTTTGCAGTGGACACCCATCTCTGGTATGGGTTGGTTACGTCCCTGAAAAGTGGTGGGTAATTAAAATCCTATACAGCTAACATTGTAGTAGGTCATTAAAAAATGACGGTCATTTTTTTTGCCTTGTCACATTAGTATAAACAGTACATGAATACTATGATGAAATGTACGTATATAATGAACAAAAAAAGTAACTGGCAGTTCTGTCAAGGTTTAGGCAGTAGTATATAACAATGTTTACCATGCTTGATCCTTGAGTAACATCAGAATTTTTCCTGAATCTGCACACTGCTTTACTGTTGTTTATTTAAAATGTCTTTTTTTGGGCCCCTTAAAAATATCTTTAAAGAAGCTTTATGTTATTACCATAATGAAGGGCTACTATCTCTTGCCCTAAATAGAAACCAAGTTAAATATAATAAAAACACAGCAGTGTTATAAAACTTAGCTTGCTGCTGTTTGCGGAAGGTGCCGAGTTTGAGATCTGCTGTCCTTTAATTGAAAGGAGAGATTAGCAGGTGTTGGGCTTCCCTGGTAGCTCAGCTGGTAAAGAATCTGCCTGCAATGCAGGAGACCTGGGTTCGATCCCTGGGTTGGGAAGATCCCCTGGAGGAGGGCATGGCAACCCTCTCCAGTATTCTTGCCCGGAGAATCCTCATGGACAGAGGAGTGCTGCAGTCCATGGGGTCACAAAGAGTCAGACACCACTGAGCAACTAAGCACAGCACAGCAAGTGTTAGGGAAATGTTGAAGACAAACTGGGGCCTCGCTTAGGTTTTCTCCATGGTGTGAATAGGAGAACTGAAAGAGACTTTAAGATGGAGTAACTTTCCCACTCGGTGTCATAAGGGAGGAAGGATGTACCCTATTTGTTAGAGGCAGTTCCCCCAGCACTTAGCAGTGGGAAGAGATTTGGGGGCTGGGCCTCAAAGGAGAAATTTGAGTTCACGTAAAGATAAGGAGGATATAGGCTTCGTGTGTGTACGTGCGTGTGTGCACGTGGATGCTCGGGTGTGTCCGACTCTTTGTGACCCCGTGGACTATAGCCTGCCAGGCTCTTCTGTCCATGGGATTTTTTCAGGCAAGATAACTGGAGCAGGTTATCATTTCCTCCATCAGGGGATCTTCCCGACTCAAGGGATTGAACCCATGTCTCCTATGTCTCCTGCAGTAGGGAGGAGAGTCCAGGAATGAGACTACTCAGATGATGAGACTCTTCATAGTCTGAAGGGTTGACTGGAGGAAGATGATAATCTTGAATTTTCCTAACCTTTCCCAATGAAGGGCCATTTTGATTTTCTGTTCTCCCACATTGGAAGAAGGCAGAAGATACAGTCAGAGCATAGATCACTTTGACAATATTGATTACTGTCTGAGGTCACCTGCCCACAGGAAATCCCAGTTAGCTTCTAGAGACAGAGAGTGAGGTGACCAAGATTTTCTGGTGCCAGTTAGGGAAGAATTGATGCTTTTGAACTGTGGTGTTGGAGAAGACTGTTGAGAGTCCCTTGGACTGCAAGGAGATCCAACCAGTCCATCCTAAAGGAGACCAGTCCTGCGTGTTCACTGGAAGGACTGTTGTTGAAGCTGAAATGCCAATACTTTGACCACCTGATGTGAAGAGCTGACTCATTTGAAAAGACCCTGATGCTGGGAAAGATTGAGGGCAGGAGGAGAAGGGGACGACAGAAGATGAGATGGTTGGATGGCATCACTGACTCAATGGACATGGGTTTGGGTGGACTCTGGCAGTTGGTGATGGACAGGGAGGCCTGCCGTGCTGCAGTTCACAGGGTTGCAAAGAGTCGGACACGACTGAGCGACTGAACTGAATCTGGATTAGTCCCTAGTAACTTTTTCTAAACTTTCATATACCATTTCTTTAGTAGGATCTAGGTTATTTAGTCGGGAAGTCCAACTAAACTTGACTTTGTCAGACAGTTTGAAACTTTCGAAGAAGAGGAGAGTTGTCCAGCTACTGACTGACATATTAATAGTTGGAAGAGGGGTGAATAGAAGAAGCAACTTTGACGGTGAATTAAAGCACTCATTTTGGGGAGGCAGATGGCATGGTGGTTAAAATCTGCGTAAGCCAGGTACACCTGGATTCTAGTCTTAGCTTTGCTAGTTACTGAGTTGACCTTGGGCAGAATATTTAATTTCCTCATCAATAAAAGGTGGGTACGAATACCTTTCAGGAATGTTACACAGATTAAATGAGAATTTCCATATAAAGTACCTGGTTGGTCCCTAGTAAGGACAATCCTGAAATGCCCAGTGGTTATTATTGTTTCCTAGGCACGAGTACATTTTACTGCTGCTACTGCTAAGTCACTTCAGTCCTGTCCGACTCTGTGCGACCCCACAGATGGCAGCCCACCAGGCTGCCCCGTCCCTGGGATTCTCCAGGCAAGAACACTGGAGTGGGTTGCCATTTCCTTCTCCAGTGGATGAAAGTGAAAGTGAAGTCGGTCAGTCATGTCCGACTCTTAGCAACCTCATGGACTGCAGCCCACCAGGCTCCTCCACCCATGGGATTCTCCAGGCAAGAGTACTGGAGTCGGGTGCCATTGCCTTCTCCAGTACTTTACTACCCCCAGCCAAAACTCTGCTCTTCAAGCTCAACCACTATTACTTATAATGGCTTTAAAAATTTTGCTATTAAGTGGAAATTAATATGAAAACTGACATTTCCTAAACAATTCTGGCTGGGAAATTTATTTGCCTTGCTTCTTTTGACCAGGAATTAGTGCAAAATGTTAATACAGCTGTGGAACTTTTGCGTTAGGAGGTTTCTGTGTTTTGTTTCTGATCACAGTGAACTGAAAGAAAAAATATTCTTAGTGTGATAGTTTAAACAGTACAGTATGTTACCAGATGTTAGTGGGTTCTGTGACATCAGCTAATGATAAGTTACAGTGTTCACGTGCAGTTCTCAAATTCATATATTTTTTCTTACTGAGAGAAGTTGCTAAATTGTATGCTTAGATTTAGAATTATGTTATTTATGCAACAAAAAATTAAAACAGACTGTACTTTTGAGAACAGTTTAATTTACAGAAAAACCTAGATGAGCGTGCAGGGAGTTGCCATACACCCAGCATCATGTTCCTGTTGACATGGTGCATTTGCTGCAATCATTGAACCAGTATTGATAATTATTATTAATTAGAGTTCATACTTTATTCAGATTTCTTTGGTCTTTACCTGATGTCCTTTTTCTGTCCCAGGATCTCATCCAGGATATGTTACATTTAGTTGTTATTATCTCTGTAATTTTTGATTGGATCATCTTAATTAACCAAATTATTTGTTTGCAAAACATGCTTTATTCTCAAAAAAAGCCATACCTATGTGTGGCATATTATGTTAATAAAAATGCTCTTTGATTGAAGCTAGTTGGCCTTTAATTCCACTTTTAGTAAGCCTTTATGAGGGTAGGTTTCATCATGTGAGCAAGTAGTCTGTCTTAGCTTTTTAGTTATGTCTGATATTTCACACTTACTTTCATGGAAAGCTTCATTTTGGTTGCCTCTGCCGTGTGAAGGACATGGAGTATGTCTCATTGTGTCCTAGCGAAATGATAAAAATTACTCTGCCTCTTTTTTGTGGAGGAACTAAGATCCCACAAGCTGTGCTACATGGCTTGTGGGATTTTACCTCATTGACCAGGGATTGAACCTAGACCCTTGGCAGTGAAAGTACAGAGTCCTAACCACTGGACCACCAGGAAATTCCCTACCCTACCTCATAATTGATAAGAATGGTGATGTCCTATATCATAGATTATTTATACTTCACAATCTTCTCATGTGAACTATACTATTTAGCATATGAAGTAGGTAAGAGGTAAGAGCATTATCCCAGTTTTGAAGATGGGGAAGCAGAAACTTAGGTGAAATCACTAGCCACAGATCACGTTGCCAGTAGAAGTCAGAGCCCAGTCTTAAATCCCTCAGCTCTTCTTACTGTAGTTTTTTGTTTGTTTGTTTGTTTTAGTATCCTTTCCATTGTGTTGTATGAAATAATTTCTATAAAAAATGATACAGTAGTGAGTGTTTTTCTGTTACTGACTTACAGAGTTGATCTTGAGTTTATTAAATTCCTGAAGCCTGGTGATCTCAAAGATCCATGGGATCTCAAAGAACCGAGCAGCTGAACAACAGACAGATGATTAGATAAACTCTCGCTGTTACTTAAAAGTTTAAAACTCTTGGCTGCATATCATTAACTTGGGATGCTTTTGATTAGAAATTTTCATCAGCGAAATCATGAGACATAATTCTCATACCATAAAACATTTGAAATGATTTCCCCCTACTTTTGAGTCCTTGAGTTGCCGGAGTTCGTTCAGGCATAGTTGCTGACGTGTGTAATACGTGTTTCCTCCTTGGAACTTTGAACGCATTTTCTAATTCACGCATTTCACTTTATCTGGTTGTGCTTCCTCCCCATGCTCTGTGTTAGAGTAGGTATGCTTGCTTATCAGGAGTTGACAGGCTTTTTCTGTAAAAGGCCAGATAGTGAATGTTTTAGGCTTTGCGGGCATATGGACTCTGGTGGACTCTGGCAACAATTCAGCTCTGCTGTTGTAGCCTGAGAACAGCCATAGATAATATATAAACAAATGGACATGGCTGTGTTCTGGTAAAACTTTATTTGTACAAGTAGGCAACTGGTTGAATTTGACTCACAGGCTGTAGTTTGGCAGCCTCTCCTCTACATAATTGTAGGAACGATACCAAAACTCAATGTGCTTCACTTCTTCCAACTAAAATCTCCCTCTAGGCTCTCAGTGATAAGTCTTCCTAACATAAGTTAAAAAGGTTAAAATCTGACTTAACACGCATAGGTATGCTGCTGCTGCTGCTGCTAAGTCGCTTCAGTCGTGTCCGACTCTGTGCGACCCCATAGACGGCAGCCCACCAGGCTCCCCTGTCCCTGGGATTCTCCAGGCAAGAACACTGGAGTGGGTTGCCACTTCCTTCTCCAAGGCGTGAAAGTGAAAAGTGAAAGTGTAGTCGCTCAGTCGTGTCCGACCCTTAGTGACCCCATGGACTGCAGCCTACCAGGCTCCTCCGTCCATGGGATTCTCCAGGCAAGGGTACTGGAGTGCGGTGCCATTGCCTTCTCTGATGCATAGGTATAATTGATTTTATTTTTGTAGAAAATGTGGTTAAGTGGAACTGAGGTTAATATAGATTTTCAAAGTTCAATCATTGACCCCTCCAAAAAGAAATTATCTAACTTTGAAAATGCTTGCAGCTTTCAGGGAAAAAAAAAATCAGTTTGTTACTGTGAGATACACCTAAAGTTAATTTAAAAATTCTTTGATTTTTACTTAAGTTCTTTTTCTCAGAGCAATTTGTGATAATGCAGTAAGCAAAACTATATGAGAACTTCTTGTGTTTTGCCTGTGGTACTGGGGGCTGGGCATACACAGGTCTAAGAGAGAATTCTCATCCTTTGAGGGGACCCTTCATTCTTGCTGAAAGGACAATAGACATTAAAGATGAAAATAAAAAATAACAGTTCCAATTTAATGGTATGAATAAGCACTGCTTTAGGAGTTCATAGTTGGAATTTATCACTGGGGCAAACTGTATGGTTGGGAAGGAAGATTTCATTGAGCTAGGCCTTGAAAATTTAAAGGAGCAAATAGGATGAAGGTGCATTGAAAATAAAAATGAAGAGGCATAAGAGGGTTTGTATAGAGAAATAATGTGAGATTAGGACTGGAGGGGAGGGTTAAAGGAAAACTCGCCCTTAAACATTAGGTTAACAAGTTTGGAAATTATCCTCTAAGAAGTAAGGAATAAATGTTAATTTTGAATGTGTAGTATTTTTAATGTTTTCAGTACAATGTGCTTATTGTAGTTAACATTTATTGATTTTTTTCATAGTATTTACCTCTCCTCTTTTCCTGTCCATCAGAGACTACACACTTGTTCTTCCTATGTTATTTCCACCTCTGCTTATGAGGTTTCTAACATGAATATGTGACTGAAATGCCTCTTTTTCATTCATATATTCATTCAGCAGATGTGTACTGATGTGCATGATGTGATGGATTCTATTCTACTCAGTGTGAACAGAACTGGAAACAAATTGGGCATAAATCCCTCCTCTTAGGGAGTGTATATTTTCTTGGGGAGATGCTAAATATATAAGAGAGATAAGTGAAATGTATAGTAACCAGTGCTAACAAGTCAATCCTAAGGGAAATCAGTCCTGAATATTCATTGAAAGGACTGATGCTGAAGCTGAAGCTCCAATACTTTGGCCACCTAATGCGAAGAACTGTCTCATTGGAAAAGACCCTGATGCTGGGAAAGATTGAAGGCAGGAGGGGTAAGGGACAACAGAGGCTGAGATGGTTGGATGGCATCACCGATTCAATAGACGTGAGTTTGAGCAAGCTCCAGGAGTTGGTGATGGACAGGGAAGTCTGGTGTGCTATAGTCCATGGGGTTTGCAAAGAGTTGGACACGACTGAGTGACTGAACTGAACAAGAAAAATGAAAGCAGGGAGACATAAAATGAACATGTGATAGAGTGAGGGTTGGAATTTTATGTAGGGTGGTCGAGAAAGACTTCACTGAAGAAGATGACTCTAAGACCCAAAGGAAGTAACAGACCCAGGTGGGAAGCAGGTGGGAAGATACTGGAGTGGAAGTATGCCCAGCAGGTTTGAGAATCTGGCTGAAATAGAATGAATATGGGGGTTGGTAAGAGAGTGATCTAATGTCCTTCTTTGTGTGTCTTGATGAAATTATTAATAGTGTCTGCTTTCATTCCCAGTAGTGTCCCAGTTTGGATGGTAAGTTATATGGTCTGGTAATAGGAGGTGAAGTCAGAGAGCTAAAGGGGGATAGAGGCAGACCATGGAGAGCCAAGAAAAAAAGCTTTTGGAGGATTCTGAATACACTGATGTGATTTGACTTAGGCTTTCCCAGGCTTTCACTTAGGCTCACTGTGGCCACTGTGTTGAGAATAGGCTGAGAGCAACGACTGAAGCAGAGAGCCTGTGGAAAATCTCTTCTGATGCTTCAGTTTTCTCAGTAAAGTAGGAGGCAAGGGGCTGAGAATGAGGAGAGGGGAAGAGGTTGGGGATCTGAGGAGAGAGGATGGTATGGATTCATCGCCTGGGGACTGGGGAGTGGTGGAGGAGCTTGTGGGAGTGACAGGCGTGTGCCGTGCATCAGTGAGGGCTCGCGTAGGGCTTGTGATCGTGAGTTTGAAGTGATGCTAGCATGGTTGTGTGTGTCGGTTTTCTCATTTACAGGTAGAAAGTAGGAGTTGGGAGAGCATTAGGTTTAACTGGAATTGAGGGTTAGTCAAGTGAGGGGGCAAATTGCTTGCTTCCCAGGCAGCGCTAGTGATAAAGAACCTGCCTGCCAGTGCCAAGTAGATGTACTAGAGGTAGGTTCGATCCCTGGGTCGGGAAGATCCCCTGGAAGAGGACAACCCACTCCAGTATTTTTGCCTGGAGAATCCCATGGACAGAGGAGCCTGGGAGGCTATAGTCCATAGGGTCACAAAGAGTCAGACACGACTAAAGCAACTTAGCGTGCATGCACGGAGCAAATTGAGAGTGCATTCGGCAAGTGATCATAATGATTGACTATGGGATTTGTGCTAGTTGGGTAAGGAAGGAAGCAGAGACAGGAGGAGGCTGAAGGTTAGTTAAAAAAAAAAAATATATATATATATATAAAATAGGCTTAATGGCTTGAAATTCTTGGTGGGGTCAAATGATCATTGGAGTTTGAGAGTTGTAGGGGAAGGACAGACTATAGTATATGATAGCAGTAAGGGTGGGTAGTAGGTCGTATAGTGTGATGAACTTGAAAGAAAATGCTTAGCAAGTTTACCTAGTGTTCTGGATTTATTTAAAATATGTTCACAAAAATGTCTTTGAAGACATTTTGGGCTTTCGAAGGGCTTAGAAGGTGAGTTCTTGTTCGGATATTTGAAGTATTACCTTCACGTGATTTTTTATTTTTAAATATTTATGTATTTGGCCATGCTGGGTCTCAGTTGCAGCCATGTGTTAATTTTTTTTTAAGTGAAGGTTTACTTGAAGGTTTTGGCTGCATAGATTGGTTCATATTTTGCTGTGTCGTTAGAAACAGTTTATGCATCCTATCTTGAACAGAATTTCTGTTCTGATTGGACTGTGAGCTCCTTGAGATTAGGGGACCTGGCTAGGTTCCAACAATAGTTGATAAGATAGTTTGTTAAGTTGTATTAAGGCATCAAGAAAGGTACAGTTTGAGAACTGCCAAAATATTTTCCTCTATCATTTTATTATGAAAAACTTCTAACATAAAGAAACTGTTGAAGAGTAGTACATTGATCACCATATACCCACCAACCAGATTCAACAGTGTTTATATTTTGCAGTGTTTTACAAATCTTTTAACTTTTTCTTGACTGTGTACAAGTGAGTTCCAGATATCCTGACACTTCACTTCTACATACCTGAGCGTGCATCTCTGAAAAATATAGTGTTCTCCTGTGTAACCACCGGATTTTTCTGAGCCATTCCTGTAGAGATCAGGGAAATAGTGAAATGTACTGGCTCTGTCACCTCTCGCCCACTTGGCCTCATGCAAGTTACTTAACGTCCCTGAGCCTTAATTCCCTTTGCTGCACGGTTCCTATCTCAGAGGGATATTGTGAGAATGAAGTGTGTAAAGTTCTTAGAACCACACCAGGCAGAATTTTCAGTTTATAAAGTGTTTTCTCACATAATACTCAATTGTGGTATATACCACCGCAGCCAACCCTTGCCATCGGAGTTGGAAACATCTTCCTCGCCATCTCCATGTATAAGTGTCAGCAAGCTAGTATCTTCTGCCTCCAGTATCTGTCATATCTGTCTGATTCTTTCCACTGCCACTACAATATTTCTTGCCTATCAACAAGTTCGTAGTGTTTCTTCATCTAGTTCCATCCCTATCTCCTCATCTTTCTCCTTACTGCCAGAGTTTATGTTCTCAAATATAAATTTAATCTTGTTACTCCATTTAAACTCTTTCCCCATCTCTTACAGTCCAGTTTCTTTTTTTTTACAGTCCAGTTTCTTAACACTGGCTTCTGTGTACAGTCTGTCTGTAGCCTTATCTCATTATACATTGAGTCCTCTGCCTCCAGCCTCACTCTTAACACACACAAACACACATGCCCCCAAACTGTAGGAAGTCATGTGTAGTTCTCTGAATATCACACACATCTGTGCTTTTTGCTTGATTGGCTCTGTGTATCTGGAAGTCTACCCCTTCCCAAGATCTTCTTTTCGTCAGGCAAATTCTTATCCCACCCCTGCCTCCCCACCCAAATACTTGTCTTCTAAGACCGGACTCCCGGTACCTAACTTTTCAGTCGCTCCTTCTCTTTGTCCTTACTGTACATTGTACAGCCTTCAACATATTATCCATATTTTGGGGCAGCCACTAACTTGCATGTGTAATAGAATGGGGGTTCTATTAGATTAGAAAGTCCTTGAGGACTACGTGTTATCTTTGTTTTTTTTCTGTATCCCTAGTACCTAATGTGTTGCTCATGCCAGGCACAAAATAAATGTAGGTATTGTGTCCACGTTTTATGGAGAAAAAAGCCTGAAGTTTAGATAATATGCATTATGTACCCAAGGTAACAGAACTATTAATGAAAGATAGAGATCTTTAAGAGCCCATTTCCATTTTATTTTCATTAACTATAAACTTCTCATAATTACAACCATTTGTTCAGTGATTCTGTTCTTGGTCTGTGGATTTAGAGCCCCCTAGAGGATGTTAGAATTCCCTCGTGGAAGTTTACAGAGTCATGTGTGTTTTCTTTAGACTGAGTTAATAAGATTATATATGTTTGGCAGCAGTTTTTTTGAATGTACATGAATGCTTTTGTGACTTAATAGCAAATCATCTTGGTGAAGTAGACATATTTAAAATCTTTGGGAGGAAAGCAGTCTGAGGGTCTTAATACGGGAGACCTGAAATAGTTTGCTGCTGCTGCTGCTAAGTCGCTTCAGTAGTGTCCGGCTCTATGGGACCCCATAGACAGCACCCCACTAGGCTCCCCCATCCCTGGGATTCTCCAGGCAAGAACACTGGAGTGGGTTACCATTTCCTTCTCCAATGCATGAAAGTGAAAAGTGAAAGTGAAGTCGCTCAGTCGTGTCCAACCCTCAGTGACCCCATGGACTGCAGCCCACCAGACTCCTCCATCCATGAGATTTTCCAGGCAAGAGTACTGGAGTGGGATAACATTGCCTTCTCCGAAATAGTATGCTAGGTAATTGATAAAGTACAAGAAAGTGTTTTTTTGAAAGCAGTTAAATTCAGGTTAGATGATAATTCCAGAAACTTTCCTAGAAATCAGTAGTTCATTAAAATAAAGGTTAAAAATCTCTGAAGTCAAACTTATTTTAAAAATTGTTGAATCTGTTTCATTATTTAAATTTGAAAGTGGCTTTAAATATATTTCCATTGACTCTCATAATATTTAATTCTTGGTATTTTTTTAAGTCTTAGCACAAAAATATTTATTTCATATATATAAACGTATTTTCATTGGATCTATAAACATATTGAGAGTTCTGTGGGCTAGGTTCGTTCCTCTTTCCAAATCTGAATTCACTGCAAATTATATTTTATCAATTCCAAATAAACCCACTATGAATCTGATTGGTTGGGACAACATTTTTGAAAAGATTTTTAATATATTTCTTTTATTTAAATTTGTTTTTATTTGAAGGGGGATAGCTCCCCCCCAACTTTATTGAAGTATAATTGACATATAGCATTGTGTAAGTTTAAGTTATATAATAACGATTTGTTACACATATATTGCAAAAGTTTGCCATAGTGAAGTTAGTTAATGCATCCTTCACCTCATGTAATTACCATTTGCTTGTTATTATGATGAGATCATTTAAAGCTTTACTCTCATAGCAGCTTTTAAGTATACAATCTTTATGTTTAATTCTTTAAAAAATTTTTTATTCAGATATATATTCAACATTGATTTAAATATAAATTCAACATATTCAAGTGTAAATTCAACATTGATTTACAATGTTGTGAAGTAACTCAGATATAAGTATCAGTTCAGTTCAGTCACTCAGTCGTGTCCGACTCTCTGCAACCCCATGAATCGCAGCACGCCAGGCCTCCCTGTCCATCACCATCTCCCGGAGTTCACTCAGACTCACGTCCATCGAGTCCATGATGCCATCCAGCCATCTCATCCTGGGTCGTCCCCTTCTCCTCCTGCCCCCAATCCCTCCCAGCATCAGAGTCTTTTCCAATGAGTCAACTTTTCGCATGAGGTGGCCAAAGTACTGGAGCTTCAGCTTTAGCGTCATTCCTTCCAGAGAAATCCCAGGGTTGATCTCCTTCAGAATGGACTGGTTGGATCTCCTTGCAGTCCAAGGGACTCCCAAGAGTCTTCTCCAACACCACAGTTCAAAAGCATCAATTCTTCGGCACTAAGCCTTCTTCACAGTCCAACTCTCACATCCATACATGATCACAGGAAAAGCCATAGCCTTGACTAGACGGACCTTAGTCGGCAAAGTAATGTCTCTGCTTCTGAATATGCTATCTAGGTTGGTCATAACTTTCCTTCCAAGGAGTAAGCGTCTTTTAATTTCATGGCTGCAGTCACCATCTGCAGTGATTTTGGAGCCCCCCAAAATAAAGTCTGACACTGTTTCCACTGTTTCCCCATCTATTTCCCATGAAGTGATGGGACTGGATGCCATGATCTTCGTTTTCTGAATGTTGAGCTTTAAGCCAACTTTTTCGCTCTCTTTCACTTTCATATGGTTTATCACAGGACGTTGAATATAGTTCCCTGTGCTATACAGCAGGACCTTGTTTATTCATTCTGTATGTAGCAGTTTGTATCTGCTGATTCCAAACTCCCAGTCCTTCCTTTCCCTACCACTAATGTTTAATTCTTAATGAGAAGCATTTTTCTAACTTAATGACTGCTGTCTGGACACAACGTTGCATTCTGCTATCTGGGCCACAAACGCTTCTATTGCTGATATAAAACATTTGTGGTCTGGCAGGCATTCTGGCTTCAAGGGTACAGCTTAAATAATAATGCTCTAAAATATGTGTGCTGTTCTTTTCAGTTTGTTTAGCTACTAGATGAACAAGAATTGTGTGATTTCATTCATTCCTGTGGCAAATACTTCTTTACCTCCTGGCGTGAGCCAAACCCTCTCCTTAGCCCCGAAATTACAGCTGTAAGTCAACAAAGCAGACAAGCCTTAGTCTTGGCGGTCCTTGCCTTTCAGTAGGGAAGCCCCACTCTAAGCATCTTGAACATTCATGTAATATAATGCTGAGTAGGGGCAAATGCTTAATAAAAGGTCAGAAGAGGAAATAAGTGATTTTCTCTGTTTTAGAATGAGTTATTTTAGAAGACCTTTCTCAATAGACATTTGAGCAGAGAGACCCGAAAATAATTTTGTTTTTCTTTTTCACTCTTAGTGATCAGCCTTTGTCCCTTCTCCACATTTGAAGATGGTGAAGCTAGATATTCATACTCTGGCCCATCACCTCAAGCAGGAACGCTTATATGTGAACTCTGAAAAACAGCTCATTCAGAGGCTTAATGCAGATGTACTTAAGACAGCCGAAAAGTTGTATCGTACCGCATGGATTGCTAAGCAACAGAGAATTAATTTGGATCGGCTTATCATCACCAGGTAAAGAAAAGGTTTTGAGTTCAGAAATTTTATAAACCGCTATAATTCTGCTTATGGCAGTTACATAACTGCTAACAGCAAATAAACAGATATATTTCTAACAAAGTGCATTGTTTAAGATAACTTACATCAGCATCCCAATGGTGAGTCTTTGCTTATTTTGTTTATTAATGTATTGACCTAAGCACTGTTGTAGAGAATTACAACTTCAGCATTAATATTTTATACCACACCGTTTAATTTTGTACATTGGCATTATATAACATTTTATTGTTATAGAGGGTAAGTTATCTTGTTTCCTAGTTTTCTCCTAATATTATTTAAAATACACATTTTCATGTTTTGCTATTTTGTATCTACTTTGCAGTTTTAGAAACCTCATTTTTCACTGTGTTAATACTTCTTTATTCTATTGTTCCAAGAAGCAATTTTTTTTTTTTTTTTGGCTGCACCACAGGGCATGTGGGATCTTAGTTCCCCAACCAGGGATTGCACTCATGCCCTCTGCAGTGGAAGTGTGGATTCTTAACGACTGGATCACCAGGGAAGTCCCTCAAGAAGCAGTTTTTAAGTTTAGAAATAGTGATACTATGGTATACTGTCTAGAAAAGAAGACAGACATAGAAGAGTACATACTGTATGATTCCATAAATATGAAATTCAAAAAGATGCAGAACTAATCTTCAATCCTAAAGGAAATCAACCCTGAATATTCATTGGAAGGACTGATTCTGAACCTGAAGCTCCAATACTGATGCAAAGAGCTGATTCATTGGAAAAGACCCTGGTGCTGGGAAAGATAGAAGGCAGGAGGAGAAGGGGACGACAGAAGATGAGATGGTTGGATGGCATCACTGACTCAGTGGACATGAGTTTGAGCAAATCCTAGGAGATGGTGAAGGACAGGGAAGCCTGACATGCTGTAGTCCACAGGGGTCGCAAAGAGTTGGACATGACTGAGCGACTGAACAACAGCAACAATCTTCAATGATAGAAATCAGAATAATGGTTATTTCTCAGTATTTTTCATGGAACCTGATTTAATATGAGAAATCTGTCTTACTTTGTACTTTTTGGTTTTGACTTTATTTACATATTCAGGTGCTGGTGGTCTAAAAGATTTTAGCAATTCCTAGTGATCTCATTGCTGGGACTGTAACCAACTCATGTTTCCATGCTTCAATATAGTATATGTGTTATATTATCATTGTTGTTAATTTTGTTATTTTGCTTGTTTGCTCTGTTTTTTAGTGCTGAAGCTTCCCCTGCTGAGTGTTGCCAACATGCTAAGATTTTGGAAGACACACAGTTTGTCGATGGGTATAAGCAACTGGGATTCCAGGAGACTGCTTATGGAGAATTCTTGAGCCGACTAAGGGAAAATCCTCGTCTTATCGCCTCCTCCTTGGTTGCTGGAGAGAAGCTTAATCAGGAGAACACACAGAGCGTCATTTACACAGTTTTCACCTCTCTCTATGGCAACTGCATTATGCAAGAAGATGAAAGCTACCTCCTTCAGGTGCTGAGATACTTGATTGAATTTGAACTTAAAGAAAGTGACAACCCCAGACGACTTTTGAGGAGAGGAACCTGTGCCTTCAGCATCTTATTTAAGCTTTTTTCTGAAGGACTATTTTCTGCCAAACTTTTCCTCACAGCTACTTTACATGAGCCGATCATGCAGCTGCTTGTTGAAGACGAAGATCACCTGGAGATCGACCCAAACAAGCTGATTGAGAGGTTCTCCCCAGCTCAACAGGAAAAACTCTTTGGAGAGAAAGGCTCAGACAGGTTTAGGCAGAAGGTTCAAGAGATGGTGGATTCCAACGAGGCCAAACTTGTGGCCTTGGTGAACAAATTTATTGGTTATCTCAAACAGAACACTTACTGCTTCCCACACAGTCTGAGGTGGATCGTGTCGCAGATGTACAAAACTCTCTCCTGTGTAGACAGACTGGAAGTTGGGGAGGTCAGGGCCATGTGCACTGACCTCCTGTTGGCCTGCTTCATTTGTCCTGCAGTTGTCAATCCAGAGCAGTATGGAATAATCTCCGATGCTCCCATTAATGAGGTGGCGAGGTTTAACCTGATGCAGGTATGCTTTTGCTGGGCATTCAGTGTAAGGTCAGTTGATTGGGCTTTGGGGTGGGAACAGAAATATGCTGACATTGTTTGTATGTTCTTAACATTCTCTTCCCCCCAAAGTGTCCCAAACATTTGCTTCTGAAGTTTTGGGTTCATTTTTAAATGGAGTCCTCACACACTTTAAATATTTAGATGATTCCATTTTCTAGAACAAGGCTACCATCCCTTTCCCATGATTTCACAATCCAGAATAATTAAAAACTGAGAGGGTCTTTTATACTTCCTTTGGTAGCAAAACCTATCCTGAACTAACAAGAGGCAATTTATAGTCCATTTCGTGTTAATGAGTATTTGTGTTTTGCTGCAGGAATGTTAATGTGTCTGATTATAGAATGCCAGCCTAAATACTGGACATGTTGCGTGTATATGTAGCCAGGCTTTCTAAAATCTACAGAGTTTGAAATCTGAAACTCTTCTGGACCTAAACATTTTCAAAAGAAGATTTTTGGATTTATGTTAACACTTTCCCCCCCAATCATCTGAACTACTGAAATCATGTTTTTATTTCTTAAGGGATTCTTTTAATTATATGTTATTCCCAAAAATACTGTGAAGAAGATAGAGTTTATTTGGAATAGCATATATCTTTGGATGATTTTTTTTTTTCAATGATAAGCTTTTTTTTTCACTATTAGTTCTGTCATGTTGGGGTGTTTAGAAATTACATAGACATCCCTGAAATAAAATTAGAATTTCTTTGTCATCTCTGAAACACTAAATTTATTCTTACGATAACATCATTATAGTTCTATTTTTGTCATTCCAGTAGAGATAGAATCACATACTTTCAAAATGAGTAAAAAGGGGGATTGTCCCAGATTTGAAGATGATGCTATATGATAATAACTTTCAGCAAAATATCTTTAGAGAGTAGATTAACAGTTCCCTTTTGACAGTAAGGATCTGGCTCTGAGAGTTAATATTTACTTTCAAAACAGCTTATGTTCTGTAGGAATTATTTGCTTTCAAGTCTAGAAAAAATTTTTTACCTTGAGTACTTTATGAACTATAGAAAAAAGTACTTAATAATATTTTGTCAGCTTTTACAAATTAAGTTTTTAAAGATATGGTAAGTACAGTAGCAGAAACAAAGGTCATGTACCTTCATTTCCTATTGTTGATATAATATGCATTAAAGACAAAGCAGAAATTTCTACTTATTCATTATAGCTCAATCTAAACATAATAAAATGTAGTGGGCTTCCCTGGTGGCTCAGTGGTAAAGAATCTGCCTGCCAATTAGGAGACACGGGTTCGATCCCTGGTCTGGGAAGATCCCACTTGCTGGGAAGCCGCTGGATGTGTGCACCGCAGCTACGGAGCCCTTGCACTCTAGAGTCTGTGCTCTGCCTCAAGAAAGGCCACCGCACTGCAGCTCAAGAGTCGCCTCTGCTCATTGCAACTAGAGAAAAAGCCTGTGCAGCAATGAAGACCCAGTCTTGCCAAAAATAAATAAATAAATAAAAATTTAACAAACAGAAGTCCTTAAAATATAGTAAAAGCTGACAGAGTCAAGATGCATGTTTTATTGGGGATCCCCTTTTGTATGCTTGGTTAGATGGTGTGGGTATTCTTATGAAACATGTTTAGAGTAGAATGGAGATGCTTTCACAGTGGGGACTGTCTCTCCAGCCTGCGTCTTCCCACCTCTGTTCTGGGTTGCAGGTTGGCCGCCTTTTGCAGCAGTTAGCAATGACTGGCTCTGAGGAGGGAGATCCGCGGACAAAGAGCAGCCTTGGAAAATTTGACAAAGTAAGAGCAGATCCTATGTCATGTGAAGGACTCTGTATGGAAAGTTCTGCTAAAATATTAGTGAACCTGCTCTCTTTATTAAATCTTCTCTCTCAGTGATGTGTAAATTAAATATTCTTTTTAATTATGCTTGGTTTGGCTGTAGAGGATACAGTGTTGGATCAGTAGCATTTAAAGGAAGATGTCAGCAAAGATTACTAATGCTCACTTACTGAAATGTTGAGGCGATGCCATTGTAATGAGAGCCAAAGAGCTGTTAAGATTATTTTTTAAAGTTTGATTTTTAAAAATTGTTACAAAATTGTCTATGAATATATGAATCAGCAATGATTGTATAATTTTAAGTGGATTTCATAAGTTAACGTGGCATTGTTCAGTTGATTTAACTAAATAAAAATTTATCATATTTTTAGTAGGCTGTACATTCAACCTAGATTAAAATTCAAAGGTTATGTAGTGAAGTTTCCCTTCCACCTCTGATCTCTAACCTTCATTTCCTCCTCTAAAGGTTCTTTATATTATCAATCTTTTGTGCGTCCCTCAAGAAGTCTATATGTATATTCCTAATATATTTTTAGGAATATGTTTTCCTAATTACAAGTGGTAGGACTGTGTGCACTGTTTGCCTCATGTTTATTTCACATACCAGACTATCTTGTTGGTTATTTTATATCAATTTATAGAGTTTAATTTTTTCCAGTGTTGGGTTTAATATAATTTTCAAGAAGAAAAGCTTTCTACGTGCTTGTTTGTCTTAATCAGAAGTTTTGTTCCCTTTATTTATTTTTATTTTTTAAAAAAATTTATTTTAATTGGAGGCTGATTACAGTATTGTATTGGTTTTGCCATACATTGACATGAGTCTGCCATGGGTGTACATGTGTTCCCCATGCTCCCTTACTTTAAAGGGAGAGTGTTTCACAGTGATTTTTTTCTCCTGTTTGGACAGAGCTGTGTTGCTGCTTTCCTTGATGTTGTGATTGGAGGCCGTGCAGTGGAGACCCCGCCAATGTCCTCCGTTAATCTCCTGGAAGGGTTGAGCAGAACTGTGGTTTATATAACCTACAGTCAGCTTATTACTCTGGTAATGGCTTTATTCTGTAATAGAATTTTTTTTTCCTCAAAAGTCATTTATCTAAACGTGGGCAGACCCATAGATGAATACATTGTGTGAGAAATATACACTGTTTGAAAAATTGATCTCCCCAGCTAATGTCCTTTTTACTTTTGCCAGGTGAATTTTATGAAGAGTGTGATGTCTGGAGATCAACTGAGAGAAGATAGAATGGCTCTTGACAACTTACTGGCAAATCTACCCCAGGCGAAGCCAGGAAAAAGCAGCAGTCTGGAAATGACTCCCTACAATACACCTCAGCTGTCTCCAGCAACCACTCCAGCAAATAAAAAGAATCGATTGCCTATAGGTAAAGAGAATTTCTCATATTGAGGCTTTCCTTTAAATTAATGTTTCTTTATTAGGTTAGGCTATTGCTTAGTGATAGGGGGTATAGTTTTCAGTAATTTGGAGAAGTTCTTCTCTTCATTTTTACTGGGAGTAATTCAGGTTTTAACATTAAAAATATATTGCACTGGATTAGTTAAAGTTCATCAGTAGGCTTTAGCTTTATCTAGACATACTTTTCGTAATTGATTGGAATCATGGCCCTTACAGTATACTTATATTTCAGTGTCTGGGACAGTTTTGAAAATGTGATTTGCTCTAAGTAGTCATTATTTGAATTAGGTAGCCCTGTTCTTTCCACAAAGTTTTAAATAATATAATAAAATAATATTATTTTAGAAGTTTTCTATTGGTAAAGTTGAAAATATATAGTTACTATTTTTCATTATTAGTAATAGTCAATCTTTTATGACTGAGTTAAGATCTTTTTTATTTTATGAAATAAGGCAAAACTTTCATTTTATTTTGTCAAGTTTATTAAGAATTGGGCTTCCCAGGTGGCTCAGTGGTAAAGAATCCACCTGCAGTGCAGGAGACACAGGAGACATGGATTCGACCCCTGGGTCAGGAAGGTCCCCTGGAGTAGGAAATGGTAACCCACTCCAGTATCCTTGCCTGGGAGCTTCCATAGACAGAGGAGCCTGGCAGGCTGCAGTCCACGGGGCCACAAAGCCTCAGACGTGACCAAGCACACACGCAGTATCATCAGTAGGGGTGTGGCAGCATGTTCTTCATGTGTTTGGCTTTCATCATCCCAAAATGCAATTTTCAGAACTAGAGAAATAAAAAAGTAAAACTTGACATTCAGTATTATAGTCTATTTGTGGTTGTTTTTTTTTTAGCATAAAGAAACAAGTGATGTTTGGTAAACCAGAGATTTTTTTTTCTCCATGATTCGCTTATGTACATTAGTTCTTTCATTTCTCGTCATCCAGAAGTGTCATTATATAAAAGGAAAGGCATCATGGAAAGTAAACTGCAAATGTTTGCCCATTGTGATTTTGTACAGTTGTGTGACCTGGTCGTTGAACTTATTTCCTGTTGTAAGAGCTATGTCCGTTATTCAGAGGGTCGATTTTCTTTCTGTTTAATGCCTTCGCAACCCAGGACAACAGTTAGCAGCCATCGCTGCCTGGGATTCCTCAGCCACCAGTCTTACTGCTCATATTACTCTAGTAACCCCGTTTGGTGGGTAATAGGCTGTTCCTCTTCTTACGTAACTTTTATTTAAGAAATAGTTTATGAAATCGTGCTCCATGTGCATGTTGCTTTTGCTTTATGTAAATTGCTACATGAATTTTGATTACTTGCATTTTTACAAATTATAAAGTTTATTTCGTAAGATTCATGTAGTTGTTCATAAAGCTGAATTTAAGCTTACAATTCAAGAGAAGACAGAGTCAGTGAAGAAAGGTGTGAGTGAAGCCTGTTTTAGACTTTTGGAAGTGGGTGTGTACTTTGAGTTTTTGAAAGTACGAGCGATTGATGAACTGATCTGCAGCACTCTGGAGAGAACATGATTATTTATATTTCTGTCTTCAAGTAGGTCAGCTTTCACTCAAACTGAAGGTGAAAGGCTTTTGTTATTGTTGAGTGTTTTGGCTTTGTCTGTGTTTTTTATTATTTTGTACAGAAAGAGTATCTATTTCGTATTCTGGTTGTATCAAATTGTAATGGCCTCTGAAAGAAAACTGAAACTTATCACAGAGGACTGAAACTCATAGAGAAATTGTTACAAGCTATCTAAATCTTTCCCTTTCCAAAGTTCTTAGGAGATCTATAGGATGAAACACTTTCTAAAGCTATTATTATTTACTTATAGACAGGGGCAAAAGCACCACAAAATAATTAGGTCCTTCATTAGTTTAGACTGTTCCCATAAAGCAGAAGGGAAATGTGTATTCAAACATAGAGAACTCTTCTGTATCTTTGAAAAGAGTTTAATTCAGTTCAGAAAAAAACAATGTTTTGATTCTGTTTTATTAACAGTTGCCTAATTAATGCGTATAACTTTGTATGGCTATCAGATTTCCATATGAAATTTTCTAATGCTTGTGAGTGTAGTTATGAGTATGGGAGACCTGTGGCAGTTAAGTCATTATGTTGTAGAAGCAGTTGAAGATATCTTGAAAAGATAAAATAATGCTTTCCTTGTCACCCCCAAGTCTTAAAGTGATTGAGGCATGTTTGCTGTTGGGCAGGTGTAATCTGTTTGTCACTCCCTGTCAGGTGACCATGGATCACTGTTTCTGTGGATCAGTTTTGAAGGAGAGCTTGTGTCAGTTACTAGAAGAGCACCTGGGAAGATATATATATATTTTTCTTATTCACATTCTCACCAGTCTTTTTTGTGCATGCGCAAGTGTTCTACATTAATAGAAAATATATTTTTGTATTAATGTGCCATTTTCTTAATTTTGTTTTTTCTGTAAATTATCATACTTGAAATTTTTTTGTTAGCAACTCGGAGCAGAAGCCGCACTAATGTGCTAATGGACTTGCACATGGACCATGAAGGATCAGCTCAAGAAACCATCCAAGAGGTGCAGCCAGAAGAGGTGTTGGTCATTTCCTTAGGAACAGGTCCCCAGCTTACTCCAGGGATGATGTCAGAAAATGAGGTATGATTATATTGTTACACACACTGATAGCTATTAACCTTAAGAAATTTAGATTTTTTTTTTTTGGCTATGCTGTGTAGCATGAGGGATTTTGGTTCTCCAAACTGAGATTGAACCCATGCCCGCTGCAATGGAAGCTGGGAGTCTTAACCTCTGAACCATCAGGGACAGACCGCTGACCCTGAAGCCTCAAGTTCCTGCAGTCCTGAACTGCCCATTGACATCTGATTGCCTGTTCAGTCACTGACACCAGTAGGGTCCTGGAAAGGCATAGGTTCAGTTCTTCTCATTGATGTACTTTCATCCCAGGGGCACTTAGGCCCTGTAAATGGGTTTTTAGTTAAAAAAATGCTCATTTAATGTTAGGAAGAAATTAAATTTGCATTTGCCATGGTTTGTTTTTCTTATCAGCAATCTTTCCGTTGTGATAAACTCATGGCTTTTTATTTTTTCAGGTCCTCAACATGCAGCTTTCGGATGGAGGACAAGGAGACGTCCCTGTTGATGAAAACAAGCTCCACGGTAAACCTGATAAAACCTTGCGCTTCTCCCTCTGCAGTGATAATCTGGAAGGAATATCTGAAGGTGAAGGGTTACTTCATTCAAGGAGTTGTGTGATTCAAGTAATATTTTGTTTTCTGTTCTTTAAAGGAGCCTTATAAATTATAATTGTGCCCTCTGTGCCTCTCACTGAGGAGAGTAATGAAGTTTTCCTCTAATGATCTTGAACAGTTGGCTGTAAAGATTATTTCTCTGAATAAAATTAAGATGGCAAGAGACCTTTGGTCATATAAAGTAGAGAAGATGTATGTCTTTACTGAGACTTGAATAATACCGAGTTTATTTCACTAGTATTAAAATATACCAAAGGTTATAGAGCTCCTTTAGAGGGATTAATGCATGTCTAAATGGAAAAAATGGACTCATAATATTTCAGGATGTTGTGTATACTTTTAACCTTTTAATGAAGCGGAAAGATACAATGGAAATAGGATAGGAATTAAAAAGGAAATAAAAAGGCAAGATTGTAAAGTGAGAATATGTCACTCCATGTGCAAGGACAAGCTTTATTAATGGAAGAGTTTCAAGTTGATTAACATTTTAGGATAACATAAACAGTAATAACTTTTCCTTTTTTCCCCCTCACTTTTAAAAATGTAAGTAATGTGCATTCATTCTAGAGAATGAAGGGAAAAAATTGAACCATCTGTAACCTTACCATTCTATTAATAACAGTTAACATTTTGGTTTATTTACAGCAAAATTAGGCTTACGCTGTTCTGCAGTTTTTTTGGTTTAACAGTGCAACAGTAACATTTCCCTTTGTAATTGAGCATTCTTAAATAACATGGTTTTTAATGGCTGCTTTCTTTAACTTCAAATGGGCATGTCTCATAATATATTTAAACTTTCTTCTATGATTGCACAAGTAGATTGTTTCCACTTTTTAGACATTATAAGAAGTCCTGCAACAAGCAGCCTTAGAGGGAGTTTGATTAGTTCCTTAGGATAAATTTCTAAAAGCAGAATTCCTGGCTAAAGGGTGTGTTTATTTTTAGGGTGTAACAGCATTAAAAGCACTTTAATCAGTCTTTTATTTTCTTATCAAGGCATGAAACATTACATGGTGGCTCATGACTGTCTTGTAAAGTTCACTCACAGTATAAACGTCTCTCTAGGTCCTTCAAATCGTTCTAATTCAGTGTCCTCACTAGACCTGGAGGGGGAATCTGTGTCAGAGCTTGGAGCAGGACCTTCTGGGAGTAATGGAGTTGAAGCTCTGCAGCTGTTAGAGCACGAGCAAGGTAAAGTGAGGTCGAATTCAGTTGCTCAAGTAGCAAAGAATTTACCTGGTCACAGAATAAGCAATCTGTTTTCCTGTGAGTTGGCTGTGTTCAGTTGATTATATAATGACCATTAAACTGGCATTTATTCATAGTTCCTACAGTTCTTAAAAATGTGTTTGGTTGGGAATTCCCTGGCAGCCCAGCAGTTAGGACTTGGCATTTTCACTGTGATGGCCCGCTTCAACCCCTGGTCAGGGAACTCAGATCCGTAAGCTGCATGGTGGAGCCAGAAAAAAAGATGTTTAGTTGCTAAGTGGATTATTTAGGCTTAAATTACATAGAAGAATTAAAATGAATTGCTTGAATTGTGTAATATTTGGTAATTCAGTTCTGTAGTATTACAATTTTAAGGGGTACAAAGATAAATTCTGAGGGCTCAAGGAACTTAGAATAGGGAGAAAATGGACACAAATGATTAAAATTATCATAAAAGTGCATTGGCAGTTCTGGGTAAGAAATACATGTGGTTCAAAGTGTAGGGAAAAGCTTATTGGGAGAAAATAGTAGCCTTGAAGCCTGGCTGGCATTGGCATTGGCATTGGCTGAAACTAGAGGTACTCTAGGTAAAGTAATAGTCATAGTATAAGTAAGTCAAGGAGCTGTTTCTCAGGAACTGTCAAGTAGGGTGATAATGTGAGGTTAGGATGAAAAGCAGATAGATCGCTGTTGTCCTTGTAGAAAAAAGTTCTTTGAATTTTTTTTCATTTAAAGATCACTGGTGGATTTTTTTTTTTTTTCCCACTGGTGGATTTTATGGGAATGTTTATTGCCCTCAACTGGATTTGAGGCAGTGACTTCAATGGGTGTTTTTTACACCTGGGGAATTAGGAAAAAAGGAAAAAAAAGAAAAGGCATTTCCCATGTCTCATTTCTAGAAATCATGGTTTAATCTCTTTTTAGAAAGGAAAAAGAGGGTTGCCAGTCAGGTTACACATGGGCTGAATAAAAGTAAGGCTGAGTTTTACTGTATCCGTTTCTGCTAAGTCGCTTCAGTTGTGTTCAACTCTGTCGTGTTCGACTCTGTGCGACCCCATAGATGGCAGCCTACCAGGCTCCCCTATCCCTGGGATTCTCCAGACAAGAACGCTGGAGTGGATTGCCATTTCCTTCTCCAGTGCATGAAAGTGAAAAGTGAAAGGGAAGTCGCTCAGTCGTGTCCGACTCTTAGCGACCCCATGAACTGCAGCCTACCAGGCTCCTCCATCCATGGGATTTTCCAGGCAAGAGTACTGGAGTGGGGTGCCATTGCCTTCTCCACTGTATCAGTTTATCACTATATTATTTAAGATTAAATTTTCTGCAAAAAGCAGAAACCTAGAATATTAGCTTAAGATGGAAGTTGAAAGAATATCACTTCTTTAACAAATCTTTTAGGTGATCCTGGTATTCTTTTTAAAAAATATTTATTTATTTGGCTGTGCCAGGTCTTGGTTGCGGCATGAAGGACCCTTAGTTGCAGCTTGTGAACTCTTAGTTACAGCTTGTGGGATGCAATTCCCTGACCAGGGATCAAATCTGGGCCCTCATGCCTCTTGGATCACTGGTAGTCAAAGTAGGGAGCTCTGCTAATTTTAGCTGGGCATCTGTTGGTCAGTGCGGAGCTGGCTAGTCTAGGATGACCTTTGCTTTGTTCCGTGTGGTTTCTCCTCCCCTAAAAAGCTGGTTTCAGCTTGTCCTCAGGGCAGAAGCAAGGATGAGAGAGCAGATGTTTGTAAGATCTCTTGAGGCCTAACCTCGCAACTGGCACACTTCCTCTTTATCCTTTTGGACAAAGCAAGTTACCATGCCTGTCCAAATTCGAAGAAGGGGGCATATATCCCAATTCTTGAACAGTGTCACACTACAGAGGACGGGGAGACAGCTGATTATATCAATTGCCCCAGTTAACTGACCGGAAAGGGGAGGACATATGTTGAGCTTGGCTCAGACAGGGATAGAGTACATCCATGAGGGAATAATTCCGTGTTTTGGTACTGTGTGCTGAATGGTCATGTTCAGATATATAACTTGGAGTTCAAAGACACAAAGTTCTTTAAAGTTGATTTTAAAAATGGTAGCTATGCTGTGATTTTTAAAGTGCTTAATTTTGCTTTTGCTAGCTACCACGCAGGATAATCTTGATGATAAGCTCCGGAAATTTGAAATCCGTGACATGATGGGACTGACAGATGACAGGGATATATCAGAAACAGTGAGTGAGACATGGAGTACAGATGTCTTAGGAAGTGATTTTGACCCTAACATTGATGAAGATCGCTTGCAAGAAATCGCAGGTAACTGCTGGTGAATGTCTCTGGAAGATTGCTGTTCAGTTATTCGTATCCACCCACCCTTCATGGGAGGGAGCTTCCGTGCTCTAACATGGTGTGTATGTTAATAACTGGAAAACTGAGATAATTGTATGTGACAAGGCATTTGTGTATTTTTTTTCTCTTTACTGAAATATAGGTAGTGTTTTCTCTGTCTGCATTTAAGGGTTCTTCCCCATACAAAAAAGAAGAACCAATCTTTTGAATTATCTTCTTGTCAATTCTTGTTTGCAGAGCTTAGGATATGTTCTTAGTCTATGATTAGCATATTCTTCTTTTGAAACGAAACACTTTGCCTTAAAGTGAAAATTCGTATAGGTTATAGCTGTAAAGCCTTTCAGAGTAATATGATATTGAGATTCTCTAAAACCTGAATTCACTTCTGGTTTAATTCAGCTCCAAAGAAGGAGCAGTTTTCTTTTCCTGCTTTTCTAGTATCAAGTTTAGTGAGATACAGTTTCCATATGTTAAAATTACCTTTTTAAGAATCCTATTCTGTCCCTTCTGAAAGAGTCACACAGTCTTGTAATCACCATCTTTATTTTCTTCTTAAATCATGGACCATTTCAAACAAATACAGGAGAGAACCGTACACTGAGCACCATTACCCATCACCCAGATGCAACAATTGTACATACACACCTGGCCAGTTTTGTTTCATCTCTTCTCCCACCTTTTTATCCCCTCTCCTGATTATGTGATTATGTTTAGGCGTGTTCCAGACATTATTTTATTTGTAATTATTTCATGACATATGTTTCTTTTATTTAAAAAATTTTAAATTTTATATCAGGGTATAGTTGATTTACAATGTTGTGTTAGTTGTGATTCAAGTTACACATATACGTCTGTCTACTCTTTTCTAGATTCTTTTCCTATGTAGATTATTACAGAACATTGAGCAGAGTTCCCTGTGCTATATGATAGGTCCCTAATGACCATATATTCCATATATGGTAGTGTACATATGTCAATCTCAAGCTCTTAATTTATCCATCCCTGCCCCCCATCTTTTCCCCTTGGTAACTGTGACGTGTCTTTAAAAGGTAATTTTTGCCAGTAACCTTTTTCTAAAAGTTCTTCATCTACTGAAATAGAATTTTATTAGGTTTAATCAGAAATAGTGGAGCGTTCTGAATTTGACTATTTTTAACACAGATGTACAACAGTGTTTAATCTTTCTGTTTGTATTTTTAAGAAGTATAAATAGATTTCTCAATTGGTTTTGCATTATTTTGTTCCAGATGTCAAAGTGATTTTTTTCCCTGTAGGTGAGCTGTATTTGGGCAATAAGCTGTATTTGCAGTTGAATGAATGCTACAAAGGAGATGTGTATTTTCCTGAAAATACACTTTATTGCTCTGAATATGTGGCTAATGTGCCAGAAAAAAACATTTGGCCAGTATAATTTTCTGTGGTTAAATGTCTCTGAGTGTTTTTAATCCCTGAAGGACTATAATTATTAGAGAAGTGCTGAGGACGCACAAAATTTGCTGAAAAACAAGAGTGAAAGCTCGTTGCAATGACGTGACCTAATGAACTGTGTTTTCTCAGTGGAGACCAAGGTGAATAATAGGAAACTGATTGAAAAGGCATTTGTGCTATTGTGACCCAAGTGGGAAATTTGTGTTTTTAGTGGTTTTATTGATCGAAATTACTCTTACCTTGGCTTTTTTCTTGTGAGTAGAGAGATTTTGTTAGCTTAGTGTTTGCCCTTTCTTCTTTATCACTGCTCTTTCCCTGAGGATCTTTGTTAACCCTTTGCTCCCCGTTGGTTATGCAGGTGCAGCAGCAGAGAACATGTTAGGCAGTTTACTGTGCCTGCCAGGTTCAGGGTCCGTGCTTCTTGACCCCTGCACTGGTTCTACCATATCAGAGACAACAAGCGAAGCTTGGAGTGTAGAGGTATTGCCAAGTGACTCAGGTTAGTATGCTGTCATTGTTTGCTTTTTGATTTGCACAGAAGTTTTAAATGTAAGGCATCCTAATTTCTATATTATGTATACCTTTTGTCAGATATATGTTTGACAAGTATGAGGCAATAACATTGTTAAAAACTTCAAATGGTAAATTAGTTTAGGATGTTTTGTGTCCATCAAGAAAAAATGTAGTGTTGGATGGCAGAGGCTAAGATAACAGGTGCTTTCTGACTTGGTTCAGTTATCTTCAAAGCAGTTGTTAGTAACTTATCAGGGTTCTATGTGGAACATTGATTCAGTGTCTCCCACTAACTTACTGCAAGAGAAGAATAGCAGCACAGCTTGAACCTGGTAATAAGCATGTTTAGATTTGGAGAATTTAACCCAAAAATACTGAATGTATTTTTGAAATGCATTGAAACTGAGTCTCTGGAATCCCAAAGAAAGAAAGTGAAGTTGCTCAGTCGTATCCGCCTCTTTGCGACCCCATGGACTGTAGCCTACCAGGCTTCTCCATCCATGGGATTTTCCAGGCAAGAATACTGGAGTGGGTTACCATTTCCTTCTCCAGGGGATCTTCCTGACCCGGAATCAAACCCGGGTCTCTTGCATTGAAGGCAGGCGCTTTAACCTCTAAGCCACCAGGGAAGCCCAAGGATTATTATAAATGTGACGGTGGTTTAGTTGCTCCGTTGTGTCCAACTCTTGCAGCCTCATGGACTGTAGCCTGCTAGGTGTATTTTGTACTTTCTTTTATGTATTGCATTTCTGCTTTTTTTCTGCTTATGAATTTAAATCCTTGTCTTCAACTAAATATCAACTACCAGGATGCAAATATAAGCAACTAGGTATCTGAATTATATTCTGTTTCATCTGCTTGGCTCAAAAATATGAAGTGATTTTGATATGTGTTTTTTAACCTTACCACATTCAGACATGCTAACCTGTCCATAAGGAGATGGTAGGATTAGCTCACTGCCAAACATCCGTGAAAGTGAAGTCTCTCAGTCGTATCCGACTCTTAGTGACCCCATGGACTGTAGCCTACCAGGCTCCTCTGTCCATGGGGTTTTCCAGGCAAGACTACTGGAGTGGGCTGCCTTCTTTCTCCAGGGGATCTTCCCAACCCAGGGATCGAACGCGGGTCTCCCGCATTGCAGACAGGCGCTTTACCATCGGAGCCACCATAGGAATTATTTTTTAGAAAGTGGTTGATTTAATGGCAAGCTCGCCTGTATTCTTTAGTTCAGTTTTAACCAGAAGAAAGAATACTCTGAGATTAGTGATCTGGAAGCAGAGTTTTCATCTGTGTACAGTGAACTGGCCTGTATCGGGATAAAAACCACAACCTTGACTTCTTTAACACTTGATCTAACTGGCTTTGCTAACTGGCCCAGACTTGGAGGTCTGTTTGCACTGAGTCCACTCATGCCCCAGTAGCTTTCTTCATCTGGGTCACAAAAGCTGAAACTGTGATGTGTAGCAGAATCACTAATGTGGTACCTCACTTCTGCTTAGAGGCCCCAGATCTAAAGCAGGAAGAGCGACTGCAGGAACTGGAGAGCTGTTCTGGACTGGGTAGCACATCTGATGATACGGATGTCAGGGAGGTCAGTTCCCGCCCCAGCACACCAGGCCTCAGTGTTGTGTCGGGTATGTCTGTCTTGTTTTAAGGAATAAGGACTTGAAGGTGTGTTCCCACTTCCCCCTTTATAAAGTCAATAGCAAAGATATATATTTTGTTTAAGATCTGAGTAACTCCCAGGAAACAGTTATTTCTAGGGGATCTGGCATCTATGAGAAGTTACTATGTGCCTTTATCGAACTTGTCAGAGTAGTTGATAGACAGTCCGTGTGTGTTCCCTCTGTAACTCTCTGTTCTTGGTAGCCTCTGCCACTGTATTTAGCTGTCGTGTGGTAATTCTGATTATGTTGTACAAATCAAGGTAAATATATTCAAGCAATAGTACAAGAAAGGGTATAATACCAAACAACTCCCTTGTAAAGAACTGGGACACAAAAAAATGTGAGACTATATACATCTCTCCAAACTTCATATACCTTCTGTGTGGTTATTTTGTTGTTCTTGCTCTTTATTTTTTTTACCATATATATATATATTTCTTTTTTTTTTTTTTCTGAAGGTATAAGTGCAACTTCTGAGGATATTCCCAATAAAATTGAAGATCTGAGATCTGAATGCAGCTCTGATTTTGGGGGTAAAGATTCTGTCACTAGTCCAGACATGGATGAAGTCACCCATGGTAAGAAGGGGAAATGAGAATGACTTTTATTAATAGAAATGATCACATCCATGACTGAAACTGTCCACCTTAACACATTGCTGATGGTGATATCCATTGCTATACATCTTTGGGGCATTATGTGTATAAGGCCTTAAAATAAGGTTCACATGCTAAATTTCATTCAGTTAATCCACTGTAGGAATCAGTCATAAGGAAGCAGTTGATGTATGGAGAGTCTTACGCACCAAGATACTCTTCATAATATTTATATTGGTAGAAAACTTAAAACAACCTAAGAACTGAAAAATAGCATGGCTAAGTGAATGTTGAAGTAACCACTTATTAGAACTTGCACAGCTGTTTTTTAAATACTTTAAAGAATATGAAATAATTTGGAGAAATACCTAGAACATAATATCACTTGGAAATTTTATCTTAAAGCATTTTATATATAACATAATGTAAAAAAAAAAACAAAACGTATCCTAAAGAAAGCACTGAGAAGAAGCACCAGAGTGCTGTAAGTAGTGATTTTATATACTGTGTAATGGTGTTGTTTTTTTTTAATTTATTTTTTAATTGAAGGATAATTGCTTTACAGGATTTTGGTACTGGGTTTTGAAGTACTTTTATTTTTACATTTTTGTTTATTCTAAAGCCAGGTTTCTTACCCTCAACACTGTGAACATTTTGAGTCAGGTGATTCTTTGTTGTGGGGGCCTATCCTATGCATTGTAGGATGTTTAGCAGCATCTCTGGCCTCTGTCGGAAGCATACCATCCCCTTCTTGTGCGGTCGTGACAACCAAAAGTGAAAGTTGCTCAGTCATGTCTGACTCTTTGTGACCCTGTGGACTATATAGTCCATGGAATTCTCCAGGCTAGAATACTGGAGTGGGTACCCTTTCCCTTCTCCAGGGCATCTTCCCAACCCAGGGATTGAACCCAGGTCTCCCGCATTTCAGGCGGATTCTTTACCAGCTGATCTACAAGGGAAACACAAGAATACTGGAGTAGGTAGCCTATCCCTTCTCTGGCAGATCTTCCTAACCCAGGAATTGAACCGGGATCTCCTGCATTGCAGGCAGCTTCTTTACCAACTGAGCTGTCGGGGAACAACCAGAAATCATTGCCAAATGATCACTTCGGTGGCACAGTAAGCCCCAGTTGAGAACCACTGTTCTAAACCAGCAGTTTTCAGAGTGTAGTGTCCATGGCCCACTGAGGTCCCTCATGACCTCTCGAGGGGTTGGGGAGGTATGAGGTCAAAACTGTTTTCATATAATAAAAGGTTATTGTCCTTTGTACCGTACTGATGTTGCACTGATAGTGCGCAAGCAAAGATGGGTAAATTTGCCGAGGCCTTTAGGAGAAAGCAGGACAGCAGGACCAGGCTACCAGTCACTGTATTCTTCTGAGTTAAAAAAAATTATGAATGTGTTTGATAAAGCAGTAAAAATTATTTTTATATCTCAACCCTTGGTATAAAATTATTTTTATATCTCAACACATCTGTCTAATATTCTGAAGACACAGGCAGTACCCCTAATGGATTTCTGCTGTATTCTGAAATATGATGATGTGTCTAAGGAAAAGCTTATATGATTGAGTTATGAGCTGAAGTAGCTGGGTTTATTTTTGTTTTTTTCCTTGTTTGCTTTTTCATGAAGCATTGTTTTTACTTGAAAGAATGATAAGCTGTAGTTATTGGTACTTGGGTATTTGGCAGACATTTCTTGAAAATTAACAAAATGAGCCTGTTATTTCAAGGAAAACAACTGACAGGGTAGAGTCTGTTGCCAGTGATAAAATTCAGGCTTTCAGAGAGAAATCAGAATTTTGGAAAGCTTTGTGTCTACCTCCATGAGTATGACAGATTACTGCTATTTAAAAACTTTTCTGGTGAGATTGGTGGTGATACTTGAGAGTGTCATTTTTTCTGGATATTATATGATGAATGGTGTCAACATTTCAAAGATCTGCATTTATCTAGTTGAACCAGTATTTTCCAGATGACCAACACATGATGTTACCAAATCATGCTTGGGTAAAAGATTCCTTCAAAGTGTAAGACAGACCACTTGAATTTTAATGTAACAGTACAAAAAAGTTCATTGGTCTGGTTTCAGCTTCCAAATTGTAGCTAACCTTTAAAAAATAGTTACTACTGCCAAGGTTTGGTATAGTATGCGAAGAGTAATATCCACAGTTTCCTGAAAAGGCTGTTAAAATATTATCTCCTTCCTACTTGCATATCTGTGTGTGATCAGCTTTTCCTTATATACTTCAGCCACAACAGCACAGTGCAACAGATGGAAAGCAGAAGCAGATATGAGAATTTAGGTGTGTTCTATGAAGGAATTTGCAAAAATGTGAAAGTGTCACTCTTCTGGCTTTTTATTTTGGAAAATATAGTTACTTTTCACCTAAAAAGGTTATTTGTGTTACCATTTAATGAGTGTATTCAATTGAATTAATATATATAACATTTTAATATAAAATTTATTAAAAGTTTAAATTTTTTATTTATATGTTCTTTTCAGTTTTCATTGCTAGTATGGTTAACTATCATTAGATATAACCAACCTTATATGAGATATATAAAATATCTTATTATGTATCTTATATCTTATATTAGTTATATTAGATATATATAACCTTATATATAAGTAAGGTTTTAGGGTTAAGAAATTTTAAGGGACTTTCCTGGCAGCCCAGTGATTAAGACTCCACACTTCCACTGTCAGGTATGTGGGTTGGAACCTGGTTGGAGAGCTAAGATACCACGTGCTGTGCGGTGCAGCCAAAATATAAAAAAAATAATTAAAGAAATTAAGCATGTTTTAACTTCCCTGGTGGCTCAGACGGTAAAGTGTCTGTCTACAATGCGGGAGACCTGGGTTCGAGCCCTGGGTTGGGAAGATCCCCTGGAGAAGGAAATGGCAATCCACTCCAGTACCGTTGCCTGGAAACTCCCATGGACAGAGGAGCCTGGTATGCTGCAGTCTATGGGTCGCAAAGAGTTGGACACGACTGAGCAACTTCACTTCACTTAAGCATGTTTTACGTGACTTAAGACCAAAATCTTGAGAACTGATCATTCTAAGCTATCTTTCCTAATGATAAACTATTTCTGTAATTTTTAGAAAGGAAAGTAATTATAAGACAGAACAAAAGGAAAATCACATGGAAAAATCATACTATCATTATCAAAAAAGAACTCAGACTCAGAAAGTTTAGAGCATCAGTTTCTTTCCTGTATTTGTAAGTTTTAGTCTCTGCATTCTTAGGTGATTTAATAGTCTCTTGTTTTGATTGTTTAGACATGTGCTTAGAGGGGGCTTCCTAGGTGGCACAGGCATCAAGAATCTGCCTGCCAGTGCAGGATATGCAAGAGACGTGGGTTCGATCCCTGGGGTGGGGAGATCCTCTAGACTAGGAAATGGCAACCTGTTCCAGTATTCTTGCCTGGAAAATTCCATGGACAGAGGAGCCTGGTGGGCTACAGTCCATGGGGTCGCAAAGAGTCGGACATAACTGAGCTAGCTCTCATGCTCAGAGGAATCATCTTTTACTCTGTGGCTTTAAAGTAACGTATTCTAGAAGTTCAAGTTTGTTTTGTGGTATAATGTAGCTTGACTCACTTTTGTTATGAGTTCTCTTTTGCTGAGAACAATAGTGAATTTCAAGTTTTAGAACTTTTAATTTATGCTCCTTCTGTAGGTAGTATTGTCTTTGTTTTTATAGGTGAAGGCAAAGTGGACTCAGGAAACTTACAACATTCTGAAAGTTTTGATGATTTTCATCTTCTGGCTCTGCTCTTTGCAATAATCACAATATAATTTGGCCATTAAAAGTAATAGGCATATGGGTACTAGACCACTTAAACATAATTGAAATCCATGTATGTAGATAAAAACCTAAAGTGAATCTGATGTGATCAGAATACTGTTGATTAGACTGTTTTTTCTGGTATGCCCCTCAAGTTCTGACTGGTCAAAAAGGAAGACTGTGGAAGAGAGAGCCTTTTCCGCTGTGTGGAGGCTGCCTGAGTCGCGCCTTCTGACCTGATCACACCGTCTGCCCCTGTCTTTCAGGTGCCCACCAGCTGACCTCGCCTCCGTCTCAGTCAGAGTCTCTGCTTGCCATGTTTGACCCACTGTCTTCGCACGAAGGTAAAGTAGTCAGGTGAACTTTCTGGCCCCTGTTTTATCACGGCCAGAAGAGCAAAACTACAACCCCTTTGTTCATGCCTTTTGGGACCAGCTGTGTCTCGGCTGAGAACGTGTTTCCTGTGTTGCAGGGGGAGCTTCTGCTGTGGTAAGGCCGAAGGTTCACTATGCCAGGCCGTCGCACCCGCCCCCAGACCCCCCGATCCTGGAAGGGGCTGTGGGAGGAAACGAGGCCAGGTTGCCTACCTTCGGTTCCCATATCCTGACTCCAGCTGAGATGGAGGCGTTTAAGCAAAGGCACTCGTACCCCGAGAGATTAGTTCGCAGCAGGAGCTCCGACGTCGTGTCTTCTGTCCGGCGCCCGATGAGCGACCCCAGCTGGAACCGACGCCCAGGGAATGAAGAGCGAGAACTCCCTCCAGCTGCAGCCATTGGTGCTACTTCTTTGGTGGCTGCGCCTCACTCTTCATCTTCATCCCCGAGTAAGGACTCCTCAAGAGGAGAGGTACGGGACACAGGCCATGCCGAAGAACTTGCTCCTTACGCGCAGCTACAGTTAGTGTTCCATCTGCCTCGTTCTCTTGATACCTGACATTAATGCGGAATATATAAATCTAGGGTGAAGGAAGGACAGTAGTCATGTCTAAAGGTGGTTTGTCAGTCTGGTATGTCCAGCACCTTAACCCACTAAAAAAATCCCTCTATTTTGGTTTTGTAGTATCTTGCATTTTTATGATACTTTTAACTTTTCTACAAGTGATTTTGTATCTCATTTAAACCTCACAGTTTCCTTCAGAGATGGATAGAGGAACTGCTTTTTTTCCTTTTCCAAAAAGTTATTATTTTTAATCTTTTAGCACTCACAGAGTTACTAAAAAAAGTTGGAATGAGACACAAAGAGCCTCCCTCCCCCAGCCTTGTGAGACTCAGGTGCCAACCCGACGCTCCAGTGCGTATCTCTCTGTCTTTCAATGTAGAGAAGCATTTCCAGTTCAAGAACAGCAGAATTCATATCTCTCATTCTGTGTTTGCAATTCCCTTCTCCAACCGTGAGAAGCCTGCTTTCATGATTCTTCATGTAGGTACTTAATTGATGAGTCTCCCTGTATGTAATGAATATCCCACCCCCACCACTGAACCCTCCCTTGGGTGCCCTCATTTCCCTTCTTAGGTTGTGATATCCCATTCACATGGATGCCCTCAGAGAAGGTATTTTTAGTTCCAGTTTTGTCGATGAAAAAACAGAAATAAAATGATTTGTCTAAGGTCATATCGTAGATTAGTAAAGGAATTATAGTCTCTGCCTTCTGACATGTTGTCTTAATGAGAACCCATAATTGATGATCAAAGCAGCAGCTTTGCAGTTGGTCACATCTAGCTTTGAGCAGCGTTGCCACATCCAGTCTGTATAACTTCGGGGAAGGTGGGGAGATAACCTTTTTTAGCCCCATATTTCTCATCTATAAAGAGGGGTTAGTAATAATATTTATCTCCTGAGACTAAATATTCTTGTTAAGCCCTTTTGCTGCCCTGGTAGCTCAGACAGTAAAGAATGTATCTGCAATGCAGGAGACCCAGGTTCGATCCCTGGTTTGGGAATATACCCTGGAGGAGGGTATGGCAACCCACTCCAGGATTCTTGCCTGGAGAATCCCATGGACAGAGGAGCCTTGCAGGCTATGGTCCATGGGGTTGCAAAGAGTCAGACACGACTGAAGCCACTTAGCACCCACAAGGCTACTGTGAAGTTTAAATGAGGTAATACATGTTTTTCATTCAGTGTTTGGCACACAGTACATACTTAGTTTTATTACTAATACTACTGCTACCGTCTCTCCAAATCTCTAGGTTTTATCTGCATTGCATTTAGTCATCCCTTATGAGTATTTATTGAGTGCCTACTCTATGCTGGACTCATTACCCTTTTGGCTTGCTAACAGTAGTGAGATAATGCCTACCCTCAAGTAATCAATCAGTCTAATGCTTGAAAGGTATACGTCTGTGTTCCAGAAGCTGCCTGTACCACAATAAGAACAGTTGTGCTTTGAAGACCAATGAGTGGTTTTTGTATTTCACAGAATAACTAAAATCCTTTTCATGGTAATCTATCCTGCTGTCCAACTACAAATAAAACATCAAACTTTTTCTACAGACTGAAGAACGCAAAGATAGCGATGATGAGAAATCAGACAGGAACAGACCTTGGTGGAGAAAGCGTTTTGTTTCTGCCATGCCCAAAGGTAATTTTATAAGATATCAGAATGCAATAATAGCAACAAGAAGCAAAGCCCCCAAATCTCTTTCAGAGAGCTAAAATTTCAACTCCTATGGGAGGTTCTCACAGGGCCTAAGTTTCATGCTGTTTTGAGGTTATAGAAAATGCTTTCACTCAGGTGAATGCTAAGGTACAGCTTTAGAAGTGATAGTTCCTATTCTTTGCAGGAAGTGGCAGTGGTTTCATAAATGAAAATCAGGCAGGTCACAGTTGTTTAAATATTATATTCCATTGAAGTTAAACATGTAGGACTTTTGACATATGTATTGCTAATAATTACTGCAGGAAAAAGGGATGCTATAAATGAACATTGAAAATTCATTCTTTACATTCTTGGAATAAACTTAAGCTTCTTATGTTTATAATCATTGAGGATGATAATACCCTGAATATTAGTGTTTATTCTGGAAGGCAGTTGTGTAGCATTGTTCGCTTTTTTGTGTGAATAGCCTGGCATCATTCCAGTAGGTATTGAAATCTGAGTTGGCAAAAGCATCTCTTCTAGGAAGGAGAGATTGTCCAGGACTAAAGGGAGGGGTCTTCTTCTGAAGGCCTCTTCTCGGCACTGTGGTGCTCAGGAGCTGAGGACCGCTGCTTTCACGCCAGACTCAAGCCCACTAGAGGAGGAGAGAATGAGGCTCAGAGCTTTGAATGTGTTGTGTTTTTTTTGAGCAGAGGTTAAGAGGCAGTGGTTTTGATTCAATCCCAATAGATTCCTGTTAAATCCTTCTTCCTGTGGCAGATGACCTCAAAGCAGATTCTGAAAACTTCTCTAAGAACCTTCAGTGCTATGTTAAGAATGATAATCAGTGGACACTCGGGATTTCTTAGCTTTTAAACTTTTCACCTTCCTTCCACTTAGAAATGTTGGCACACCAGTTAACTCCAGAATGACTGCTGTCTGCCGAGTAGTGCAGTATGTTATATGTCACACTACTGACTTTATTTAATTTCCAGCTCCTATACCATTTAGAAAGAAAGAAAAACAAGAAAAAGACAAAGATGATCTGGGGCCTGACAGATTCTCAGCACTCACAGGTTTGTAGACCCATGGGCTTCCTGGCTCCTTCATTCCCAGAGCACATATTTCATAACACTTTCTCTTGGGTGCCATAAACGTTGCCTTTTTAGACGAGTGTGTCTGTGTGTGTACAGTGGGGAGTATGTTCTTCATAGCTCTGTGGTTTCCAGTTGGCGGCCACAGTGAGCTCTTCCTACAGACCGCCACCACCATCATCATCCTCATTGTCATAACTTCCGTTTATGATGAGGTCCCTGACCCTGAGCCTCTAGGCCTGCCCTAGCACCCGACATCTTAGTGGGATGATGACCTCCCATGCCTTTGAGGAAAGTGTGGTGACGGTTTTAGCGCTGTGCATGCCATATCTTTGGATCACTGACAGTAGTTTCCTCTGACATTGATCGTAGAAGTCTCAGTTTATTTCCGTCTGTAGTTCTTGATTATTCAGGATCACTGAAATTCTGTTTTACCTAATCATTTCCTTTTTTCCCTGAGAAGTGTTCAAACAATATCAGTAGATTTGTAAACTTGACCAATTTTTTTACAGCTTGAATCATTTTAACATTGTTATCTGACCCAAGGAATATATAACTAGGGGTTGGGTTCTTACCTCATGCAGCATTTGTATTTCTGCAGCTTCTTTTTGGCATATTATGAATGAACACCCTGAAAGGAAAAAGTATGAGAGGTAGTATTGACAACCCAACCATGAACTTGATAGCTGTGTACTATCTCCAGTGACTGCAGAGCATCTGGAGGGAAATTAATTTCTCATCTCTCTTTTTCTTATGTTGGTTTTAAATTATGTCATCCTACTCAGGTGAAATGAAGGTTTTTATTTAAAAATGGGATAAGTTTCAAAAGAACATCCTCCTCAAAGAGCTCAGCATAGTACAGGTAGAATCCCATTTCACTGCATAGCCCCGTCATGTCTAGCTTTGAAATATATGTAGACAGTTCTATGTCCCGGCGTACCTTCCTGTTTATTTAATGAAATGACTTTCCTGGAATAAAGGGTTTTTAACAGCAGTAGCTGTGCTTTCAGGCCAGGTTTCCTGCTGAAAGCAGTCAGGCCTCATTCAACCAGCAAATACTTGTTGAACATCTGACTCATGCTAGGCACTGTGCTAAGGGCTGTAGGTGTTAAGTCAAATCACACATGAATCTTGGCACTTAGTCTGATTGAGAAGAATTGGAAAGGCATACTTTTGGCAAGATTTTCATGTTTGTTTCCTTACCGTCCTCCTCGTTTTAGACCACCACCACCATTTACAGAGTGGAATACTCAATGAAGAAATCTCAGGTTTTCAAAATGTTTGAATTAGTAACTTTGGAGAAGTTTAAAATTATTTTTTATTCGTGTCTTTAGGCAGTACATTTTTCTTCTCGGTGCCTAAAGGAGAAGCTAAGTTGACTAAATTTTTCCCATAAAATATTCCATTTTGTTTGTGTTTGATTCAAGCAGTTTAGCTGCCCGACTGGTGCAGACATTTCTACCCACTCTTAAGTAGACTCACTGAAAAGTATCATTAAATCAATTTTTTGAAATGTTATGAATTTCTTAACAGTCTGTGCATCATCTCACTACCTTAACTTTTCTTTTTTTCATATTCTTTCTGAATCTTTCCATATCTAGACATGGCTTTTCATGATTAAATCAGAGTTGTATCCTTTTACCACATGTTACTTCATAAACCCTCTCCCAGTGGCTCCTAGACATAGGTGGTTTTTTTTAATCATTATTGGCTCTTAGGTCATCTATCATGATTTTATGGCAATGTAAACCATTCTCTTGCTTTTGGATATTTAATCATATGCAATTTTTTTTTTACTATGAAAAACTACTTAAGATAAGTTGGAACACTCATCCCCTTGTACATATAGCATTTTTTGTATGTTTTAGTTATTTGTTCTTATTGTTTATTGTCCTCAGATAAATTTTTTTTAATGGCATTATAGAAATAAAGGTTATAAGCAACATTATTGCTTTCACTATCTTTAGCCTTTTTTCAGAGCCTTCAACAGCACTCAAAACCAATAGCAGAAAGAAGATTTTGTAACACTAAAGGTTTTGTAAGTTTGCATTTTGAAGAAGATCATGTTTTATTAGGACTCTCTTACATGCATTGAAATTATTATAGCAGAAATTAAATTATTTTGACAGTTGTTTCTCCCTACAGTTTACCATAGTTTTACAGAGACACAAACACTAAATATTGTTTTTTGTAGAAAGAGAAGAAGAACCTGTGAGCATACTACTTAACCTCTTTCTACTTTGATTTCCTTTTCTTGAAAATAGGGGTGGTAATGGTACGTCCCTTGTAGGGTTATTGTTTGGCACAGTTCTTGGCACGTGCTAAGTGCTCAATAAATGTCAGCTGCTATTCACATTAGCTGCAGTTAACACATAGGAATATATAAATTCTAGTGATTTTTTTTTTTAAATATATGTTTTAAGACTTAAAAAAAAAATGGGATTCTACCAGAGTGTGGATATTACCTGCTTGGCCTAGATCTGTCTCAGGAATTTACGTTTCACCATGGAACTCTGTTTTGTCCCATAGATCTGTAGCACTTTGCTTTGTTAACTGTTAATTAGTGGCTTTGCCATCTGACTCCAGGAAAACATAACTGATGTGCTTATTTTGCTGACAGGATAGTGGGCCTGTCAGTAACCAGGACTGCACCTGTGATGGTGGTAAACCCCTTCTCTGTGTACCCCAGGTACAATTCAGGCAGTCTCCCAGAATGTCTAGAATCTCTGGGAGCGCCTCTGACACCACTGCATGCACAGAAGTGCTCTCTAGTCCAGCACCTGTAACTGTCCTGGTGAGATTAAGTGAGGTCAAATATGAATTGCCTGAAGGTTTTAAATACGGTGTAGAGAGAAAAATTCATGGAAGAAAAGTGGAGGAAGGCATTTTAAAAGTATTTAAAAGGGTTAAGTTTTAAGTCTGAATACGTTTTTTTCCTCCTTCAGCATAGAGATGTCTGAATAAATGAAGCCTGCCTATAAAAATGCCTTGTTGGAAGTTCTTTTGGCATGCATTGCTAATAACAGTGATTGGGGTGTAAACACTGTAGAATCCCATCATCCATTCAGTCTGCACTGAACTGTTTGACAATGTCATGCAGAAATCTGACGATGATGAGAAGGTGGAGCTAATCGTCCCGATTTCGTGCCTTGGCAAGGCTCTCAGACCTAGACCTGGGATGAGCAGGCAGCTGCATGGTGCCTCTTATAACACTGAGATATGTGCTCTTTTTAAGTCTTACCTCCTAATCCGCCTTTGGGATTATGCTACTGGTGTCGTACTAACATCAGAGTGGATGCAAACCAAGGGGCACTGATTCTCCTCCTCCTTTCCCTCCTGCAGATGATCCCAGCCCGAGACTCAGTGCGCAGGCTCAGGTCGCTGAGGACATTCTGGACAAATACAGGAATGCCATTAAACGCACCAGCCCCAGTGAGGGAGCGCTGGCAAACTACGAAAGTGCAGGTGACCATCCTGATACAGAATGGAATGGGAGCTTTTATATCCCTGCCATGAAAGTGGTCTGAACTGAAAGTAGCCTCTTTCTTTTTTAATTTTTTCTTTTATATTGGAGTATAGTCAATTGACAGTGTAGTTTCAGGTGCACTGCAGAGCAACTCAGCCATACATACACATGTATCCATTCTTCCAAGTAGCCTTTCAGTAGCTCCCGTAAATAGTTGTCAAAAAACCATGGTATAATCCCCGAGATTACTATTAGAGCGAGTCTCTGACAAACTGAACATGAGTTGGCTCAAGGGGGACTCACAGGAGCCTGAGAAAACCTCCTACACTTTTAAGTTTTAAAATAACAAAAAAGTTGGAATAGTACAGTGAAGGTCTGTTATATTTCATCTGCCTAGACTTACCAGTTGTTAATGTTTTGCCACATTTTTATATGTATGTTTTTCCTGAAGCATTTGAAATGATTTCCTGAGAATAGAGATTTTTTTTCCACGTAGGCACAGTGTCTTTGTTATACTAAGGAACTTTTCATTTCTTTGGACATGCATGTATTATCTAAATGGATAAATTAGAAACAGAAACAACTGTGGGGGCACCATAGGTCTGTGCTGGCTGCATTTGTGCATTTGTCCCCGGCTCGTTCTCAGGCAGGGAGGACTGCGGGGGTGTCCCTTGGAGTGAGGATGAGGGGTCTCAGTGTGGCCTGGCTGAGAGGGTCACAGCCAGCTGCTTCCTGACTGGGCAGGATTCCACGTCTGTAAAACGAGGGTGTTATGTGAAATGATTTCTGAGACCCCTTTTAGTTCTGTGGATCAGTAATTGTGGTTACAGAGTATTATCTTTATTAAGTTGATAAAGGTTTTCATTGTTTTGGATTACAATTGGATAAGAAGTAAGATTATTCTCAACTGCTCTCTTGATATATTATCATTGCTGTCAGTTTATTTATATAGTGTTTGAAGTTTCTTTTTTTTTTTTCCCTTTCTCTCTAAGAACTCTTTTCAGAAGGCACAGCTTAATTTATTGTTGAGTTGCTCTGAATACCTACCAGTGCCAGAATATTCTGGATTAACTTGCTTATCCTTTTTGCGGGGGGTGGGATTTGTTTAGAAGTCATGGGTGACGGTGAAAGCGCACACGACTCCCCTCGTGACGAAACCCTGCAGAACATCTCCGCTGATGATCTCCCGGATTCTGCGAGCCAAGCGGCCCATCCTCAGGATTCAGCCTTCTCTTACAGGTATTTCTTGTATACGATTTAGAACCTTTGGGTTTGAATTTTTCATCACCATTGCAGTCACTTCAAGTCAGGTGTTTTTTTGAGTCCCTTAATAAATATGTAAAGCAGGGAGGTAAGACTTTGCTCGCCTTGTGGATGTCATATATCAAAGGCTTTAATTCAGAGAATGAAAAAACCAAGCAAACCTCATGGGCTCACAGGGACCACATATTGCTGAGTAACCCACTTCCCCAGTAAGCCTACTGGAGCCCTCCCAGTTTATCATCTTCCTCATTCCCTTGATTTCTAACACGGTTTGAGAAAATGACTTTAGGAGCCTGAATAGTTGTACACGGGCTTAGTTGCTCCAAGGCATGTGGGATCTTCCCGGATCAGGGATTGAACTCCTGTCTCCTGCATTGGCAGGCAGATTCTTTACTACTGAGCCTCCAGGGAAGCCCCCGGATTATCAGTTTTAAAGCATTAATCATCTGTCCATCTCTCTGTTTCTGTCTCTGTCTTTCTAGCTTTTTAAACTTTTTATTTTAGAAACTTTCTAGCTTGTACAAAATGGCAAAATACAGCAATGTACCTATTCCCCAGATCTGTTACTAATACGTGGCCAGTATTGTTTCATGTTTACTTCCTCCCCCACTTAATTTAAGTAAACTCTTAATAGCATATCATTTTATTTACTTTTATTGAGGTATCATTGATTTATAATATTGTTTAAGTTTCAGGGGTACAACGTAGTGATTCGCAATTTTAAAAGATCATACTCCATTTACAGTTATCATAAAATAATGACTGTATTCCCTGTGCTGTACATATCATTTTATCATTAAATATTATGGAGCTTTATACTTTTTTTCTGTGGTAAAATGGGGTGGGGGGTAGTGGGAGACAATTTTTATTTTCCAGCCATGACTTCACTGCTTCATATATATTCGGAGTCTTTACAAAGTAGGCAAATATCACAGTTGATTGAGGTGATTCGTAAGTTACTCATTTTTGAGGAAGCAAACCATTAAGGTGGGTCTCAGAACCAGTCAGGTGAGGTGGACAAGTGATAATCCTGCAATGGGAGCAAACTCTGGCTTGCTCTTAGAGGTGTTTTGACTCCTTTTATTGGGAGGCAGCCTCAGCCATTCTGAAGAAGCTCTGATCCCTGCTCTCCAAGACCCTCCCAGGGTGAAGGACTGCGTTGTTGAGGAGGGTGATGTCTTGTTGAAGGGCGCTCTGCCAGGTGGTAACAAGAGGTTCAGTGGTCAGAAATTGAGCAGGTTTTGGTTCAATACAGAGGTTTGATCAACAGGGCAACAGAAAGGTCTTCTTGTCACAAGCTTTTCTTGTGGCAGGATCAACATTTCTTGAGAAATGTGGTGGAAGGCTTCCTTAGTTTGGGTGCTGAGATGGTCCCGATGACTTCTGTTGATTCCTTCCCAGCTTGGGCAAAATCTGGCTTTCTGACTCGTCCTTACGTTTAGCATAGAATTTAGTGGATATTGGAAGGTCAGAAAGGATTTGTTTTATTCTAGTGACTTTACCAAATGGTCCTTGCTCAGAGCACCTTTACAACCTTGCTTCTCAGATAACCAGAAGGCCCACTCCTTAAGCAAGGTGTCAGTAAGTTAAAAATTATCTTTTATTTATGACCATTTGAAACATTTGAGTCCTGAGCTAGCCTATTAATTTGTGTATGTGTGTGTGTGCTAAGTTGCTTCAGTCGTATCCGACTCTTTGCAACCCTATGGACCATAGCCCACCAGGCTCCTCTGTCCATGGGATTCTACAGGCAAGAATACTAGAGTGGGTTGCTATGACCTCCTCCAGGGAATCTTCCCGACCCAGGGATCAAACCCGTGTTGCTTATGTCTCCTGCATTGGCAGGCAGGTTCTTTACCACTAGCACCACCTGGGAAGCCCATTAATTTGTATAGTAAATATGATAATAGTTTATAGAATGTGACCATATCTGGACAAAGAAATGACTATATTTTCATCTGTTTTTTAGAGATGCAAAAAAGAAACTGAGGCTCGCTCTTTGCTCTGCGGATTCTGTGGCTTTCCCAGTGCTAACCCACTCAACAAGAAACGGTTTACCAGACCATACAGACCCAGAAGGTAGGTTGCTATGTGAGAGTTTATTTTTTTCCTATGCTTCATAGGAACCATATGAAACTGCCAGTATTCAACTGTATTTAAACTATACAGCAGTTCCATCCAGTTCAACTTAACACATTTATATTAGCATCAGTTAAGGGCACTTGGATTACTGATGGTTTGTGAAAATGTTCTCTAATTGGTTCTGCTTAATTTTAATGATACAGACATAACTGACATCCCACAGGCTGAGGGATGAGCTTCGACGTATATAAAGCCTATGGAACTTCTCAACAGTAACAGAATTCTGATGTTTTTTTATTTAGACAATGAAATTGTTTGCTTCTTAAAAGTGCAAATAGCTGAAGCAATTAACTTACAAGATAAGAACTTAATGGCTCAGCTTCAGGAAACAATGCGTTGCGTGTGCCGCTTTGATAACCGGACCTGTAGGAAGCTGCTGGCTTCTATCGCCGAGGACTACAGGTAACATCCCCAGCCTGTTTCACTTGTATGCCTGTTTTCAGCTGCAAGTATTTTCTTCTCAGCCCTTATTTCAGAAATGAATCTAGGCTCACTGCAAAGTGCTGGGCTTTCCTAGATGTAAATTTCCAAGCAACATTTGTGGATATTTAGTCTGGAAGTGTAGTTGTAAGCGAGCAGCTCTTATTAGGGCTTCTCTGATAGCTCAGTTGGTAAAGAATCTGCCTGCAACACAGGAGACCTCAGTTCGATTCCTGGGTAGGGAAGATCTGCTGGAGAAGGGATAGGCTACCCACTCCGGTATTCTTGGGCTTCTTGTGGCTCAGCTGGTAAAGAATCTGCCTGTGGTGCCTGGGTTGGGAAGATCCCTTGGAGAAGGGAAAGGCTACCCACTCCAGTATTCTGGCGTGGAGAATTCCGTGGACTGTATAGTCCGTGGGGTCACAAAGAGTCAAACATGACTGAGCGCCTTTCACTCACTCACAAAGAGTCAAACACGACTGAGCGCCTTTCACTCACTCACTCAGATCTTACTAACAGAATACAGTTGACTTCAGCTTTGCCCAAAAGCATCTTTGGTGGAGGTAGGGCCAGGATAACTAGGATGTCATTTCCCTCTTTTAGTGGTGATAGAAAAGACTGCTTCCATGGACCAGGGAAGCAGGAGGAGTCCTAGGAATTGTTATCGTTTGCCTGTTGCCTGTCACTGCTGACATTTAAGTTGAGAAGCTTAGGAAGTAAAGAGGCCTAGGGAATGGGTGCTATAATGATTGTTGTATTTAGACTATAAGCAGATAATTGGTGGTATATTTAGTGATCTCATGGTATATCAATCTGTATTTTGTTGTTATTTTAGTCTTTTGTAGAAGTCAGCTTCCTGTTAAGTATGAGGTTCTACCAGCATGGAGACTGTGCTCCAATGCAGAACAGACCAGTGATGTGAAGAGATTTAGTAGTGTTTAGGGAGTTAGCGAGCTGAGTGTTCAGACCAGTAAATGGTTCTGTTTCTTTCTTTCTTTTTTTTTTAATTGAAATATAGTTGATTTACAATGTTAAATTAGTTTCAGGTGTACAACATAGTGATTCACTCTTTTTAAACATTATACTTCAGTTACAGTTGTTATAAAGTGTTGGTTCTGTTCTCTGTGGTGTGCATTCGACCCTTGCATAATTTTTGGCTGCACTGGGTCTTCATTGCTGCCTGAGGGCTCTCTCTAACTGTGGTGCGCGGGCTCCTCACCGCGGTGGCGTCTCTTGTTGCAGAGCACAGGCTCTAGGCTGTGCCGGCTTCAGGAGTCGCAGCACGCGGTCTCTAGAGCTCGGGCTCAGTAGCTGTGGCACGCAGGTTTAGTTGCCCCTCGGCATGGGACATCTTCCCGGACGAGGGATTGAACCTATATTCCCTGCTTTGGCAGGCGGACTTGCAGCTGCCGGACCACTAGGGAAGTCCTGACTCTGTTTCTTGAGCTGGCAACATAACCAGTTCTCAGGATGGTTGTCTGCAGCCCGATAGGCTCATTTGTAAAACCAGTCTTCGAGGTCGTTTTTTTCCTTTGGAGAAAAGTCAGGACTCTTTCCAGGGAGGGTGTGCACCGTGTGTCTGGTGTCCTGCAGTGTCTTTCCTTTCAGGAAGAGGGCCCCCTACATTGCTTACCTCACTCGCTGTCGACAAGGACTGCAGACCACGCAGGCTCACCTGGAAAGGCTACTGCAGAGGGTTCTGCGGGACAAAGAGGTGGCCAATCGATACTTCACCACCGTCTGTGTGAGGTTGCTGCTTGAGAGCAAAGAGAAGAAGATCAGGGAGTTCATTCAAGGTAACCAGAGACCCTTTGGTGAAGCCGTATGTTAGCCGGAAGATTTGGGAAGTTTTCTTTTGCTACTTTTTAAGTACCTACGTGTCTAAGAGCAGTTCCTTAAATTCCCAGTTATTTCTTAGTACTTAAACCTTGATGTTCAGCCAATAAATGTCATGTTTATCCTGGTTGAATATCTATAGTTTATTTAAAAATTGGAAAAATTAACAAAGTTTTGGATGCACCCAATTTTTCTTTTTTTTTTTAAACAAAGCATATTACTTTGTAACAAACCTCTTGTTCTTAAACTTCTGCACGTGTCTTACCTTTCCCCTGTTTTTAATGATTTGGATGTATTTTCTCCCCAAATGAAACCATGCCCAGTTACCTCCAGCTTTGAGAGCATGGTAGCTGAATAGGTAGTGGATTATGATTCTAATAGTTTTCTATTTTTAACTACTTTCTAATGATTTCCTATTTAAAATCGTTCAAATACTCTATTTTAAAGCGTATTATTTTGCATTGGAGACTTTCAGAAACTCACAGCCGCTGATGATAAAACCGCCCAGGTGGAAGATTTTCTGCAGTTCCTGTACGGTGCAATGGCCCAGGACGTCATATGGCAGAACGCGAGCGAGGAACAGCTTCAGGATGCTCAGCTGGCCATCGAGCGAAGTGTGATGAACCGGATCTTCAAACTTGCCTTCTACCCGAATCAGGACGGGGACATACTCCGTGACCAGTGAGTGCTCCTGCCTGTGATCGACTAAGTAGGGCTATCCCAGCCAGCCCCATAGTTTAGACAAGCTATTCACCAGACATAATATCTGAGTAATAAAGGAAAAGATACATGTTTCCTTTTTGCACCTCTCAGAGTTACCAGACTGGAAAGAATGAAGGTGCTCCGTTCTCAGAGGTGCGGGGAGTTGGGCTGGAGGGTCGTGTACACTGGTCTGGCCGTTGTGGAAGGCACTGCTGTTTACTCTGCCACAGCTGTTCTTCCCTTCTTTCTACTACCTGCTCTTACCCTTCAGATCAGAACTTGGACCTCACTTCCTCAGGGGAAACCCTGCCTAGCCTGTCTGCCTGGGTGAGATGCCCTGGCAGGGCAAAGCACTTGCCCCCATTGCAGTTTTACACTTGAGTCGTGGTTTCTCTCGCTGGCACAGCTGACATTTCGGGCCAGATGATTCTTTAATGTGGGAGGCTGTCCTGTGCCTTGTGGGACATGTAGCGTCATGGCTGGCCTTGGCTGGTAGTACCCTACCAGCTGTGAGAACCACACTATCTCCAGACACTGCCAAGTGCCCCTTAGGGGCAAAACTGCCCCCTGTTCCAGATCACTGGTTTGTGTGATTGTTTGATGAACGCCTCCATCCTCCACCAGCTGGTTCCTTGCATGAGTACAGGAACACAACGCTTCATTCATCTCTCCATCAGGGCATCAAGCACAGTGTGTGACTTCTGATATGTACTTTTTTATTTATTGGGAATGATATGTATTTGAATATCAAAGTATCAAGAAATATGTGGCATATGAATTAAATCTCAATAAAGCCTATTTTTAAAAACAATCCTAAAAATACTAATCTTGAAAAAAAATATCTAGAAGGGTAACAGTGGTTATTTGGGGGTAGTGAGACAGCATTTTAATTTTTTCCTCTTCTGCATTTTCTCGACCACTGGTTTACGACCCGGTTTCTGCCCCCGAGTGTGTTGCTCAGTGGCCGCCGTGTACCCCCGGCAGTGACAGTGGCTCACTGTGCCAGCGACCCTGAGGGGCCCATGTAATAGGACCTCAGAGTGGAACACTGGTGGTTGCTGTAAGATTTTTTTTTTCATGGAAATTTAAAAATATCTCATGTATGTTTGAGAGAGCTCACTTTGGTGTGAGTGGGTTAGGATCGTTCCCACCTGCCTCTCTCACTTGTTCCTAGACTTGGGCTTTTTACCCCTCCCCAAGTTTCTGTACGAAATTTGCCAGCTGGGTTCTGTTTTCTCTCCGGAGCCCCAGTTTTTGGCTTCCAGGGTGGGATAAGGAATGGGAACATTCAAACTACTGATTGCAGAGAGCACCGTTGAAGCCGATTATGCCTCTGTCTCCTCCGTGTGGTCTTTGCAGGTTTATAGAGAGTTAGCACTGTGTTCTGGAAAGAACACTCGAAGGCAGGAGGCTGGGTGTAGCCTCTGCTCACCACTGTGTGGCCTTAGGGAGATCCTTCACCGTTTTAGGCCTAATCCTTGTCACCTCTGAAATGAGAGGTGAGCGTCCTCAGCGTCCCTTCTCCGTCAAAGCGTCTGTGCTCTCCAGTTTCTGGCCTTTGACCCCTCCACTTCTTGGCCTGTTCACCAGTTAGCTTGTCCAGGAAGCATCCAGGCTAAGGAATTCCCTCACCTCTCCCGTGGGCGCTGCCCTGGTCCGGAAAGGAGGGGTTCCCACTCTTCCCCCTGCGTCCCCTTGGCTCACTGAGTCTTTCTAAGCAGATCCTAAATGTGAGAGTTTTTGACCAAGACAGAAAGAATACTTATAGCTAAGAGAGAGTCTCAACTGTAATGGTAATCTGTATCTAGAAGTGAGTCTAAAATGGTGTAAGTGTGTTTTAAGGAAACCGACTATAACTACCTGCATACCTTCTTTTCTGAATTATATATTTACATATGTGTTTTGGGGCATTTTCAGGGTTCTTCATGAACATATTCAGAGATTATCTAAAGTAGTGACTGCAAATCACAGAGCTCTTCAGATACCAGAGGTAATAACAGTTTATACAGTATGGATGGTATTATTCAATTAAAAGTGTCTTGGTGTACTATGTACATGTTACCAATTTTTCAGGGAAGCAGAATATAGTAAGTTATAAAGAAACCACTTGCACTGGATGTCCTTCAGTCGATAAAATTCTCAAAGGTCTTTCGGTGGATTAAAATTCCCTAGCCTGGGAAGGGACCTTAGTAGTGAGAGGTGAGTGGAGGGAGGGCCAGCCTGGGAAAGCCCCCGCCCTGACACCACCCCCTTTAGGCAGGGCTTCCTGCTCCCAGCTCACTCCTCCTGCGGCAGCCACACTCTCCACGGATGCTTTTATAATCATATAGAGCCCCAAACTCCTCACCACGCAACAGCCAGTGTTCTTTCCAGAACATTCTGCAGGAATGTCCCGTATGAAGGGATCTGGTGGAACTTCAAAGAGAGTGTGAAAACTCTTGTTCAGGAGAGGGAACTGAATCTGAGTGTGGCCTCAGAACGACCTTTTAGATCCTGATACTAACATTTTTACCTGTGTTGTACCTCTTACAACATCAGAAAACAGGAAGGTTTAGGTATATGAGTTTTCTGGTTGTTTCATTAGAATCTGGATATTAATTGGCATAAAATTTTTAATTGTCCTTGATTTCTAGAGCTGCTGCAACACAGGTACATACTAATTTTTAAGCTATTTTAAAAGTAGCGTGTCGGTTCTTTTGGAATCAGCTGCAATACATAGATAAGTCCCATTCTAGCTCTTTAAGAAAGATAATTGCTTAAAATTTTACGAATTCTAGGTTCTGTGTTATCATATGCCTCTACTATATATCTGGGTGGGTTTGTTTGTTTCTCCTTTGGGGCCACATCATGCAGCTTGGGGATCTTAGTTCCCCAGTGACCAGGGATGGAACCTGGGCCCCTGGCAGTGAGAGCTCAGAGTCCTAACCACTCAACGGCCAGGGAATTCCCCTGGGTGGTTTTATTTTAAAATGCAAAGCAAATAATTTAAAAGCTTAAAAGTTAGGCTTCAGTCCTGAAGTAGGACGATGGGGAGGAATTGCAGTTTGGTTTTTCTGAAAAAAGGAAAATTGCAATTTGGTTTTTCTGAAAAAGGGAAAAGGCAGTGGCTTCACCCATCCGCCTCCTGACGTGGAGGTTGCTCTGGTCACTGCCTTCCACCTGCATGACGGTCTGTGTGTGGTCTCGCTTAGGTTTATCTTAAGGAGGCACCATGGCCCTCGGCACAGTCAGAAATCAGGACAATAAGTGCTTACAAGACGCCCCGGGACAAAGTGCAGTGCATCCTGAGAATGTGCTCCACGATCATGAACCTCCTGAGCCTGGCCAACGAGGACTCCGTTCCAGGGGCCGATGACTTCGTCCCTGTGCTGGTGTTTGTGTTGATCAAGGTAGGTCCTCGCTCCCTCCCGTGAGAAGAGTTGCTTTGACTCTTTTACAAGTTTCCAGCTCTGTGATACCCAGGAAGAAAGTAGCTAATGTCAAGTTATGTTCTGTCCAGAAGTTAGGGTTTTCCAAAGAAAGGAAGAGCTAGATTCCTAGATGAACATTTTCAGCTTTTTTAAGCAGTGCCTGAAGGTCTTCCTTGGAGCTTGGTGGCTAATTACTGAATGAATGAATGAGGGCAGGTTCTCTGGCCGTAATGTTTTTACCATCTTCTTTCATGTTGAATTCTTCATGGTGGTTATCACATAAACTGCTACATTTTCCTGTCATCGTTCTCCTCTTTTGACCTCATGTTTTATTAAGTGTACCATATTGTTTTTCAAAGTACTGACACCTCTTGTCCTTTTTTGACTTTAAAGTGTCACCATTCAAATGGTTTATTTTGAACATTTTGGTTTGGAGATGGGGACCCTGCAGATTGGGTGCACAACAGCCACCCAGTATGTGTTCCAGTCAGCTCAGCCCTCTGGTGATGTCTAAAGTGTATTTGACATATAGCTTACTAATTCTTAATGTTGCGGTATTTCTGCAGCCTGAACTCTTAGCTCAGAGTCAGAGCGCTGACTCTGAGTTTGTGCGGTCAGCCTTCTTCACTCTTCCTCTTGCCCATTGCTCAGCTCTCTTCCACAGAGGATGTGTTTAGTCTCTATACAGAGCCAGTCTAAGCCCCTTTTAAGGAACAGGCCTTAGCTTGTCCTCCTGATGTAACACACCTGAACCTGGAGGTGAACGAGCAGGAGCTTTTCTGTGCTACCTCCTGCAGCAGAGGGCCTACTCTTGTTTAGTTTTTTCTTTTTCTTTCTCGGGTGGTTCTACCCGTACTTACTAAACAGATATGACTCAATTTGTCTGCAGCATTTCCTTCCTTATCTGGAATCCTGGGATGTTGAGTGAAGCCACTGGGGTTAGTTCAGCCCCTCTAAGGACCAGTGAGGTCAAGTGCTTTGTTAGGCTAGAAAGCTCTAGATAGTTGAGCTAGGATTAGAACCTAAGTCTTCTTTCCAATACACTGTTGCTCCTCACAGTAACTCCGGTTTACAGATTAGTTCCAAAAAGGATTTGGGGGATTATTTTCAAAAGGACTGGTGTCTCTTTTTCACAGGAAAACATGTGAAAGATGTTACCATAAGTGTTTTTTCCAGCTGAGTAATTGACTTTATTTTTCACTTCTCTAGGCAAATCCGCCCTGTTTGCTGTCCACTGTTCAGTACATCAGTAGCTTTTATGCCAGCTGTCTGTCTGGAGAGGAGTCTTATTGGTGGATGCAGTTCACAGCAGCCGTGGAATTCATTAAGACTATCGATGACAGGAAGTGAACAAGACAAAGGCCCACCGAGGCAGCAGACTGCTAGCGGGGCAAACAGATCTCTTAGAAAATGTGCCAGCTGCTTTGAAAGCTGAAGATTGTTTTTGTATAATATTGTACAGTGTTCAGACCTTTTAAAACAGATCTTTACTAAACAGATTAATGAGCTAACAAGCAGGTTCTCTTTTCTTTGGGTTCTTTTCCTTTCTGAGTTACATATTTCATTAATTTCTTGTCCCTACATAGAGAATAGTACTGCAAAAAGGGACCACATTTTTCAGGTATTTTGAAATACAAAAAGAAAAAAATAATCTCCTAGAAAATTCCTAGATCTCTGTTTATGGATACTCATTCTTTCTTTTCATTAAAAAAAAAAAAAGAACAGTACACCTCTTTCAAGATGCTGTCTAATCTTGGATGCATCTAACAGAAGGAAAATGCCAGTTGCACTGAGGATTATAATAGTGGTGACATTAGTGGCATTATCTATAAATACACTCACCTAAATTGAAAAGCTAAGAAGGAAATGTAAATATGATATATATTTATATTTGATGTAATATGGACATCTTCAGATTCTAATAAACAAGGAATACTGCTGATAGTAGGTTGTCATGTACCCTCTTGTGAAATGGTTTCCTTGACAACATTTAAGCTGAGCTTAAAAGCAAAAGGCGAACAAATACACAGAAGTATTTATTAAAGTGTAACACAGCTTATTGAACTTTCTAGGTATGGAATTTGATGCACAGGGCTGCCTTTGATGAGGGGTATAGAACTTATTGAATATATCACTTAGACTTTCTCACCCTGGACATCTTTGAACCTGCAGTAGGAGATAGACTGTTTGTTTAATCATCATACATGGCAAACAAAGGAACAGCAGATATCTAGCCCATCCTTGCGGTACTTCTCATCTGAAATGCTAAATAGAGTGTAGAAACCCCAGCCAGAACTCCTTACAAACCTGTAACTGTAATATATTTTTGATGATGATTCACATTGAATGCACAGACCAGGAATTCAGTGAATGTCAGTTTTTTTAAAAACTAATTTGTATTGTCTGCTTTAGTGATACGAGTTTTACTAGTGATAAACTATTTTAGTCAACCATACTATTCTTACGGGGGGAAAAAACCTATTTTGGCAGGTTTCTGTGCCTTTGTTTCCCTCTTCTGAACAAAAATATGTGTTTCTGTATTTTGGTTTGATCGTGTGTTGCTAATTAATCAGGATTGGGTTTTGGTGTCTGAGAAACAGGCCAAGGAGGCCCACCAAAGCTTCAAGCACAAGTCTTACACATAGGCCATCACTGACTGGTTTTGCTCTGTATGATTCCTAAACGTGTTTAACTTCTTTTATGAAAATTGGTCCCCTCCTTGGAGTCTCTTGTTGCTGGCAGCATTTCCAGGCATGTTTAAGGGAACTATGACCAACAGCCTTGAGCAGATCAGGACAGAGGCTGTCTCTCCAGGAGCTCTGTGCTCCACTGTGCCTGAAGAAGCTGGGTTTTTTTTATGCCTTGACCTCTTCTCATTCCTTTACTCTAAAATACTGAGATAAGTTGCAGAGGATTGTGAGATGTGGTTTCTGCCTTTTAGGGGCAGATCAAAATTAAAGTAGTATGAAAAATGTCCTCTTGAATGTTAGATCAAGAAATCTATGTACAGTCATGCTTCATGGACTGTAACGGTGAAGCTCATGTAGGTCTTAGAAGTCAGATCCCATCATAGATACTTTACAAGACAAACTGTCTTAACATGATTTCTAAGGCAGAGGGGGGAGTTCAGCACTTGATTCAATAAATGTTAAGTGAACAGAAGTCTTGGAATAGTTGAAATTTATTGTTTGGGGATTTAACTCAGAAGTCAATGCAATTTTTCACCCCCGTGGTGGTTACTAACTCTATTCCATGTTACTATGGAAATAAATATGAAGATGTGGACACTGCATGGGGGCTCTTTTCTGTGGAGAAGGTGGTGAGTCTGTATCTCCTAGAGGCAGGAGGTAGGGCTCTGCAGGGCTTGAGACAGTTGTGAGAGGAGGACCTCAGAGCTTTGGCATCACAGCTACATCCGAGATGGAGGTGGGTGCCTGTGTCTTGACTCAGGTGCTGGCAGAGAAGCGCACAGCCCAGCTGTTTAAGGTTAAGCTGTTTTCTTCTGGAAGCTGGTCAGGAGTAAGGACTACTTCATCGTTAACTGTCACTGGTAGTTTTGTAACAGGGTTTAGCATGGTGTTGAGTTCTGAGTTTAGGAGTTGGTAACTGCCTGCATGGGCTTCCCAGGTGGCTCAGCAGTAAAGTATCTGCCTGCCAATACAGGAAACTCAGGTTCGATCTCTGGGTCAGGAGAAGGGCATGACAACCCGCTCCAGTATTCTTGCCAGGGAAATCCCATGGACAGAGGAGGCTGACCGACTATAGTCCACTGGGTCACAGAGAGTCAGACACAATTCAGTGACTAAACAACTGTGTGTGTGGCAGCAGTGGGCGTGAGATAGGGAGTAATCTGATTTTATTCTTTCAGGAAAGGAATAGTTGTCTTTCAGTTGTTTCTTAGCACAGTTCCTCCCAGGACATAGGTTATATGAAGGATTGTGCAAAAATACAAAATCACACGTAGGAAACCTTCAGTAGCCACCGATTATTACATGGAATTTACAGAGCAAATGAATGTTAAATGTTCACTGAAATTCTGTGGAGCTATCTGACGAAAAAAATCAGCTCATATTTTGTATTAATACCCTGCTTCCAGAGATAGTTAAGTGATAGAATTATAGATCGAAGATTATCTTTTATTTGTAAAAGTATTATTTTTTAAATCTAGTAAACATTTTGTTTTCTTTCTCTAGGTCAAATCTCAGCCACAGTTAACTGATTTCTCCTACTTTTTCTCTTCAAAAACCTGTTTATAAAAGCCATTTTATACAGATATGAAATCACTGTAAGAGGGTTAGGTTTTGTGAAGGATGGAAAATAGATGTGGATGAGATGCATGGGTTTTTCTCTCCCTGTTGTGTCCTGGAAGCTTTTGTTTAATGTAGACTTTCAACCTACATGTCCCTGAGGTACGTAAGCGAGAGAACTAAAACCCGTCCCAGGCAGTGACAAGGTCTAGTTTTGGCCACAGGAAGCTGTACCTGACTGTGCATGCCGGTCGGCACTGCTCCCCATTGCCTGCCGTGGGAATTCCGTGGCCAAGTGAAGATCAACATTGTGAAGATTTAACAGTTTCTGTGTCTGATGGGATTGGGTGTGAAAAGGGAAAGTAGGAACACACTCGCTCAGAATTGTTAGTGGATTGTGTCGAAGTGATAGAATCGTTAGTGGATTCAACTTCCTCCATTGATGTGTGTCCTGGTCTTTCTCTTCCCTTTCCATTCCTGCTTTATTTTGTAAGGAAAAGTCTGCCTTCTGTTTAGTTCTTTTAACTAGTAAGTTTATTCTATATGTAATTGCCATACTTTAGGGGGGAAGTCAGAAAAGATCTTCTTGAAGCTCAAAGAATTTTTAGTTGAGTAGATGAACAGTGATGAGATATTTGAGGTACTTTGCCAAAATGCTTGAGAATGTTGCCAGATTAATAATCATATATTTTAGAATGTAGGTTACCCAAGGAGTAGGGTGACCAGGAATAGCTTTATTACTCTCGAGAATACTTGGAGAAAGGAAGATACGCTTTGCTTCAGTGTCAAGGTTGGTGTGGTTGGGCTGTGGCATTACCACAAAGCTGCATGTCCCCCAGGCCTGTGCTCATCGAAGGTTAAATAACGCGGGAGAGAGTCCTCTACACCTGGTTTGTGGCAGACACTGTGAGCAGGAGCCACACGCCTTAAGAATTCACCTCTGCTGAGTTGTTCTGTCTTGTCTACCGTATTCTTGTGTTTCACCTGTATGAAAAAGCTTTGTACTGCCTCTCCTCTTGAAACTGATAAAAACCTATAAGCCTCAGTGAATGAGCTTGCACCATCTTGTATATGTACAGGAAACCCATCCTGTCTCCTAATGTGATTACTCATGTACAATATCATTGTGTAAAATTGATTAAAAAGGGAGAGCAGTTGAATTCATTGGGTTTTATGTTTCCATCATCTCTTTTGTATTTGGAAGCATTTCTGAAAATTTCTCTGACTTCTCAGATATAACTAAGGTTCTCCATGAATTCACACTCGACTTTTTCATCTGAACATCTATTTGTTAACTGCAGTACAGGCAGGATTTGGAATCATCCAGCAGTTGCTGATGAGATGGTGCACACTCACTCTTAACACGGTTCCTGTCTGAACCCTGTATTTAGTTAGCTATTCATCAGCCTTGGTTCTGAGCGCAGAAGTCCTAATCATGTTATTCACGGGATCCTTGATTAATCTCAGTTGAGGGGAGTTTCTATTAGCCAAGGAACCCTTGTGGCAGAGGCCAGCTCATTCTACTCGCTGGTGGAAAAGCACTTTGTTCATATTGATTGCACTTAATTTGGAAGGAAACATTTAAAAACTGGATTAGGGTCCGGTTTTCACTCAGTCTGTTCAGTATTAAAATTAATGCTATTACTTTCCTAGAACCGAAAATAGAATTCAACTTTTCTTGCCAGTTTGGAATTCCCTATGTCACCTGGACTCTCGTTATATTTGTGCCTACTCACCCCCCTCTCAGCGGCTCTGTGGCTTTTCCCTCAGGATGCAGAGCTAGTGATGTTCAGCTAGGCCTCCCTGCGGTGCTGCCTGTAAAATATGTCACGATCCTGAAAAGTGAAATCAGGTCAGAAGCTCCTCTTGGCTGTAAATGTGTCTCTACCTAGAGATTTAAGTATTCATTGAAGAGCTTTCGAGCCGGTCATTTCATTCCAGAAGAATCCTGTTCCATCTTAGGGTACCAAATAACAGTACAAAGACTTCAGGGGGAAAAAACTGATCAGAGAGGCAGGAAAATCCAGTTATGAGGATCCAGGAAGCATCTTCCACATTTTGTGCTAAAATGGAAAAAGCTCTCAATTCTGTCATTGAACCTGTTGTTGACAGTGAACATGAAAACCGTGGTAATCTCATTTCTGTTAACGAGGATTTCAGCATATTGCTGGCCCAAATCATTAAATTTTATGCTCCTGTCAAAAAGTATCCAGTGTGATTTTTAAACAGGGACCATTTTACTTCAGCTCTCCTTAGCCCTACTAATTTGTAGTTTTGACAGAACTTTTGTCACCAAGACTGTTGGTTAATATACATAACTGCTGATGTCCCTTATAAGTAATTCCTAGTGAATTTAGTCAAGAGATCTGTCTGATCTGACTCACTCTGACCAAATAAACTACATTCTTTGGGAAAATGAAAATGTTAGTCTCTCAGTCGTGTCTGACACTTTGTGACCGCGTGGACTGTAACCCACTAGGCTCCTCTGTCCATGGAATTCTCGAGAATACTGGAGTGGGTAGCCATGTCCTTCTCCAGGGGATCTGCCTGACCCAGGGGTCAAGCCCAGGCCTGCGTTGCAGGCAGATTCTTTACCATCTGACCCACCAGGGAAGCCCACAGTCTTCAGGGGTGGCACTCAAAACAGGTCCATTTTTAAGTACCCTAGCTGCTGCTGCTAAGTTGCTTCAGTCGTGTCCGACTCTGTGCGACCCCATAGATGGCAGCCCACCAGGCTCCGCCGTCCCTGGGATTCTCCAGGCAAGAACACTGGAGTGGGTCGCCATTTCCTTCTCCAAGTGCCCTAGGCAGTTCGGTAAAAACGCTGTTTTCAGACGTCACTGTTAAGAATCACCTGGTGCTCTTGCTGATAAATCAGCACGCATGGGGATGGGACGGGAATCTTTAAACAAGTACTCCAGGTGACTGACTGATTTTTGTGGAACTTAGAGCAGCAGCATGAGTCAGCATCTCACAAAGTATGGGCTGGAGGACCATGTGCACTGTCCACCTGGGATGATAAACTGCTGACTCATTATTCCTCACAGGGCACATGGAGTCAATTTTGGGGGAAGAACAGGAGGAAAAATCTGCATGCCTAGCAAACTCCCCTTCTGACTCTGATGCTAACTAAAAAATGGGTGATCTGTGAAAGGTGTTCAATTTCTCAAGTTTTGGCTCCACATCCCCAAGGTGGGTGGCGCCCCTTTTAAAGGATACAGGGCCTGGCAGGGACTTCCTGGTGGTCCAGTGGTTAAGATTCTGCACTTCCACTGCTGGGGGCAAAGGTCCAGTCCCTGATGAAGGAACTAAAATCCTTCATGCTGCATAGCACGGCCAAAAATGAAGAAGGATAAAGGACATAGTAGCCAATCTGATATCCTTTAAGGATAGTTTTTTTTCTTTTTTAAAAATTTTGCTTAAATCCAAATGTTTTCTCTTTTGATAATCTTCTGGTTATATAAAAACTGTTTTTTTCCCAAACCTCAAATTGCTAAACATTTGATAATCACAGTGTTTGCATTTCAATGTGAAAACTTATCATCTAATCTTCCTCATTGTTTTAGCTTTTTAAATGGCTGTTTGGTTTCTGTTGCCTTCGCTGTCCCGTGTTAAGTAACAGTGTTGTTTCCAGCAGCCCCAGCTTCCAACTGGATTTTTCTCCCCCAGCTGGATTTTTTCCCCTGGCCTGCCCTCTGCTGAAAGTGAGAGAACCTGTAAGCGGGCACTTCCCCTCCTGTTTCTGATCCTCTCAGTCAATACGTGAGTTCCAGCCCCTTCCTCTCTCACTCACTTTTTGATCGGTAACAATTTCTTTTCCTTCTCCTGTGGCTGTGATGGCGACAGTTGAGGCTGTATCTGCTGCAGCTGGCACTTCCCTGATGGCTCAGTTGGTAAAGAATCTGCCTGCAATGCAGGAGACCCAAGTTCGGTCCCTGGGTTGGAAAGATCCCCTGGAGAAGGGAAAGGCTACCTACTTCAGTATTCTGGCCTGGAGAATTCTATGGACTGTATAGCCCATGGGGTCACAGAGTTGGATGTGACTGAGCGACTTTCTTTCTGCAGCAGCTTAGAGGTAGCAGTCTGGGAGTGAGCCAGCCTGGTTGGGTGGGGGGGAGACAGAGAGAGGCAGGCGCATAAGAAAGTCACAAGTGACAGAAGGGGAGGTGCTAAGGCTGTCCCACCAGCACAGTGTCACAGTGATGCCCCGAAACACCTCCTCCACAGCAAAGCTGGGCCACACCAATGGGATCATCTAGATCATTCTTGCTACTTCCCGGAAAGCCACTGGTTTCAAGTGGTATGTGGTTGTAATCTCAGGTCCAGGAGCCTGAAAATGGTTCTTGTTTTACATCTGCCACTAATCAATTCTAAGGCCAATGAAAACCTCTTTGAAGGGTTTTTCCTGAGTTGGGCTCTACTACCTCAGTGGTCCTGGACATCCAGTCTTGGTGAATATATATGTATACACGGACTTTATACATGGACATACAAATATGTATATGTGTGCATATATGTATGTGTATATGGGGCTTCCCCAGTGACTCAGCGGTAAAGAGCCCGCTCCTGTAGTTGCAGGAGCCGCAGAAGATGAGGGTTCGATCCCTGGGTCAGGAAGATCCCCTGGAGGAGGGTACGGCAGCCCACTCCAGTATTCTTGCCTGGAGAGTCCCATGGACAGAGGAGGAGACCAGCGGTCTAGAGACCATGGGGTCGCAAAGTCGTACGTAAATGAAGCAACTCAGCAGGCAGGCAGGCATGTGTGTATATGCATATGCGTGTGTGTATATACATGTATGTGTGTGTGTGTGTGTGTTTATATGGTCTCGAAATAGTTCTCCTGTGCCAGCATTTAAGGAGGGATGTAGTAGAGGGCAGTGACACTGTGGAGGTTGCCAGCATGGACCATAGGTGTTTGGAAACCCTGATGGAAGAGGCTGCCCACTGAGCTGACTCAAGAAGGGACTTGAGACTCCAGCCAGTGCACATCAGTTTAGGCACCCAGCTTCTTTCTAATCTGGTTTAATGAGCTTGAACCAGGATTGATGTACTGTGGGTGACCAGGTACAGGCTGGGTAATCCTAGAGAAGCACTCTTCTCTGACATCAGCCAGCAGAGCCAAGGGGCAGTGTTGGTTCTGCGTCGTGACATCCCAGGAACAGTCTAACGACCTATGAACACAAAAACCGCTCCACCTGTTTTTAACTAAAGGCTTCCCTTGTGCACTTAGTCATGAATAATAGTGACACAGCTTCTGAAACTTCCCTTTATACTGTCGACTGGGAAAAAAAAAAAAGGCGCAGTGTAAGAGCTGTGAGTCCAGTTTTATTTGGGGACTTACTGAGGAGATGGCTCTCAAACAGCTTTGAGGACCTGCTCTGGAAGAAGGGGAAGGCTGATACATACGTGATTTTGGTGAAGGCAGTGCACACAGTGAAGCGCGTATCTCACTAACAGGTTGCTGCAGGTCATGAGAAGGCGTCCCATGAATGATCTTAGTGATTTTCCTAGATGTGAGAAGATGCAAGAAATTGGGTTTGTGAAATTTTCTCCTGAAAATCTCTCTCTGCCAGTTTTTCCAGACGAAGCAGTGCCTCATTCCTGATCTCCACCCTGAACTCCTTTCAGGGGGTGTTGAAGGTCAGCAGCTGCAGTGGCTATGACCTAACCCTCCTAAAAGCAGGTGGCCAGTGACTTTAGTTGTCCGTTCTTTTCTGGATTTGGCTATTTCAGTCTTTAGTGGTCTAGTCCACCCACCTCTTCTATTCCTCACTGTCCCAATCCCTGGATCACGCACACCCCCTGAAGCGTCTCTTGAGGAAACAGCTCTAATGTGCTTTTTTTTTTTCACCTCCATGATCACAACTGATGGATTTCCATGCCTCCCATCCCCCCTTTCTCCTAGAGTCAGTCAAGTCTGATCAGATTTCTCTTCTGTCCAGAATCTTTTCTATTTTGCTTCCAACCTGCATTTTCATCCTTATGCCTCTGTCCCTTCTTCCCCTCCAGCTCCACTCCTGCCCCTCAAAGTAAATCGTGCTTTACCTGCATCACCCACAAATTGGCACTGGCCCTCTGCCTCTGCGAGGATCAGCTTATGAACCGCTGCAGCTGCTGACCTTCAACACCCCCCTGAAGGGAGTTCAGGGTGGAGATCAGGAGGAATGAGGCCCTCTGAGCTCTGTGAAAAACTGGCAGAACGGGTCTTCAGACAGATAATTTCAGGAGATGATTTTATGAGCCCAGTTCTTGCATCTCCTCTCCTTCACGGTGACCTCCGCTCCTTGCGGCTAGCAGAAACGCTCTGCAAAAAATATGTGCCTGATTGCATGTACTCGCCCTGCATAAAATTATACATACTGCCCTCCTCCATCCCACCCTCTTTGGAGCAGTTTCTCAGAGCCATCTGAAATGCTATCTCTCAAGCTATAGTCCTCATTTGACCCCAAATAAAACAACTCACAACCCTCAGATTGTGCACTTTTTCCCAGTCAACATCTGCCCCTAAGCCTCCGCCTTTGCAGCGCCCTCTGGTTTCAGTGCTCTCCCTAAGCAGGCTCTCCAGCTCTTCTGGGCGGGCGACTCCCCAGATGTCCACATCCTTCCCTCCCTCTCCTAGGAGGCTCATCCCCCTACACTTCTCTACAACGTAGTGATCTCTCTGGAACCTGAGCTCTCCTTGGGGACTGTCCGATCCCCAGCTGGCAGGTGTCCCCAAGTGTCATGGGCCGGGGAGGAGGGTAGGAAGTCAGACAGTAGCCTCTGGTTGCGGGGATTCCACTCTTTTTTCCTCCCAGATTCAGTCTTTGCAGGGACAGGGGCTCTCTCTCCCCTCCCTTCACGTGGTCCGGGGCCGAAAGCTCTGCTCGTCCTCGGGAAGACACTGCGCCCCAAGCCCCGGACCTCTATCTGGGAGACGGAGGTGAGCGCAGGCTCCCGGCAGCCCCGTCCCGCTGCGCGCGCCTGTGTCTGGGCCCGCCCACGGGTCACCCTGCTGGGACCGCGCATCCCCAGCGGAAGAGGCCGGTTCACCGAGGTGGTCCTTCGAGCTGATGGAGGGTCGGATAAGGAGTCCCCCACCCAGCGAAGTGCCGGCACAGCCGCGCCAAGTCCAGGGCGGGCGGCCGGGCGGCTGGCGGGGAGTTTGGGAGGTCAGGCTGGCCGTCCAGGACGCCTACGGTTCTCCAGCTCCAGCTGGCCCTCGACGGCTCTTCCAGGGCCCGGGGCTGCGCTCGGGGCCCAAGCTGCCTCTGGACACCCGAGCCCGGGGGTCTCACCCTTCCTCCCTCACTTGGCGGTCTAGATCCCGGTGCCAGGTGGCTGCCACGAAGAGTTGGTGTGGGCCCTGCTGGACCGTCTGGGCCCCCCCCCGGTGTCCGAGGACATGCCACACTGTCGCCTGTCCGGTGTCTGCTCCGCACCCACGTGAGGCACGGGCGGGGATGGAGGGTCTCTGGGGCCCTGCGGAGCGCCGCCCGGCTGCAGCCTCGAATCGGGCCACGTGGTCTTCTGTTTGCACCGCCTCCCCGCCCTCCTTGTTCCGCAGGCACGGGTTAATCCTACACCGTGAAGGAGTAGGAGTAATTATTATCTCTATTTATTTATTACTTTAGGTGGGGTCTACAAACCGGTGTCCTCTGGGGGCAGCAGTATCGTGTCGGGTAGGAAATCCTGGGATTTGAACCCAGGGCAGCAGGGGTTCCTCCCCCGAGGCGTCCAAGAGCTGCGGGGCGGTGGGAGAGGGCTGCGGCGGGACCTCGCTGTTCGCCGAGTCGACTCTGGACTGGCCGGTTTCGCCCAGGCCCCTGCTTTGCTGTTGCTTGGGCGACATCTTGTGGCCAAGGACGGGTACAGACCCGCGGCGGCAAAGGCTGCGGAACGAAGGCCCCCCCTCAGACTCCTCTGGAGGAGGCCACAGGCTCTCAGACTCAGAAGCTCCAACCAGCCCCCTCGCATCCACCCTTTCACTGAACTCTTTTCTAGGACAGCTCCAGGGAGACCCCCCAACTCACTTGTGTCCCCTGAGCTAGACACACGGATATACTGGGTTCCTCTTGGCCCACCCCTTATTGGGGCAAATTAGCATTATATAGCAAGCTAGTGACCAGGGCTTCCCTGGTGGCTCAGACAGTAAAGAATCTGCCTTCAATGCAGGTGATCCCTGGCCCAGGAAGATTCCCTGGAGAAGGGAATGGCAACCCACTCCAGAATGCTTGCCTGGAGAATTCCATGGACAAAGGAGCCTCATGGGGTCGCAAAGAGTTGGACCCAACTGAGTGACTAGCACACAATGGGCAGGTTATTATTCCCATTTTGCAGATGAGGCAGCATCCCCGAGTAACCACAGCAGCACTGGAGCCCAGCTTTGTCAGGCTGCAGCATGCTGCTGGACACAGGGCTGAGAGCTGCGGTGTCGTGCACCCCACGGTCCGGGGAGGTGCTGCCAAGGGTGGAAGTATTATTGGCCACAGGAATGCCTTGGGTTCATTTTTTGGTGCTGAGCACAGAGCTGTGGGCTTTACAGAATCTCACAGAACCCTCACCTGTGAGCCGGGTAGCATTATGAGCCCCATGTTACAGATGAGGAATCTGAGGCTCGGAGAGGTGAAGTGGCTCACCTAAAGCCACCCAGAAAATCAGTGGCAGAGCCAGGATCTGATCCAGGTCTGGAGGATTCACAAACCCTTATTTAAAAAAAATATATTAATATTTTTAAAATATATTTATTTTTATTTATTTGGCTGTGCTGGTTCTTAGCGGGGGCATGTGAGATCTTCCTTCTTCGCTGTGGCATGGGGATCTTTAGTTGAGGCATGAGAGATCTTTCCCAGTTGCCGCAGGTGAGATCTGGGATTCCCAGGTGGCTCAGAGGTAAAGAATCCCCCCGACTGAGCACCATGCCAATGTAGGAGATGTGGGTTTGATTCTGGGTTAGGAAGATTCCCTGGAGGAGAAAATGGCAACCCACTCCAGTACTCTTGCCTGAAAATCCCATGGACATGGATAGAGGAGTCTGGTGGGCTACAGTCTGTGGGGTGGCAAACTTGGACACGACTTAACATGCATGCCCATGCAGGATTTAGTTCCCTGACAAGGGATGGAACCTGGGTCCCCTGCATTGGGAGTGTGGAGTCTTAGCCACTGGACCACCAGGGACTTCCCCTGAGTCCTTATTTTTAGCTATTGGGGACCCTGTCTGCTTCTCTGCAACATATCAGCCCCATAGGATTATGGGAGAATCATGTCAAGCAGGAGTGGCGAGAGCTTTGTGAACTGTAGAGGACGGGGCTGCTGACGGTGCATTATTGTCCTGCTCCTGGTGTGCAGTTCTCCTTGGGCGAGTGAGCCCCTTGAGGGCAGGGCTGGATGCTCATGGCATCCTCAGGGCCCAGCGCGGATCTGGTACCCAGTGGGCAGTCTGGGGAGCAGGGAAATGCCCACTTTCGCACCCATCCCCATGAGGCCCAGGTCCACTTCCTAGGGTTCATAGTCGAGGCAAGGATAGTCAGTCTCTGCCTCCTGATTCACTTCGTTCAGAGGAAGGGGTGACTTTCTCTTCCTCCTTGGTTGCGATAGGCTGGCACCTGGACTCCCACGCGGGGCCCAGAGGGAGAGGGCTTCGTGGCGGGAGATCCCTCGCAGGCCCCGAGAAAGCAGCAGGGCGGGCGGAATATAAATGCGCCTGTGAACGCGGAGGAACAGATGAGAGCGAGCCTCCAGGTGACTGGGTGGAGAGGACCCACAGGGGCAGCCGCCTCCTCTCGGCGCACAGATTGAACCCATGATGAAGATGAATGGAAACCCCTTTGCTGGAAAATGTGGCAATCAAGACGCTACCTGGGCCGGGGCCCTCCCACCAGCTCGGCGCAGGGAAATGTTAGGATTCGGAATTTCAGCACCAGCCGCATGGTTAGCATGGAAAGCAGGCAAAACTCGTGATAAGCAGCCCCAATTAGAGGATAAATGATACAGGATGCCCGTTAGTTTGGCAGGAATCTGTGGACTCAGCGGCTGCGGGTGGGTATCAGACGGCCCCTGCAAACAGACGCCAGCTTGCACAAAGAAACGCAGCCCGCACGGCTGAGGATCCCGGCCGAGCCGTGGAACCCTCGACCAGGGTGCGGTCCTGCCCAGAAGGGTTTCCTGAGAGTAGCCGTGGGGTTCTGAAAGGCTGGTTGAGGGTGCGGAGGTGAGATGACTTTGTGGGTTGCCTAGCACTTGCTGATGGCAACAAATTAAACTTGTAGCTTCCAAAATTCCACGCGGGGAGGCAGGGCTCATGGGGACCCTGTGTCTTCATCTTTCCAGGCTGAAAAAAAATCCCCCCCCCCCCGCCTTTCCCCCCCTCAATACGTCCACTTCAAAGCAATGTGTGTGATCATTGGGTGACATGCACCGTGGACCAGGAAGGAAGGTTTGCCGGGCGTATTAATATTGTCGACCAGATTGCAGGGGGCATGTTTAACTCGCTTCAGGTGTTCTCGCAGCATTGGCACAACGGATCAGCTAATTACAAATCATGCCTATTTATTCATTAAACAGGGCCTGGGGGAAATTCAAAGAGGCAACACTGTCTTCACTTCATTCAATTTGCAGTCTGTGATTAAACGGAACACAGCTGCAAGACAGAAATGTTGCCTAATATCCATCCGCCTATTTTTCCTAGCTCAGACGGACCTGTTCTCTGGAGGCCATTTCTACCCTCAAGTGGGGTCTTGTCATCCTTCTTCAGCAGTTATGCACTCACAGACTGCTTGTCACTCTGAGCAAGGGCCAGCACCAGCACCAACGACTCAGTTTCTTCATCTGTATAATGGGTTCGTGATCCTCTGGCTGTTGGGATGGGTGTTCAGTGGCTCTTCTAGGCACCAGTCAGAAACTGGATGGTGAAGATTCTTTCTGTACCCCTTACATTCTGAGCTGCCATTAAGACACAGGCCCCAGGGTCCCCCAGACAGCCCTGACCAGGGGAATCTGCGTCTGCTGCTACCATGGGGACCCAGCACAGAGCCTGGCACATAGGGACTGCTTGCCCAGTGCTGGGTGGAACTGGCCTGGTGTTTCCTGTCCATGACCCCGGGCGTCCCGGTGTCCCTCTGGGATGATGCGGCCAACAGTCTCAGTTTGCCCAGGATGTGGGGTTTCCCAGGATGTGGGCTTTTTAGAGCTAAAACAGGGACAGTTAGTCAGTTTGCTTTCAAAGTCCCATGAAACTCTGCTTTTCCAAGTTCCCTAAAATAAAAAAATTGAGCTAACTTTACCTTCAATGCTTGCAAACGTGTGGAAGGCCCAAGGGTTATTTATTATCATCAATAAATTATAAGAACCAAATAGCCAACATTTGGTTAGTGTTTTTCAATCCACAAACTGCTTTTAATTTGCAGGATGAGTGTTTCAGGGCTTCCTTTCCACTTACTCAGCGTCCACGGCCTGAGCCCCTAGGGCTGGTGTGGGAACATAGGCTATCAGGGGCTAAGGCAGGAGGGCCCTGGTCCCCTGTGAGGCTCCTTGAATTCTGTGACTCTCAACTCAGGTCACGTTTCTGTCCCTCCCTCCTGCCTCTGTTAGAGGCATCCACATCTAGAAAGGGTCCCTAGGCAGAAAGTAAGCTGTTAGCCTGAACCATATGAAAATAGTCTTTTTCTGGATCCCCAACGCTGAAATATCATCATTTTCATAGGGTTCAACCTCAGCTAATAGCGGTGAAGTTCAAGCCATGAGCAACTGGAGACAACTTACTTAATATCTCTGAGCTTCTGGTGGCTCAGATGGTAAAGCGTCTGCCCACAAAGCGGAAGAACTGGGTTCGATCCCTGGGTTGGGAAAATCCCCTGGAGAAGGAAATGGCAACCCACTCCAGTACTCTTGCCTGGATAATCTCATGGACAGAGGACCTTGATAGTCCATGGGGTCACAAAGAGTCAGACACGACTGAGCGACTTCACTTTCACTTTCAGTGTCTCATCAGAAAAATGGGGCTCTTAATTAAGTTCCTCCGTTCTGGTGTTGCTGTTGGAATTAATGAGATCATTCATGGATCAGGCATTTCAGTAATGCCTGGCACTTAGTAGGTGCTCTCTGAATTAGAGCTTTTATTTTCCGCCTGTATCTGTCGTGTCCTTCAGCTTTCTGAGCTGCTTGTGGTCAGCCACGCAGCAGGCGCCTGACAAATGCTGATTGAATGAAGAAGTGGAAGTGTGAATAAACGTGGCTCTCTCCGTTAGTGTTTCCCAAATGACCTTGAACTCAGACAGGCTGCTTTCCCTCCGCTAAGCAAGGGGCTCTCCCTCGGCCCTCCTTCTCTCGAGGCCTCTTGGTAAAGCACCCCGTTTCTCCTGTGGCTCCCCGCAGGGGAACTGATGGGTTGCAAGACGTGTTTCCATCCCCCCTATGGTTTCTAAAACATACAAATCATTCTGGCTGCACTTCTGTGTTTCATTACGAGGAATACACATTTGAAAACAACAGAGGGTGAGGTTTAAAAGCAACATGCAATTTTTATTACATATATCTCCAAATCTGCCATTAGGCCTGTCCCCGCGGTGTTATTGACCTTGATTCTTTCTCATTTGCATCCTGCATTTTTCATCCTTTGGAATATGGTGTTTTGGGACTTCTCCATCATTAAGTGGATTTACAGCAATTTCCCTGTGTGTTTTCTCCAAGGGATTCTGTTATGAGATGCACATTAAATCTCCATTAATACCTCATTATCCTACTGATAAGATTACCATGATAATGAGGCAGAAATTCTAATTGTTTCACTTCTTATTGTGCCTTCCATTTAATCCTTTACTCTACCTGGAAGTTGGTCACGAGCTGGTGAGCACCAGGCAGAAAAAGACTTTCCAAAAGGAGGACCCAGAGGGTGGGATCTTCGTGATCAATAGTGATGGAGGGAAAGAAAGGAGGTGGAAGAATGTTTAAATGAACTTCCTGGGCCAAAAGTTTGGCGGTGGAAAGCCATCTGGGGTGGGCCTAGGTGGATTTACAGAGCTGCTCTGCTCCAGCCTGATATACACTCAGACAAGGCGCATGGGTGCACATGCACACACAGACATGTGCTTAAGCACATGTGCATCCACACTCACGTACATAACCACTCACATACGTGCACACAGGACACACGCACAAATGCACACACACGCACACACAGGCCAAGTTCCAGAGAGGCTAGCCTCATGACCTCAGGCTCCATTTTCCTATCGGCCTGGACCCCCTTCCAGACCATCCCTTACTCTGGAACTCTCTGTAAGCCTGTCTTCCAGACAGATGAGCTCATTTCACTGAGTCAGAGGAATGGGGGCCAGAAGACACTGGGGGGAGGGGGGGAAGGGACAGAGAAGAGAACCTCTTCAAGGGACAGCCTACCTTTGGGCTTCCCTGGTGGTCCAGTGGTTAAGATTCTGTGCTGCCACTGTAAGGGGCATGGGTTTGATCTCTGGTCGGGGAGCTGAGACCCCACATGCCACATGGCACAGCCAAAAATTAATATATATGTGTTTTATAAAGGGAGAGTCTACCAGTGGTCACGTGTGGATGTGAGAGCTGGACCATAAAGAAGGCTGAGCACTGAAGAGTTGATGCTTTTGAACTATGGTGTTGGAGAAGACTCTTGAGAATCCCTTGGACTGCAAGGAGATCCAACCAGTCCATCTTAAAGGAAATCAGTCCTGAATATTCATTGGAAGGACTGATGCTGAAGCTGAAACTCCAATCCTTCGGCCACCTGATGTGAAGAGCTGACTCACTGGAAAAGACCCTGATGCTGGGAAAGATTGAAGGTGGGAGGAAAAGGGGACGACAGAGGATGAGATGGTTGGATGGCATCACTGACTCAATGGACATGAGTTTGAGTAAACTCTGGGAGCTGGTGATGGACGGGAAGGCCTGGAGTGCTGCAGTCCATGGGGTCACAAAGAGTCGGACACGACTGAGCAACTGAACTGAACTGAACCTATGGTCATGTGCAGTTGCTTGAGCTGCAGAAGCACCTCCCTCTTGACCTTTATCTTGCCCTTCTACTTGGAGAGTAGGGCTGAGAGCTGCAGGAGCCCCACCTTGAGCAGAGCTCTTGAGCTGCAGGAGTTCTTGAGCAGAAAGAACTCTTTGGGGAGTTCCCTGATGGTCCAGTGGCTAAAACTCTGTGCTCCCAATGCAGGGAACCTGTGTTTGATCCCACATGCTGCAAATAAATTAGTTAAAAAAAAAAAGAGGGCTTCCCTAGTGGCTCAGTGGTAAAGAATCCACCTGCCAGTGTGCAGGAGACATGGGTTCCATCCCTGGTCTAGGAGGATCCAACATGCTGCAGAGCAGCTGAGCCCGTGAAGCACAGCTCTTGAGCCTGTGCTCTATTAGAGCCCTGGAACTGCAGCTCCTGGAGACTGTGTGCCCTAGAGCCCTTGCTCCATGAGAGAAGCCACCCTAATGAGATGCCCGTGACCGCAACTAGAGGGTAGCCCCTGCTTCCAAAACTAGAGAAAGCCTGAAACTCAGCAAAGACCCAGCACAGCCAAAGAGAAAGAAATACAGAAAATATATATATACACATTTACACACACACACACACACACACACACACACACACACACACACACATATATATATATATATATATATATTTTTTTTTTTTTTAAGAAAAGAATGAGCGCATTCAAGCCTGTCAGTGGCACAGTGTCTGGAGAAATGGCATGTCTGTGAGCCCAGTTCCTCAGGTGTCCCAAAGCCAGGCATGGCCTAGAAGGCAAGAGACTGAGCCACTTCCAGGAACAAGCTCTGTGATGCCAGACGTTATAAGCATTGCAGTAAAAATGCAGTCTTTCTACAGTGATCATAGATTTAATGGTGAATTCCTGCTAATATTCTGGTTTCTTCTGCATTAGTTCCCTAAGTCTCCCATCAGTAAGTACCACAAACTGGGGGGCTTAAAACAACAGAAGGGTATCCTCTCACAGTTCTGGAAGATTGTCGTTGTTCAGTTGCTAAGTCGTGTCCGACTTTTTGCAATTCCATGGGCTATGGCATGCCAGGCTCCTCTGTCCTCCACTATCTCCCGGAGTTTGCTCAAATTCATGTCCATTGAGTCGGTGACTCTTCCTCTGCCACCTCCTTCTCCTCTCGCCTTCAATCTTTCCTTTCCCAAAGCATCAGGATCTTTCCCAATGAGTGGGCTCTTTGCATCATGTGGCCAAAGTATTGGAGTTTCAGCTTCAGCATGTTTCATTGTTCTGGAGTATGCAAGTCTGAAACCAAGGTGACAGCAGGGCCATGCTCCCTCTGAGACTCTGGGTCAATTCCTCCTGGCCTCTCAGCTTCTGGCGGTGCTTGTAACTTGATCACTCTGGCCTCTGCCTCTGTTGTCACACGGCTTTATTCTCTCTGTGTGTCTCTTTTTCTTATAAGGACATCAGTCATATTGGATTAGGTTCCACACTAATGACCTCACCTTAACTTGATTGCATCTACAAAGACTGTTTCCAAAAATGCCCCATTCACAAGTGCTGAGAGTTAGGATTTCAGGGTATCTTGCTGTTGTTCAGTTGCTAAGTTGTGTCCAACTCTTTGCGACCCCATGGACTGCAGCATGCCAGCTTTCTCTGTCCTCCACTGTCTTCTGGATTTTGCTCAAACTCATGTCCACTGAGTCGGGGATGCCATCCAACCATCTCATCCTCTGTTGTCCCCTTCTCCTGCCCTCAATCTTTCCCAGCATCAGGGTCTTTTCCAATGAGTCAGCTCTTCACATTAGGTGGCCAAAGTATTGAAGCTTCATCTTCAGCATCAGTCCTTCCAGTGAATATTCAGGGTTGATATCCTATTGGATTGATTGCTTTGATCTTCTTGCTGTTCAAGGGACTCTCAAGAGTCTTCTCCAGCATCACAGTTTGAAAGCATCAATTCTTTGGTGCTCAGCCTTCTTCATATATATTCTTAGGGGACACACTTTAACCCATAACACCTTCTGAAATATATCCATGTAATTAAAATGTTAATGATAATATTAGTCAAATACTAGTACAGTTTTCAGAATTTGTGAGTGGATTCTCAGATCCTGAGGTCAAGGGCTGGCCTAGATCTGATGGCCCTCACTGTTTCGTTTTCCATGGCAGTTGTAGAACCACAGATTGTCAGAACTGGAAAGTCTTTCTGAGACCCATCAGTGCAACCTCATCATTTTCTTCATTGTATTTTAACCATTTCAATCCCCCTTCTCCCAAAATATATAAGCACATAGTTTAAAAAAAAGTCAAATAGTACTAACAGCTCCTAACAAAAGCCAGCTGTCCCTTGACCCATTCCTACCTCCTTCCAGAGTCCCTTTCCCCAAAGGCAATTACTCCAAATGAGCTACAAGGGAAGACCTTAAACAATTTACAGGCACTTAATTCATATTTGTCAATAATTCATTTGTACCACTATTTCTCATCCCAGCAGCTTTAGACATTTTCTACTCGTTTCCTGTAATGGAACATGAAAATTTAATTCTCTTACTCATCTGCCCTCACCTTTCTCTTTTCCGTGCTCACAGTGTAGGTATAAAGCAATATTTGTTAAATCGGGACTCAGCATCCATGTAAGTGTTGTTCACATCTGAGCCTTGTAAGAAATTTTGATCACATTTCCTTTCTCTGGTAGCTTTTTGGGTCCTCATGTTTTCGTTTGATTAGTTTTTTTAATGTCCCAATTGTTAATTCTTCCCCAACTCTTTAACGCCTCTGAAGTCTGTTTTCCGTGCAATATAATAGAGATCTTGTGAGTCTGAAAACGGCTTTATACCATGCACTTGTGTGATTGATAGTTTGGCTGGGTGTGATATTCTAGGTAGGAAGTCACATCCCCAGATAATTTTGAGAGTTTATTCCATCGTCTCCTACTTTCCACCATTGCTGTTGATCTGGTAAATGGTATTTAAATCTGGAAATGGACACACTTCTTCTTTTGCAAGGCCTTTCTTCTGGGATTTGAGTCATTCTGACCAGGAGTTGAGTTGAGTTTGGGTCATGTTGTTATGGCGACCCTCACATCTCTCTAGCATTACCTGGCTCCGCTAATAGTTCAGTTCAGTTCAGGTCAGTTCAGTTGCTCAGTCATGTCCAACTCTTTGCGACCCCATGAATTGCAGCACACCAGGCCTCCCTGTCCATCACCAACTCCCGGAGTTCACTCAAACTCACGTCTATCAAGTCAGTGATGCCATCCAGCTATCTCATCCTCTGTCGTCCCCTTCTCCTCCTGCCCCCAATCCCTCCCAGCAGCAGTCTTTTCCAATGAGTCAACTCTTCCCATGAGGTGGCCAAAGTATTGGAGTTTCACCTTTAGCATCATTCCTTCCAAAGAACACCCAGGGCTGATCTCCTTCAGAATGGACTGGTTGGATCTCCTTGCAGTCCAAGGGACTCTCAAGAGTCTTCTCCAACACCACAGTTCAAATGCATCAATTCTTCGGTGCTCAGCTTTCTTCATAGTCCAACACTTACATCCATACATGACCACTGGAAAAACCATAGCCTTGACTAGACGGACCTTGATTGGCAAATAATGTCTCTGCTTTTGAATATGCTATCTAGGTTGGTCATAACTTTTCTTCCAAGGAGTAAGTGTCTTTTAATTTCATGGCTGCAGTCACCATCTGCAGTGATTTTAGAGCCCCCCAAAATAAAGTCTGACACTGTTTCCACTGTTTCTCCATCTATTTCCCAAGACGTGCTGGGACCAGATGCCATGATCTTCATTTTCTGAATGTTGAGCTTTAAGCCAACTTTTTCACTCTCCTCTTTCACTTTCATCAAGTAATTAGTACCACTAATAGTACTGAGCATCAATTTCCTATTCTTATTATATGCATATCTTCTTTGATGAAGTGTCTATTCAAATCTTTTGCCCATTTTTTAAGTGGGTTGCTTAACATTCCTTCAGCGTTTCTGTGTTTTAAAGGTTGGGCTTGATTTGCCACAGGAGTTTTCTCAGTGTCTGTTCCACGCTCAGCTTTCGGTCTGCCCACTGTACTTGGCTCTGCACCTCCCATGGCCTTGCCCCTCCTCTAGCTGCACCTTTAGCCTGGCTGGGGGAGGAGCATTCATTGTTGTTTTACAGGCAGGAGCTGGATCTTGGTGACCCTGCCGCTCACCTGATGGCAAGTGAGGTCTAAGGGTCTGGGCCCAGGATGTGTTTCTACCCCACACCCAGAGTTTGAGAGTTTTGACTAATTATTCACCTTTCGGGAAACCACAAGTCTGGTACTGTGTGTCTGTTGGTGCCTTCCGTGTGCCAGGCTCCCCTGGGCCCAGAAGGGGACAACACGGAGCAAGTGTCTTGTTGGGACACAGGGCTGTCCTGGTGGCTCTCGCTGGAGACTCCCCTAAACCACTGGGAATTGCGGTCTCCACTGTACAGTAGCAAACCTGAGCTTGGATGGGAAGACCAGCCCATTAGGGCTGGAGGGGCAGTTCCGGCCCGGGTCCAGCTCCTTGCCAGGTACATCCGGCAGCTGAGCCCTGCCTGGAGCTGGTGGCCAGGGCCGTAGTCACTGGGCCTCCACTTCCCTCCACCTTCCTCACCACCCTGAGGCAGGAGATAGATGGACCCCAGGCTAAACAGCTGCAGTTTGTCCCCTGTGGACAGATACTCCAAGATGAAGATAATAGCAGGAGGATAATAGGAGAGGCTGAGCCCTGCCCAGATAAAAGATGGAGACCACATATTTCTTGTTCTCGAGGTGGAGACCTTTCCCACTGTACATGGGCAGAAAAGCTCCCTGGGGGTCAAAAAGGGAGTGATGTCAACCTACTGGATTCTCTCCTGGAATCCGTCTTGACTAAGAGATGCATGTACACACACAGGGAGGACCCTGAGAAAAATCCAGTACGGACTCAGAACCAGGAGAAACAGGATGATTGGCCAACGGAAACCCAGAAGAAATGCCCCATGTTAGTGAGTCAAGCTACCGCAAGGCCTGGCTGTCTGAATCTGCTTGTGTGTGCCTATTCACACGTACTCTTTTTCCTCTTAATAAACACTATACTTGTTTCACTAATTTCTGTCTCTTTGTGGGAACTTATTTCTACAAAGCGGATGGGCCAGGGACTTGTCGCTGGACACTAGTCCCTGGTGGTCCAGTGGCAATGATTCAGGGCTCTCACTGCCACGGCCTGACTTCAAGCTCTGGTCAGGAACTGAAATCCTGCTTTAAGTCACTGCAGACCAAGGCCAACCGAGATCACCTCCGTGCCAGCAGACCCACAGGAGGGGGACGGAGCTCTGAAGTCCACTTGTGTGGCTGAGTGTGAGTTCAGGCTCAGAGGCCAGGTTGGCTGGTGCTGACATTTATCAACTGGGACACCATAGGGAGGTGAATTCCCTCCTCAGTTTTCTCATCTGTAAAATGGGAATAGTTTATCCCTAGCTTGCAGGTGGTTGTGAGGGGCAAATGGGGGAATATGTGAGGTGCCCACATGGCCAGGCCACTGGCAAGGGCAGAGCTGGGTGAAGAGGAGTCCACTTTGCCTAGAAGTTGCTGTGCTGGTCTGTCAGGCCCCCTGGGGGTACCCGTGGCTGCTCACCGTACTCCATCCAGGCAGGGCAACCTGGCCCTCTGCCTCCTGAAGGGAGTTAGACCAGTGTCCTATGAATTTAGTAAGGGAACCATCCAGGAGAGATTTGGAGTAGAGAGGGGTTGGTTAGCAAATCCGAACCTCAGTCACTGTTATAGTCAAGCTGTAGTTTTTTCATTAGATATGTACAGATATGAGAGTTGGGAGATGCTGGGCTGGGACGGGTTGAGCCTCTGGGGTGGCTTTGAGAAGAGCGGGACCAGGCCTGAGGCCCTGCAGCTGTGACCACCCTTCCCCTAGGAGACCTGATCTTGCAGGATTTTGGATGATCTAGGGGCCAGAGCAGGGGAGTCCGGGATGAGCAACACCTGGGTGCCCCAGTGCTGGAGACCCCTTGTCCCTGACTCATCAATAAGGAGTCTGGAAAAAAAAAAAAAAAGGAGTCTGGCTCACACCATCCATCACACAAACCCCAACCCTCATTTATGCCTCCCCCCAGTCACAGAGTGATGGGACACCACCCCAAGTTCAAATATTTTATTGCCTCAGGGACTTCCCTGGTGGTCCAGAGGTTGGGACTCTGCACTTCCAGGGCAGGGGACCTGGGTTCTGTTCCTGGTAGGGAAACTAGGATTCTACATGCTTTGTGCAGAAAAAAAAAAACAACCCACAAAAACCCCAAAGCCAACCAAACAAAAATCTTATCTCTGTAAAGTTAAAAACCTGATTCTCTCTGTAGAGAGCCTGTCTTCAAATAAGGAAGTCCTTAAGGTGAGCCCTAATACAGTGTGACTGGCGGGGACTTTGTGTACTCAGTTGCTTAGAGGGGTCGACTCTTTGCTACCGCTTGGACTTAAGCCTCCCAGGCTCTTCTGTCCATGGGATTCTCCAGGCAAGAATACTGGAGTGGGCTGCCATTTTCTTCTCCAGGGAATCTTCGCGACTCAGGCAGGGATCCAACCCATATCTTCTATCTCCTGCATTGGCCGGTGAGTTATTACCACTAGCGCCACCTTGTGGGGACTAGTATCCAATGCTGTGTGCTATCCTTAGTCGCTCAGTTGTGCGACTCTTTGTAACTCCATGGACTGTAGCCCTCTAGATTCCTCTGTCCATGGGGATTCTCCAGGCAAGAATATTGGAGTGGGTTGCCATGCCCTCCTCCAGGGGATCTTCCCAACCCAGGGATCAAACTCAGGTCTTCTGAATTGTAGGCGGATTCTTTACCATCTGAGCCACCTGGTAAGTCCTAAAATCCAGTTAAGAGGAGAAATGTGGACTCAGAGAGTGTGCAGGGAAATGGCCTGTGAAGATGGAGACAGAGACTGGGGTGGTGCTTCCATGAGCCAAGGGACATAAAAGTTGTCCCTGCCAGGGTCCAGCCCCGGTGGATCCAGAGTAATTTGAAGGGGAGACAGAATCGGCGTCCTAGGAGAAAGCTATTTAGCTAGAAATATAAAGAGAGATTAGAAAAGAATAGTGTAGTAGGAAAATTAGTGGAGAAAAAGAGGCTGAATAACTTGGTTTACTTGGAATACCAATAAAACTCCAAGACAAGGAATTTGCATCACCTACGTAGGCCACCGGCGCCCACTTGAATAGTGGAGGGTGCCTCGCCTTGGGCTCCCTCTCACGTGGGTCTTAGAAGCCAGGGCAAAATTAGCAGGCTTGGTGAGCATCCATGCTCCATATGGGAATTCAGCCAGAAGGGGAAAGAAAGAACGACACGGGTGAATCAGTCTTTCCAGAAACTGATCCATTTTCTTTATTTTCAGGTTTGGTTATATACTTTTTGTTATACTTTTTGTTATACATAGGGATGAATACAGAGTCACGTGGGGTCAGCAGACCTGACTTTTATCAAAATCAGGTGCTTCATATAAATGTATACAAAGGTCTTAGGGGTTTTACATCATCTTCTGGCCATGAGGCCTGCTGACATTTTATGGCCCTTTCTGAAAATGGTCAGTCAACCAGAAAACTTATTCTTCCAGGGGTGAATTTTCTTAAACCAGGCGCCACCCTCCGAAGGCACCAGATAATTCCTATCTAATGCACCAGTTGCATTCCTATAGGGTGAGGGTGCAGTGGGTTACAATTAAGAAAGGAATTTACTTAGCTTAAGGTTTAACATGATTAATCTTAAAGGTTAATACTTATTCCCCTATATGCTAGTTATATTCATTATAAGGGCAGGGAATATGGAGATTTAACAGCAAATATTGGCTCAACAAATGAAAAACCCTTCACCAATATAATTTCTAATCAACCCACTATACTATACTAATAATTTTCCAACTTCTCAAAAGAATCTGTATTTAGAAAGTTTAAAGCATCTCGTGCCTCTCACAGTTGGGAGGCTGTAAACAATCACATGTGGCCTGACGAAACTGCTCAGGCAGGCTAGAGAAACTTCAGAGGAGTTTGTAAGTTGAAACACTCTTGTCATGCCCAGGAATTTTTATTGACTGGAACTGCAAGTTAACTCCTTCTCCGAGAGAGGTGGTGGGGGACAGCCCTCTGTAAAGTCAGAGGTGTAGGTGAGAGCATAAAGCAATAAAGTAGGCAGACTCTGGTTTTGGGGGTAGATGCTCGGGAACAGGGGGTTTCCTGAGGCTCAATCCCGCCTTTGCATAATGCCGAACCTCCTTCCTCATGACCTTTGCCATGGGCGGAGTTCCTCACACTTGCTCCCAGCATGTCCCCAAACCGCTGTAAGTGAGGAATGGATTCTCCCTTACAACCCTGGAAAGGAACCAACCCTGCTGACACCTTGACCTCAATCCTTTGGCCCCTGGAACTGTGAGACAGTAAATTTAGATTTTAAGTCACCTAGAGACTGAAATTGAAGAAAGTAGGGAAACCACTAGCCCATTCAGGTATGACCTAAATCAAATCCCTTATGATTATACAGTGGAAGTGAGAAATAGATTTAAGGGACTATATCTGATAGACAGAGTGCCTGATGAACTATGGAATGAGGTTCATGACTTTGTACAGGAGACAGGGATCAAGACCATCCCCATGGAAAAGAAATGCAAAAAAGCAAAGTGGCTGTCTGAGGAGGCTTTACAAATAGCTATGATAAGAAGAGAGGCAAAAAGCAAAGGAGAAAAGGAAAGATATAAGCATTTGAATGCAGAGTTCCAGAGAATAGCAAGAAGAGGTAAGAAAGCCTTCCTCAGCGATCAATGCAAAGAAATAGAGGAAAACGACAGAATGGGAAAGACTAGAGATCTCGTCAAGAAAATTAGACACACCAAGGGAACATTTCATGCAAAGATGGGCTCAGTAAAGGACAGAAATGGTATGGACCTAACAGAAGCAGAAGATATTAAGAAGTGGCAAGAATACACAGAAGAACTGTAAAAAAAAGATCTTCAGGACCAAGATAATCACGATGATGTGATCACTCACCTAGAGCCAGACATCCTGGAATGTGAAGTCAAGTGGGCCTTAGAAAGCATCACTACGAACAGAGCTAGTGGCGGTGATGGAATTCCAGTGGAGCTATTTCAAATCCTGAAAGATGATGCTGTGAAAGTGCTGCACTCAATATGCCAGCAAGTTTGGAAAACTCAGCAGTGGCCACAGGACTGGAAAAGGTCAGTTTTCATTCCAATCCCAAAGAAAGGCAATGCCAAAGAATGCTCAAACTACCAAACAATTGCACTCATCTCACATGCTAGTAAATCAATGCTTAAAATTCTCCAAGCCAGACTTCAGCAATATGTGAACTGTGAACTTCCAGATGTTCAAGCTGGTTTTAGAAAAGGCAGAGGAACCAGAGATCAAATTGCCAACATCCGCTGGATCCTGGAAAAAGCAAGAGAGTTCCAGAGAAACATCTATTTCTGCTTTATTGACTATGCCAAAGTCTTTAACTGTGTGGATCACAATCAACTGTGGAAAATTCTGAGGGAGATGGGAATACCAGAGCACCTGACCTGCCTCTTGAGAAATCTGTATGCAGGTCAGGAAGCAACAGTTAGAACTGGACATGGAACAACAGACTGGTTCCAAATAGGAAAAGCAGTACCTCAAGGCTGCATATTGTCACCCTGCTTATTTAACTTCTATGTAGAGTACATCATGAGAAATGCTGGGCTGGAAGAAGCACAAGCTGGAGTCAAGATTGCCGGGAGAAATATCAATCACCTCAGATATGCAGATGACACCACCCTTATGGCAGAAAGTGAAGAGGAACTAAAGAGTCTCTTGATGAAAGTGAAAGAGGAGAGTGAAAAAGTTGGCTTAAAGCTCAACATTCACAAAACGAAGATCATGGCATCTGGTCCCATCACTTCATGGGAAATAGAAGGGGAAACAGTGGAAACAGTGTCAGACTTTATTTTTGTGGGCTTCAAAATCACTGCGGATGGTGACTGCAGGCATGAAATTGGAAGAAAAGTTATGACCAACCTAGATAGCATATTTAAAAGCAGAGACATTACTTTGCCAGCAAAGGTCCGTCTAGTCAAGGCTATGGTTTTTCCAGCGGTCATGTATGGATGTGAAAGTTGGACTGTGAAGAAAGCTGAGTGCTGAAGAATTGATGGTTTCAAACTGTGGTGTTGGAGAAGACTCTTGAGAGTCCCTTGGACTACAAGGAGATCCAACCAGTCCATTCTAAAGAAGATCAGCCCTGGGATTTCTTTGGAGGGAATGATGCTGAAGCTGAAACTCCAGTACTTTGGCCACCTCATGTGAAGAGTTGACTCACTGGAAAAACTCTGATGCTGGGAGAGATTGGGGGCAGGAGGAGAAGGGGATGACAGAGAATGAGATGGCTGGACGGCATCACTGACTCGATGGACGTGAGTCTGAGTGAACTCCGGGAGTTGGTGATGGACAGGGAGGCCTGGGTGATGCAATTCATGGGGTCGCAAAGAGTTGGACACGACTGAACAACTGAACTGAACTGAATTGAGAGTATGGTATTGGTTACAGCAGCCCTAGGAAACAGCACCACCAAGCCTACTGCCTTCACTGGGACGGGCTGGGAAGCCAGGCCCCCAGTGTCACTGGGTCACGTGCCTGAAAGTTTGGACAGGAAGCGTCCCTTCCTTCTGCTCATCCTGAGTCTACTGCCTGCCAACCACTTTCCAAGCCTCAGACACGGCCCAGGGTCCAGGGGCTCACTGTGGGGCTGCCCAGGCCTGGGTCCCTGGCCCCCAAGACTTGAGTTGGGGACCACCCATTTTGTTGTTGGTGTTTCTGTCTTTTTATGAGGGGCTCTGTTCTCACAGGGCTTCCCTTGTGGCTCAGCTGGTAAAGAATCCGCCTGCAATGGGGGAGACCTGGGTTCAGTCCCTGGGTAGGGAAGATCTTCTGGAGGAGGGCATGGCAACCCACTCCAGTATTCTTGCCTGAAGAAGCCCTGTGGACAGAGAAGCCTGGTGGACTGCAGTCCATGGGGTCTCAAAGAGTTGGACACGACTGAGAGACTAAGAACAGCACTGTTCTCCCAAACCAGTACTCCCTGTAAGAGACTCAGCAAGTCTGGAAGCTGGCAAAGCTTTTGTAGATGAGTCTCCCACCATGTGTACAGTTGGGGAAACAGACACAGAGACGGTCAAGGCCCGTCCCAAGGCCACACAGAGAGAAATGACAGGCCTGGGTCAGCAGGGCTGGGGGGCTTTGTGCCAGTGAGAGGCCATGTCTCGGCCATTCCCTCCAGTAGCAAGTGCTGACTGGTGTGGGCTTCGAGGCCTGGGGAGACCAAGACCCTCCTCTCCACAGCCCCTCCCAGAGTGACCTCCTGCTGCCTGCCCCCCACTCCAGGACCCACAGAACTCCCCCTGCACTCTCACCTCCAAGCCTTTCACAGGCGACCCTTGTGCCAGTCAATGTCCATCTGGAGCCACCAGGTCCTGTGGGATGGGGGGGGGGGCTGTAGTTTAGGATGAGGTCTGATGGGGTCATGGAAGGAGCTGAGACAGTGATGACTGAGGGAGAAACTGGGAGATCAGAGCAAAAATCACAACCAGCCAACCTGGGGAGGAAGGTCCGGCCAGCCGGCCAGCCCCTGACTGTGGAGGAGGTGCCCAGAGGTCTGTGTGTAGCTCCCACCTTTCTGGATCTGCAGCCGTAAACCCGCAAGGCATACAAAGTCCCCTCCATCCATCTCAGGGGCTGTTAACTCCTCTCCCAGCTGTGTCACACACGCCCTTTGATACCCTAGAAGCTGGGCACTGATGAAAGTGTGGCTGCTTTCAGCGCGCTCTGTTACGTGAGGGGGAATGAGAGAGGAAGAAAAGGGAAGAGGAAAAGGACCGATCGCCTGCGCAGTACACTCATGGTGGTTTTCCTTGGTGGCTCAGCAGTAAAGAACCTGCCTGCTAATGCAGGAGGCTCAGGTTCAATCCCCAGGTCAGGAAGATGCCCTGGAGAAGGGAATGACAACCTACTCCAGTATTCTTGCCTGGGAAATCCTATGGACAAGAGAAACCTGGCAGGCTACAGAGCACAGGGTTGCAAAAGAGTCAGATGAAACTGAGCGACTGAACAACAAAAACAACGTGCTCCTGGTGAACAAGGGAGACATGCAGTCCTTGGTTCTGCAACAGCCTCATGGCTACGGTGGCCGTTAATTCCTCTGCCATCACCCGTCCACATTCTCTCTGCCTGCATCAGGCACCCACCCAGCTGGTTGCAGTTCCTAACTGGTGGGGGGAGCCAGGCATTTCCTCCTGAAGATGGGTCAGTGTTCCTGCCCATACTGAGCTGGAATTTCCCTTCCAGCTATATCCCTCCTTGTGCTGTGTGCTTAGTCACTCAGTCCTGTCCGACTCTTTTTCGACCCATGAACTGCAACCTGTCAAGCACCTCTGTCCATGGGGATTCTCCAGGTAAGAATACTGGAGTGGGTATATCCCTCCTCACTCCCATCGTATTAATATGTATATACGTATATGCATGTATGTGGCTGTATCACGCAGCATGCAGAATCTTAGTTCCCCAGCCGGGGATCAAACCTGCATCCCTTGCTATGGAAGCACAGAGTCTTAACAATTGAACCATCAGGGAAGTCCCCCATTATATATTTAGCAGCCCTGTTTCCCCAGATAGGGCCAATCACCCCCTTTTGGCTGTTGATTTGGCAGCATAAGGAGCCCAAAATAGCCAGAAGGAAACATTGCTTTAGTGGAACTATTGTTATGTCCTCCAGTGTGAATGTTTCTCCTTTGGGAATTCAAAATTGCAGGGATGGGAAACAAACACTTTGCTAGTGAGAAAATGGTGAAAAGAACTACTCCCTCTTCTATCCAGCGCTGACCCCTACACTCGTGAATCCTGACTGTGAGAGAGACGGCCCCGTGTGCTGAATGCTGACTCAGATCACAGTCTGCACCCTGGAGGATCCTGACCCAGCCCTGTGAGGTACTGCCCCACACTGGTGCCTTCCCTGGTGGTCCAGTGGCTGAGACTCAGAGCTTTCAATGCAGAGGGCATAGGTTCAATTCCCGGTTGGGGAACTAAGAGCCCACATGCCATGAGGCCAAAAAGTGAAAATTTATTTTTCAGGCTTCCCAGGTGGCACTAGCAGGAAAGAACTCACCTGCCAGTGCAGGAGACATAAGAGATGCGGGTTCAATCTCTGGGTTGGGAAGATCCCCTGGAGGAGGAAATGGCAACCCACTCCAGTATTCTTGCCTGAAACACTCCATAGAGAAGCCTGGCAGGCTATAGTCCATGGGGTCACAAAGAGTCAGACATGACTGCAGTGACTTAGCATGCATGCCCAGTGCCCAAAACAGTGTCTCCAGAAGATCATCCCACTTTTTTTTTTTTAATCTATTTGTTTGGCTGTGCTGGGTTACAGTTGTGGCCTGTGGGGTCTTTAGTTGCACCATTCAGGACCTTTAGTTGTGGCTTGTGGGATCTGGTTCCCTGACCAGGGATTGAATCTCATCCCTCCCACCCACCTGGTATTGGGAGCTTGGAGTCCTAGCCTCTGAACCATCAGGGAAGGCCCCATCCCACCCTTCTCTAAAGCCAGCTGCTTTAGTGGGATAGGGAATTCCATGTGAATCAGGGAATCCCATGAGCCAATTGGCAGGCTTGGTTTGCTGCAAAGTGAATGTCCTGGTTGAAGCAAAGCTTTGTGGAATACCAAGTGGGTGGATAAGGCATTCTGTAAGTCCACGGGTGGTGGTTTCAGCAGAGCATTTGGGGCTGGGAAAGCAAATCTATACTCAGGAAAAGTTTATGCCAAGAAGCACAAAGTGCTGCTCCTTCTATGACGGCGGTGCGCTCCGTAATCTGTCTGCTACCAGGGTGCTCTGGTCTCCTTGGGGAGTGGTGTCGTAGCATGAGCTCTGTTGTGATGGTTTAGGGAAGAAAAGGCGGTCAAGGTTCCGGTGGTCTAGACTACGGAAGAGGGCTGGGAAGCTGAAGGTATATTACTGGCCCCACCCACTGGACGTAAACAACTGCTGCTAAGAGAAGAGGTACCAGGGACTTCCCTGGTGGTCAAGTGGCTAAGACCGAGCTCCCAATGCAGGTGGCCCCGGGTTCAATCCCTGGTCAGGGAGCTAGATCCCACATGCTGCAACTAAGCGTTCACACGTTGCAACTAAAGATCCTGCATGTCTCATCGAAGATGGAAGATCTGAGTGCTGCAACTAAGACCTGGCACAGCCAAATAAATAAAATAAACATCTTTTGAAAAAGAGAGAAGAGGTACAAGAAGCACTGATGGTGAGTTCCAGCCAAGAAATGATGTCCGAACAATAGCTGCTGTGGGAATCACCCCATGAGGAAGCTGATGATCACCTACTGCCATGCGCCAAGGCCTTCTGTGCGGACCCGGGAGGTGAGTGGAAAGGGGATGTGATAGGAATGGACACCCCCTCACGATGTGGTGTCCTCGATGGAGGCACCAACAGGAATGTGCTCTGCTCCTGGTTTACCCGTTGGGGAGGGGGCTTCCATCTGGCCTTCTTCCCATAATGCACCTTTCCTCCCAGGTGCTTTCAGAACTGGGAAAGGAGCCCTGAGCTGTGTTCAGGGATCTGCTGGGTCCAAATGAGCTGGATGTGAACAAGACTCTCCTAGTTACCTGACTGATTCCCAAGAGTATTTTAAAAACATGACCATACCCAGACAGAGATAAACAAATAGCATGTGATATCACTTATGTACGGAATCCAAAAGAATGGTACAAATGAACTTGTTTACAAAACAGAAATAGATTCACAGATGTAGAAAATAAACTTGGGGTTACCAAGTGGGAATGGTGGGAGGGATAAATTGGGAGATTGGGATTGACATATACACACTACTGTGTATAAAATAGAGGACTAATAGGGAAGTAGTGTAAAGCACAGGAAACTCAACACTCTGTAATGACCTATTTGGGAAAAGAATCTAAAAAAGAGTGGATAAATGTGTATGTGTAACTGATTCACTTTGCTGTGCTCCTGAAACTAACACAACATTGTACAACTATACTCCAATAAATATTGTTAAAAAATAAAGAAACAAGCAAATGCTCTCTCAAACTCAATACAAAAACGTGATCATACATTCTTAACATTACTCCCATCGAGATGTGCAGACTGTGTCCCTTCCACTTGAGTCTGGGTGGGCTTGTGGCTCCAAAGGAAGTGATGCTACATGACCTTGAAGGCTAGGCCTCTGAGCGATGGCCTTCTCACTTTGTTTGCTGACTTTGTTCAGTCGTTTATGGAACCTGGAGTCCCTGAGTAAGAATCACGACTGCTCTGAGACCACCACACCAGGCCTCATCACCAGTCCCAGCTGAGTCCTGCCCACCAGCTACGGCAGCCACAGCACCGAGTATGTGAGATATTATCTCAGACTCTCCAGAGCAGCCCATTGCCAGCCGAGCGCCACTAAATGATCTCAGCTGACGCCCAAAGGAGGAGAATGCCCACTGAGGCCTGCCTGAACTCCTCAATGAGATAACAGGGCATGATACAATGTTTGCGGTCTGTTACACAGCAGAGATATCCACAATACCTCCAGAAGCCCTTACTCTGATGGGACCATTGTGGGTCTCCTGGAAGTGTCAACTCAGAACCAGCATCCAGGAATCTCTAAAATAGCTGGCACTTCGCCTTCTCCAGCGCACTCAGTCACTCAGGCCTCAGGTCCCATAGGGGAACACCGGGAGGAGAATGCATAGTATATAGTGTTGGCTGTGTAGGGTCCTTCCTCAAGTGACTCCAGCCTCCTCTTTCATTCAAGGGGCTCTGTGTCCATGAAATGCCTGGTCCTGGCATGGGTGGGCAGTGACTCACATTCTCTGTTATGCTGCTTTAGTTCAGACTTCTGTTCAGCAGACCTAGAACTTTCCTCCTTCTGCAAATCAAGATTTTATTAGGCTGCCCATTTACTTTGGTCTTGGAGCACTATAATTGGTTGATCGATCAGTCGATTACTAATAATTCCATTCCCCTGCATTCCACCCTCCACAACTGGAGAACAATAGTGAGGTGGTGAGGTGGGTGAGCAGAAATTAAATAAATTCATTCAGGGAATTCCCTGGTGGTGCAGTGGTTAGGACCCCACACTGTTACTGCTGAGGGTCTGGGTTCGATCCCTGGTGGGGAATCCTGCAAGTCAAATGGCATGGAAAAAAAAAAAAAAAGTCCACTCAGCATTTGAGCAACCTTTGGAAACTTTTGGACCCTTCCTTCTACACTCTACTAAAGGAATCCTGGCCTCTCAGCTTCACTCAGTGTAGGCTACCTTGGGACCAGCCTTCGATGAATCAACTGAGCAACCCTTTAGAGCAAGCCCCAGGCCATGTTACAGCCACTCCCCACTGGTCCCTCAGCATCCCTAGATGGGATCGTCTAGTTGCAGAAAACAAGCTCAGGGCTTCCACTGATTCTGCATTTGGTGAGCTGTGTAATTATTTCACTATATATCGCAATGTAATAATAACAGAAACAAAGTGCACAATAAATGGCACGCGCGTGAGTCATCCTGAAACCATCCCCACCCCCAGTCCATGGAAAATGGTCTTCCATGAAACCCATCCCTGGTCCAAAAAGGCTGGGACCACTGTTTTAGAGCCATCCCCAGCTGTCTGAGCTACCAGGAGGAATGCAGGATCTATGATTAACGCATCCACCCACTTCAACACGTGATACTCCTTTCATCATAATGCACTACTTAGTGTCCATGCCCAGACACATTTCCCTGTTCGTATACACTGGAGACATCCTGCAGCTCTTTGGTGTGTACTATGCCTTCTCCGGGCTTCCCAGGTGGCGCAGTGGTAAGGAATCTGCCTGCCAACGCAGGAGTCACAGAAGACGCAAGTTCGATCCCTGGGTCAGGAAGATCCCCTGAAGGAGAAAATGGCAACCCACTCCAGTATTCTTGCCTGGGAAATCCCATGGACAGAGAGGAGCCTGACAGGCTCCAGTCACGGGGTCACAAAGGGTCAGACACAACTGAGCAACTGAGCATGCGCGCGCGCACACATGCCTCCTCATGGGTCACACTGTGTGCCTGATACCCTGAAACTTGCCAGGTCTTAAGTCTGAGAAGTGTTATCCCTTGGCCACTAGAGTTTCTCTAGGCACAAAGAGAACCTCTGGCTCTTTACTCAGACTTTGGGAATTGAAGCCCTTGAGCTCATCTTTCCCCTCTTTTCTGGTTCACTTAGAAGCAAAGGAGCAGCCCCATGGTCCTGCTGCTCTTTATTTCCAGGTATGCTCTGTGCCAGCAGCTGCTTGGTCAACCAGAGCTTTCTATAAGCCATCACCCCAGTGGTCAAAAGGTGATCACTTAAGTGACAGCTTCACATTGCATGCCATGGACCACCAATGTCCCCTTTACCCCAGCAGCCAGGTCCCTAAAATGCCCCTAAATCGACAGATTAGAGCGTCGATGCCAGCCTCCCCTCCTTACAGTTCTGCTCCACTGGAAGCATCACCATCGCCAATCACTGTATCAGGCAGCGCTGGGTCGGGAGGCAGAGCCCTGTGAGTATTATGGGATATGGATTTATCATGGGGATTAGGTTTGACATGGCAGTGGGAGGAGCTAGGGAGATGAAGGTCCAGAGGGGGAACTGGAGGGTCAGAGAAAGAGCCTCCACAGGCAATCTGAGGAGCCGGGCACGTCCAGAGCCTGTTGGGAGTTGTGGCCTGGGTTCCTGGCTGAGCCTCTGGAGGTGGGCAGGGGGCTGCCGATGGTCAGCTGGGCCAGCAGGCAGGACACGGAACTAGACGCAGACCCGGGACTCTGGGTCTGCCCGTCTCCACATCTGACGAGTGTGACCTTGAGAGAGTAAAGATCACTGCTTCACCTCTGCTTTCCGGCCTCCTGTACAGACACCATACAGGAAGGCACCCTGAGAAACGTCTGTTAGCACCATCGGCACACTCCATCCCTGCATCTGCCCTGTCTCCTTCTCCCAGGCCAGGCTTCCCCAGTCCCAGCACCTCCCCACACCTGCCCGATGGCTGCCTCGCCTCCCCCAGCAGACTGTGAGCTCTGAGATGCTGGGCTGAGTCTCCCAACTCATCACGGTGCGACCAGCACTTGGCACAAGCTTGGAACAGAGCGGCGCTCAATATACGTTTGCAAATGGGCGAGTGAATAAATGAATGAATAAATGATAGTTGCTGGGTTCTAGGAAAGCTGGGAGAAAAATCAGACAGGGAGGAGGCTGGCCGCGGCCTTCGGTATTGAGCACTTATACTCTGCATGACCCTGGGGAGAGGCTGAAGGTGGAGGAGGGAGGTGGAGATGAGCTGACCTGTGAGTGACCGGAACACACATGGTTGAATGTGTCCAGCACCCTTGGATGAACCCAGGAAGAGACTGGCAGGGAGCTCAGAGGCAGCAAGGCCCCTGCCAGCCAGTGAATCCTGGAGGACTTCCTGTAGGGGGTGCTGAGCAGGGAGGACTGAAACAGGTGGAGTTAGCTGTGCCTTCCCGAGGGAGGAAAAGGCTTGTGCAGATGCGAACCCAGGGCACACATCTGAAAGAGTGAGGCTTTTATTTTGCCCTCACTTCAGGCTGTTTCTAGGTTTTGATTTCTAGAATGATTCCTGCTAATTTTTTTTTTGAGTTGTTAAAAATAATTTATTAACATTTTTCTCTTGGCCATGTGGCATGTGGGGTCTTAGTTTCCTGACCAGGGATCAAACCAGCAGCCCCTGCATCACAAGCACAGAGTCTTATTCACATGGACCACCAGTGAAGCCACTCGGATGACTTCTGATGTTAAGGAGGATGGTCTTGTTCATGTTAAGATTAATCTTCATGGTATAAACATCAGACACAAACAGAAACCTAGTTCCTGAGTTCTCTCCTGTCTCCAAGCTCAGCCTCTCTGGTCCACGCTGTACAAAGGGGCCAGAGGGACACCTCTAAATCCCTCCATGGCTTCCCATTGCCCTTGGGATATGGTGCAGCCTCCTCTCGCCTCTGGAACTTCCCACTGGCTGCCCCGCCCCCCACCCAGAACACTCCTCACCCCTTAGATGCTGCCTCCTCAGAGCAGCCTCTCCTGTCCCAGCTTGGACCAGGGATCCCCTCGAACTCCCCAACTTACTACTCGTCAGATTTGTTAGATTAGAGGCTTCCCTGATCATCACTGTTCACCACGGAACCCTGCTCAGCAGCCTGAGCTGGACTCCTGGGGCAACCTGTTATCCTGGGTGGACTCGGTGGGGGTGTGGGGAGCTTTTCTCTGTGGGGTAGAGGGACCCACAGCTCTGCAGGACACGCAGTAGGGGCTCTAGAAATTCTTGAGTGAGTGGCTGAAATTGTGGTGTTTCACTTAGTTTGTTCTTGTGTTACTTTTGCAAACTTTGAGGTAAGTTTTGTTATTATCCCCACTTTTTTTTATCCCCACTTTTTAGACAAAAGAACAGAGGCTCAGAGAAGGGCACAAAGCTTCTGGCTATGCTCAGCTTGGTCTAATTCCAGGGACCAATAAACAAATAAAGCCAGGCGTCTGAGTGAGAATAAAGAAAATCAGGGAGAGGATTCCTGAGAGTTACTCAGGTTTCAGTTCAGTTCAGTTGAGTCGCTCAGTCGTGTCAGACTCTTTGTGACCCCATGGACTGCAGCAGGCCAGGCCTCCCTGTCTATTATCAGCTCCCAGAGTTTACTCAAACCCCTGTCCTTAGAGTTGGTGATACCATTCAACCGTCCCATCCTCTGTCGTCCCCTTCTCCTCCCGCCTTCAATCTTTCCCAGCATCAGGGTCTTTTCAAATGAGTCAGTTCTTCACATCAGATGGCCAGAGTATTAGAGTTTCAGCTTTAGCATCAGTCCTTCCAATGAATATTCAGAACTGATTTCGTTTAGGATGGACTGGTTTGATCTCCTTGCAGTCCAAGGGACTCTCAAGAGTCTTCTCCAACACCACAGTTCAAAAGCATCAATTCCTCAGTGCTCAGCTTTCTTTATAGTCCAACTCTCACATCCGTACATGACCACTGGAAAAACCATAGCTTTGACTAGACAGACCTTTGTTGGCAAAGTCAGTCAGTCAGTTCAGTCGCTCAGACATGTCTGACTCTTTGCAACCCCATGAATCGCAGCACACCAGGCCTCCCTGTCCATCACCGACTCCCGGAGTTCACTCAGACTCACGTCCATCAAGTCAGTGATGCCATCCAGCCATCTCATCCTCGGTTGTCCCCTTCTCATCCTGTCCCCAATCCCTCCCAGCATCAGAGTCTTTTCCAATGAGTCAACTCTTCGCATCAGGTGGCCAAGGTACTGGAGCTTCAGCTTTAGCATCATTCCTTCCAAAGAAATCCCAGGGTTGATCTCCTTCAGAATGGACTGGTTGGATCTCCTTGCAGTCCAAGGGACCTTCAGGAGTCTTCTCCAACACCGCAGTTCAAACGCATCAATTCTTCAGCGCTCAGCCTTCTTCACAGTCCAACTCTCACATCCATACATGACCACAGGAAAAACCATAGCCTTGACTAGACGGACCATGTCTCTGCTTTTGAATATACTATCTAGGTTGGTCATAACTTTTCTTCCAAGGAGTAAGCGTCTTTTAATTTCATGGCTGCAGTCATAATCTGCAGTGATTTTGGAGCCCAAAGAAATAGTCTGACACTGTTTCCACTGTTTCTCCATCTATTTCCCGTGAAGTGATGGGACCAGATGCCATGATCTTCGTTTTCTGAATGTTGAGCTTTAAGCCAACTTTTTCACTCTCCTCTTTCACTTTCATCAAGAGGCATTTTAGTTCTTCTTCACTTTCTGCCATAAGGGTGGTGTCATCTGCATATCTGAGGTGATTGATATTTCTCCCGGCAATCTTGATTCCAGCTTGTGTTTCTTCCAGTCCAGCATTTCTCATGATGTACTCTGCATAGAAGTTAAATAAGCAGGGTGACACTATACAGCCTTGACGTACTCCTTTTCCTATTTGGAACCAGTCTGTTGTTCCATGTCCAGTTCTAACTGCTGCTTCCTGAGCTGCACACAGATTTCTCAAGAGGCAGGTCAGGTGGTCTGGTATTCCCATCTCTCTCAGAATTTTCCACAGTTGATTGTGATCCACACAGTCAAAGGCTTGGGCATAGTCAATAAAGCAGAAATAGATGTTTTTCTGGAACTCTCTTGCTTTTTCCAGGATCCAGCGGATGTTGGCAATTTGATCTCTGGTTCCTTTGCCTTTTTTAAAACCAGCTTGAACATCTGGAAGTTCATGGTTCACGTATTGCTGAAGCCTGCCTTGGAGAATTTTGAGCATTACTTTACTAGTGTGTGAGATGAGTGCAATTGTGCGGTAGTTGGAGCATTCTTTGGCATTGCCTTTCTTTGGGATTGGAATGAAAACTGACCTTTTCCAGTCCTGTAGCCACTGCTGAGTTTTCCAAATGTGCTGGCATATTGAGTGCAGCACTTTCACAGCATCATCTTTCAAGATTTGAAATAGCTCCACTGGAATTCCATCACCTCCACTAGCTTTGTTCGTAGTGATACTTTCTAAGGCCCACTTGACTTCACATTCCAGGATGTCTGGCTCTAGGTGAGTGATCACACCATTGTGATTATCTTGGTCGTGAAGATCTTTTTTGTACAGTTCTTCTGTGTATTCTTGCCGCTTCTTCTTAATATCTTCTGCTTCTGTTAGGTCCATTCCATTTCTGTCCTTTATCGAGCCCATCTTGCATGAAATGTTCCCTTGGTATCTCTAATTTTCTTGAAGAGCTCTCTAGTCTTTCCCATTCTGTTGTTTTCCTCTATTTCTTTGCATTGATCGCTGAAGAAGGCTTTCTTATCTCTCCTTGCTATTCTTTGGAACTCTGCATTCAGATGCTTATATCTTTCCTTTTCTCCTTTGCTTTTCACTTCTCTTCTTTTCACAGCTATTTGTCAGGCCTCCCCAGACAGCCATTTTGCTTTTTTGCATTTCTTTTCCATGGGGAGGGTCTTGATGCCTGTCTCCTGTACAATGTCACGAACCTCATTCCATAGTTCATCAGGCACTCTGTCTATCAGATATAGTCCCTTAAATCTATTTCTCACTTCCATTGTATAATCACAAGGGATTTGATTTAGGTCATACATGAATGGGCTAGTGGTTTTCCCTTCTTTCTTCAATTTAAGTCTGAATTTGGCAATAAGGAGTTCATGATCTGAGCCACAGTCAGCTCCTGGTCTTGTTTTTGTTGACTGTATAGAGCTTCTCCATCTTTGTCTGCAAAGAATAGAATCAATCTGATTTCGGTGTTGACCATCTGGTGATGTCCATATGTGGAGTCTTCTCTTGTGTTGTTGGAAGAGGGTGTTTGCTATGACCAGTGCATTTTCTTGGCAAAACTCTATTAGTCTTTGCCCTGCTTCATTCCTCATTCCAAGGCCAAATTTGCCTGTTACTCCAGATGTTTCTTGACTTCCTACTTTTGCATTCCAGATCCCTATAATGAAAAGGACATCTTTTTTGGGTGTTAATTCTAAAAGGTCTTGAAGGTCTTCATAGAACCTTTCAACTTCAGCTTCTTCAGCGTTATTGATTGGGGCATAGACTTGGATTACTGAGATACCCCATGCCCAAGGTAAGAGAAACCCAAGTAAGATGGTAGATGTTGCAAGAGGGCATCAGAGGGCAAACACTCCGACACCATACTCACAGAAAACTAGTCAATCTAATCACACTAGGACCACTCAATGAAACTAAGTTAAGCCATGCCCATGGGGCAACCCAAGATGGGCAGGTCATGGTGAGGAGGTCTGACAGAATGTGGTCCACTGGAGAAGGGAATGGCAAACCACTTCAGTATTCTTGCCTTGAGAACCCCATGAACAGTATGAAAGGGCAAAATGATAGGATACTGAAAGAGGAACTCCCCAGGTCAGTAGGTGCCCAATATGCTACTGGAGATCAGTGGAGAAATAACTCCAGAAAGAATGAAGGGATGGAGCCAAAGCAAAAACAATACCCAGCTGTGGATGTGACTGGTGATAGAAGCAAGGTCTGATGCTGTAAAGAGCAATATTGCATAGGAACCTGGAATGTCAGGTCCATGAATCAAGGCAAATTGGAAGTGGTCAAACAGGAGATGGCAAGAGTGAACATCGACATTCTAGGAATCAGTGAACTAAAATGGACTGGAGTGGGTGAATTTAACTCAGATGACCATTATATCTACTACTGCAGGCAGGAATCCCTCAGAAGAAATGGAGTAGCCATCATGGTCAACCAGAGAGTCTGAAATGCAGTACTTGGATGCAATCTCAAAAATGACAGAATGATCTCTGTTCATTTCCAAGGCAAACCACTCAATATCACAGTCGGCAAAGTAGTCTCTGCTTTTTAATATTCTGTCTAGATTGGTCATAACTTTTCTTCCAAGGAGTAAGCATCTTTTAATTTCATGGCTCCAGTCACCATCTGCAGTGATTTTGGAGCCCAAAAAATAGTCTGACCCTGTTTCCACTGTTTCCCCGTCTATTTGCCATGAAGTGATGGGACCAGATGCCATGATCTTCATTTTCTGAATGTTGAGTTTTAAGCCAGTTTTTTCACTCTCCTCTTTCAGTTTTGTCAAGAGGCTCTTTAGTTCTTCTCTTTCTGCCATAGGGCGGTGTCATCTGCATATCTGAGGTGATTAGCTGTCTTCTATAAGGGTGGTGTCATCTGCATATCTGAGGTGATTAGCTGTCTTCTATGAGGGTGGTGTCATCTGCATATCTGAGGTGATTAGCTGTCTTCTATGAGGGTGGTGTCATCTGCATATCTGAGGTTATTAGCTGTCTTCTATAAGGATGGTGTCATCTGCATATCTGAGGTGATTAGCTGTCTTCTATAAGGGTGGTGTCATCTGCATATCTGAGGTGATTAGCTGTCTTCTGTTAAGCACATGCAGGGCTTCTCTGGGGACTCAGATGGTAGAGAGTCTTGTCTGCAATGCAGGAGACCCAGGTTCAACTGGACGATCCCCTGGAGAAGTGACTGGCAACCCACTCCAGTATTCTTGCCTGGAGAATCCCATGGACAGAGAGTGGGACAGTCCATGGGGTTGCAAAGAAAGAGTGGGACGTGATTAAGCAATTAAAAGAAAAAAGTCCTGTGCAGCCCTTTCCCCAGGGCAGGCCCAGTGCTCTCAGTGGCAGCAACCCTGCAGCTGTTTGTTCACATTTCCTTAGTTTCCTTAGAGGGTCGAGTGCAGGCTCCTGGGCGGGCCCAGCCGCCGCACTGTAGTCTGAGGGGCCTCTCCAGGGCGGGCCTCACTCTCACATGCAGAGGACTTAATGCTTCTGAAGAGACACTCAAAGCCCAGTGCCTGGGCTCCAATCTCAGCTCCACCGCGTACCAGGGGCATGACCTTGAGCAAGTTAGCTTTCTTGGCCTGTTTCCCCATCCACAAAGTGGGATAATAATAGCACCTACCTCACAGGGTTGTGGTAAGGATTAAGTAATGTTTGTAAAGAACATAGAACACTGCCTAGCACATAGTAAGTCCTATATTATTATTTTTTAAACTTTTTATTTTAATTAAAAATGTTGTGATAGTTTCAGGCGCACAGAAAAGTGATTGAGTTATACATATACATGTAACTTTCCTTTTTCAAATCCTTTTCCCATTTAGGTTGTCGCATAATACTGAACAGAGTTCCCTGTGCTATATAGTAGGTCCTTGTTATCCATTAAGATTTATTTGTTTAAACTGCCACATGACTATTATTTTATTTTTTAAAGATATTTTATCTATTTATTTTTTGACTGCACTGTGTGGCATGTGGGATCTTAGTTGCTGCACCAGGGATCAAACCTGTGCCCCCAAAGTGGAAGCTTGGAGTCTTAACCATTAAACTACCAGGGAAGTCCCAAGATTTATTTTTTTATTGAATACAATTGATTTACAATGTTTTGTTAGTTTCTGATGTATGGTAAAGGTATTCAGTTATACAATATATATTAAACATATATATTCTCTTTCATATTCTTTTATCATGGTTTATTGCAGGATAAAAATATGGAATGCTTCTCGAATTTTTGTGTCGTCCTCGGGGAGGGGCCATGCTAATCTCTGTATTGTTCCAGCTTTAGTGTCTATGCTGCTAGAGTGGACACACACAAATAAAAGTTTTTAATGTGCAGCACCTACCCAGCAGTCCTACTTTGTGGCATCTGTCTGATGGACAGCTTCATAAAACTCATAATGGTAAATATTTAAGAATGGGCCTTGCAGTGTTATTTGTAAGGACAGATGTTCATCAAAGGGGGAGTGGTTATATAAGTGGTTAAATAACAAGTGGAACACTGTGCAGGAGTGGAAGAGTGAAAAGAGCTGTGCGTGTGAGGTTGAGTTATCTGGAATTACAAAGTTGTCATGGCAGTTTTAGAGGATTCAATCTCATACTACACACCTGTGTTAGACTAGATTGTGCTGTGGTGACAAGCAGAGCCAAACGTAATGTGTAAACACAACAGAGGTTTGTTTGTTGCTTAACAGTCCCAGGTTGAAGGGGGATGAGATAAATGATGGGGAGGGGGGGTCTCTTCCATGAGGCAATTCAGGGAACCACACTAAAAAAGTCTGACATCTTCACCGGGTGTTTTTCCAAGGCTGCGTGTTGATTCTGGCCAGACGGGAGAAGGAGCACACAGGCACATGGGGGGACAGCCTATGGCCCCAGCCAGGACGGGGTACCCCTTGCTTTGGCCCATATTCATTGCAGACGGCTTAGTCATATGGTCACTCCTAGCCATAAGGACGCCGGGAGATGTGCTCTAGCTGTGTGTATGGGAAGCAGGAAAGACGGGAGTTGGTGGATGGATGGGCAGTCTCTGCCTGGTATTCTCTAAGCCTCAGTTGCCTTATCTTTATTTTGGGGGCAGTGGTAGTAGCTACTGCACGGTAAATGACGGAATATGTGTGCGTTCAGCACAGTCCTGGACCCATAGTGGTGGTGGTGTTTAGTTGCTAAGTTGTGTCTGACTCTGCGACACCATGGAGTGTAGCATGCCAGGCTCCTCTGTCCATGGGATTTCCCAGGCAAGAATACTGGAGCGGGTTGCCAGTTCCTTTTCCAGGGGATCTTCCCACCCCAGGGATTGAACCCATGTCTCCTGCTTGGTAGGCAGATTCTTTACCACTGAGCCACCTGGGAAGCCTGACCCATATTGACCACCCCATAAGTATTAGGGTGACAGGCTACCTCCCAGAGGTCCCTACTGGAATCAAGCACCAGTTGCCTGCAAATGTACTTAGCCTGGCTATGGCAGATTGTATTTCCCGTTTGCTCTTGTTGGGCTTCCCAGGTGGCGCTAGTGGTAAAGAACCCCCGCTTCCCAATGTAGGAGACATAAAAATGTGGGTTCGATCCCTGCGTTGGAAGGATCCCCGGGAAGAGGGCATGGCAATCCACTGCAGTATTCTTGCCTGGAGAATCCCATGGACAGACGAGCTAAAATCCACGGCGTTGAACAGAGTTGGACGTGACTTAGAGAATAAACAACAACAGCTTGTTCTTGTTTCAACGGGTCATTGACATTCCTGCCTGCTTGTGCCTGGGCAGACCTTCATCATAGGTGGTGGAGGTGATACGACGTGACTCCTAAGACTGGTCCTAATAGGCAACGTGGTTTCTGCCTTTCATTCCCTCTCTCTCGCTGCCCCCATGCCTTTCTCTCTCTCACTCACATGGTGGTCACTCTTGGAACCTAGCCACCATGTTTCAGGAACCCAGGCCACCTGGAGAGGCTACTTGTGGGCGTTCCAGCTCACAACCCAGCTAGGTCCCCCAAGGAGAACCAGCATCAATTATCAGATGTGTGAGCGGGCAACCTTCATGACGACTCCAGCCCCAGCCTTGAAGTTTTCCATTCGAAGCCTCAGACCCTGGGGGTGCAGGGGCAATTCTTCCCTACTGTCTGCATTCCTGACCCACAGGAATCAACAGTCAAGTAACGATGATTGTTTGAAGCAATTAGATTTTACAGTAACTTGTTATGCAGCAATAAATAATAGATAGGGTCATACACTTTTTATTCTTCTCTTTCCTTGTCTTATTTCCCACTCATTTCTCCTGGGATCACCTCCCACATCTCCCACCTGCCCTCCCTTTCTTGTCCCAGGGTCTGCTTCTGGGGGACCCAGCAGAGCAACACATTATGTGGAAAAGCTACATGTAAAAAAATGGCAAACGGGAAAATTATTGGGTGCTTCTTTTTTGGGAGTGGGTTGATGGGAGGGATTGGGGGCAGGAGGAGAAGGGGATGACAGAGGATGAGACGGCTGGATGGCATCACTGACTCGATGGACGTGAGTCTGAGTGAGCTCCGGGGGCTGGTGATGGACAGGGAGGCCTGGCGTGCTGCGATTCATGGGGTCGCAAAGAGTCGGACACGACTGAGTGACTGGACTGAACTGAACTAAACTGATTGAGAATCAGAAACTTTACTTTTTAGTCAATACATGTCTGAATTACTTACATGTTAAGCAATACTTCATTATACTTTTTAAAACCTAAAAAAATTTCCATTTTCCTAACTTTGAGTCAAGTCATCAGAGTCAGTGCTGAACCATGTGAATTGATCTCTGAGAAGGTGAGATTCAGACTTTTCGTATTTGTGGGCAGTAGAGTTGGGGTGTGGTGACTTTTTCCTTTTCTCCTAATGCTTTAAATAAGCTTTAAAAATTGTGGTAAATTATATATGAAATCTACTGTTTAACCATTTTAAGGGATACAGTTAAGTGGCAGTAAGTATGTCCACACGGCTTTGTAACCATCACCACCATCCATCTCCAGAATCTTTCATCATCTTTCACAACCCCAAGCTGAAATGCTGTATCCATCAAGCACTAGCCTCTGCCCCTGGGGGGTCACCTTTCTCCTTTCTGTTTCTATAAATTTGGAATCATACAATATTTATCTTTTTGTGTCTGGCTTGTTTCACTTAGTGTGGTGGTTTCTTAAGTGGTCCCGGGATCACTTTCACAGTCACCTCCATCCACGGCCACACTCCCTGGCATGAGACCTGTAGCCACCCAGCGGCACAGGTGGGGCTGGTGGGCATGGCTGGCAATGTAGCAGGCACTCGTGACTGGTCCAGACACTTTGTTACGGACGAGCTCACGGTGCCTCCCCTTCCCCAGTTCCGAGCAGAATTGCTGGGCGAGGGTTAATCAACATTCAGTCATGTTTCCAAGTTTAAATGGAGCATTTGTTTAATTATGTGTAAGTAGCAATACATTGTGGCCATTATCTAAATCACTATTTTATTTCCTGGATGTGGTTTCATAATGCAGGGTTTCTGCTCCAGCCTAGCATCATTAACAGAGAAGAGTTAATGAATATAAAAGCGTAAAGGCTAATTACACTTTAATTTACAATCATGGTCTCATTTTGGGACCACATGAAATCTGTTTTGAAAACAATTAAAAAAAAAAAAAACCCCGTTCTTGCCCTGGTAAGTGGAGGGACCCCGGCCAGGAGCCCAGCTCTGTCTGCCACGTGGTGGCTGAGCAGCACTGGCTGGCACCGATCCCCTCCCTGGCGCCATTACTAGGAGGCTGGTGAGGCCAAGTTCAGCGCCCTGTGACTGTGTCTTTTGTCTCCAGCAATTTTCCTCCTGCTTTCAGTGTCTGCGGGGAAGAGTTGGGGGAGCCCCATCTGGGGCACCGGTGGTCTGATCATGCTCTTCTGATGTCGCATCACATTGAACCATGCTGTTTGCAGTTACTTAGTGGTTTTAAAAATGGTGGTGATGGAAATTCGTGTGTGTGTGGTGGGGGGTGGCGGGTAGCAGGGGATGCTGACATTTACTAAGTTCCTATGTGTGCCAGACATTATGTCGGGTACTTTTATATATATTATTTATTTCTTGAAATTGCTTATCAATGGCAATTAGTCTCCCTGAAATTTGAATTAGTCCTTCTGAAATATTTAATGGAATGATGGAATTATTGTTAATTTTCTTAGCATAATAATAGCATTGTAGTTACCTAGAAGAATGTCCTTATTCTTAGGAGATGAAAAGAAATCTGTGGGTGAAAGGTCATGATATCTGTTACTCGCTTCCAAATGGCCCAGGAAAGTAATTTACATATATTATATATACATTCTTTTTTCTTTCAGGTGGTGCTAGTGGTAAAGAACCCCCTTGCCATGCCAGTGCAGGAGACATAAGTGACATGGGTTCGATCCTTGGGTCAGGAAGATGTCCTGCTGGAGGAAATGGCAACCCACTCCAGTCTTGCCTGGAGAATCCCATGGACAGAGGAGCCTAGAGGGCTACAATCCATGGGGTCGCAAAGAGTTGTACACAACTGAAGCAATTTAGCACAAATATATATATTTATATATAAATGCTATATATTTTAATACATATAATTTATAATATATGATACATAGAGAGAGAGAGAGAAAGAGAGAGAGAGAGTGAGAATGAGGGAGACAGAGACAGAAGCCCAGAGAGAGAAACAGAGATAAGTGGGCCAAGTATGAACTGTTGTTGAATCTTGCTGGAGGGCGTGCAAGAGCTCAGTGTGCAGTCCTTTCAGCTTTCCTGTTTTGAAAGCTCATAATAAAAATTGGAAAGAAAAAACATCATCCCAACCAGCTGCCTTGAACCTCTTTACCTTCTTTTCTTGTTAAATAAACTCTTTCTCCCAAATGAGGTAAAAAGTCCATTTAATTAAGTCCAGCATCTGTATGATTTTGCATTATGGATTACTGGAGTCTGGAATAATAATTAATCAGATAACCAAATAATAATTAATTAAAAAATATGCAAGAAAGCCAAATAAAACCTCAGAGGGGATGGCCTGCAGTGGGGCCTGGCTGTCTTTTGCTTCTGAAACCCTCAAGAACAATCATTTAAAGATGTCCCACCAGCTGCAGCGCATTTATGTGAAGGGGGCAGTAAAGGGCCCTCTCAGTATTAGCTGAGTCACCGGTAGGAATTCATTCGCAGGAAATGTGGGGGTGGGGCTGCAGCATTATTTGTGTTCAACATAACAGTGAAGTGAAATTCACTCAGTCATGTCCGACTTTTTGGGACCCCATGGACTATATGGAATTCTCCAGGCCGGAATACTGGAGCGGGTAGCCTTTCCCTTCTCCAGGGGATCTTCCCAAGCCAGGGATGGAACCCAGGTCTTCCGCATTGCAGGCGGATTCTTTACCAGCTGAGCCACAAGAGAAGCCCTAAACAAGAGGAGGGACGCCGAAATAGAACCCGAAAATAAAACAATGCAGTGCGTTTTAAGGCTTTCTGTAGTTCCTACACAGTTTGGTAGGAGGGTCTGCGCTCCGCACCTGTGACTCCACCCCCTTGGCCATGGCTGATTGGATTAGGCGGACACAGGTACTCAAGCTGGGCCAATCAGAATGGCTGCCCCAGGAATTTGGAAAAGAGACTAAGGAATCCCAGTGCTGTCTGAATCTGGGAACTGTTTCCGGTCATCCTCTGCCCGGTGGACTAAGGAACCTGTGTGCCATGAGGAGTACGGAGCAGCCCTCGCGGAGAGAAGCAGGAGACAGCAGGGATCCTCCGGGGAGACCTGACAATCCTGCCAGGCCTTATCGTGGTCCTGCCCTTGGGTTTTAAGAGATTTCACTGCAGTGTTCTGTTAAATTCCGTTTTTGTCCTGTTGAATCTGGCTTGAATGAATTTCTGTTGCAACCAAAATAATCCTAATATAGTGAACATGTATTGTTTTAATAATATGAAGGAACACTATAGAGATCACAGTCATTTACTGACTGGGCAGGGCACCGCGTACTGTGTGGCCCCAGGCCTGTGCAAATGTTTCAGATCCATGCCTGGTTATTCCCGCTCTGCCTGGTGTTGCAAAGCCCTGCCCTGCCCTGCAACTGAGCTTCCCAGGCCCCTCAAATGGCCAGTGGGAGGCCCTGGGGGAGACAGGAGGGCAGGAGAAGGGAGAAGCCAGGGTATTTCTCTCCCTGCCGTCCTGCCCTGGCAGCCTCTGATAGGGACCATGCTGTCTCTGCAGCTCCACCCCCATGGCCCCTGTGAACCCCATCTCCTCCTTTTGTGCTGCCCACACAGTGGGGAGGTGGCTGTCTGCTTCAGTGATCTCTGGGTCTCTGTTCCATTCCTATTGGCTTCTCAGAATTTTGGTTACCTGTGCAGTTAATTGCCTGTATCAGATTCCACCTGTTGAAGTACTGTTTTCATGGTTGAATGCTGACAGAAGCACATGATCTCATTTCACTCTCGAAATCCCCCTCTGAGGGAGATATTAGGATCCTCATTTTGCAAATGAGGAAGCTGATGCTCAGAGAAGCCTAGTGATGCCCTCAAAGTCATACAACTTGTCACAATGCTCAGAAGCTCTTTGCATTCTTACTATTGGGCTGCTGTGTTCAGTCGCCTCTTTAGTTACAATGAGGGCTTCCCAGATGGCGCTAGTGGTAAAGAACCTGCCTGTCAGTGCAGGAGACATAAGAGATGTGGGTTCCATCCCTAGGTTGGGAAGACCCCCTGCAGGAGGAAATGGCAATCCATTCCAGTGTTCTTGCCAGGAAAACCCCATGGACAGAGGAGCCTGGTGGGCTACAGCCCATAGGGTCACAAAGAGGTGGACACGACTGAAGCGACTCAGAATGCACGTATAGTTAGAAAGAAAATCATTAAAGACAAGCAACAAGAAACAAATCCCGGGCAAGTGCAGGACGGATACAGAGGGTCTGGATTGGCCCTGCAGGCCTGGAAAACTCCCTCAGGCAAATCCATCCTCTCTCAGGCCCTGGACAGCACAGCGACTGGTCCTGGAATCTCGGGCCTCAACTTAGGAGCTCAGAGCCCCTGGGCATGAGCCTCTCTGAGCCCTCATTAAAGGGAGAGAAGTCAAGTTTACAGGTCAGATCCCCGAAGAGGCAGCACGAACACACCTCAGGCAGCAACGGTGGCGTGACTGCCAGTGGCCCAAGTGCTGCGCCTCGCCTGGAGCGGAGCCACCCTGATAAGCCTATTCAGCTCTTCTGTCTGCATCTCCTCCTCCTCTGGGGCCTCAGCCAGCTGTGAGGATGCCGAGGAGGGATGTGGATGCTGTGTTTCTGTTACTGACCTACCTTTGTCCAGGACAAGTACCACCTGTTCTCATTGACTTAGGATTTTTCTTGTTTCAAAAAATATGTCCATTTTTCATATCCATAAACTATTTGGGCTTGAAGGGCTGGTTCTGTTTTTTTCCTGACACATATGAAGTGAAATGTGTAACTATTAGAGGAAAAATGCTCCTGGGAGTCCATGGGCCACTGCCCACTCAGGCACTGATGATAGAGGCCAGGAAAACTGTGCCCCTGGTGTTAGCAGAGTGACCCCAGATGTGTGACTTCTCTCCAGCCTCAGTTTTCTTACCTATAATCTTGGTCCCTATCTCGGGGGTATTGTCAGGGTTCCTTCAACTAATTCAAAGTTCCAGAGGATGGGTACCACCTACAATGATTGTTTTGTTATTATTGCCAGCAATTTGTGGCCTGACTGGGTCCCTTGTGGCCTATGGAAGTATAAGGCCAGATTCCAGGGCTTCTCAGGTGCCCCAGGCCAGGTGCTGGGATGACAGGTGGGCACCCTAATTTCTGTAGAGCTAACTTCTGTGGAGGCTAGTAGTCTGCAGTTCTTAATTATTATTTTTTAAATTCTGTAACCAGGGATGGAACCTGGGTACCCTGCAGTGGAAGCATGGAGTCCTGACCATGGGATTGCCAGGACATTCTTTTCTGAATTAATTAATTAATTAGCATCCCTTATGAGTGGCCTCTAATCTGGGATGGTTGTAAGGCTCCTATCCCCTGGTAAGCTTGTAGCTCTGGCACCTGGCATCTCCGCCTTTCAGGTCTGATCCCTTTTGTGCATTCAACTCAGATTCCCAACTCAGATTCATGTGGGGAGTTACCTTGAGGCTCCATTTTGGCATCATGTCCTGCCGGGCAAGCTGTGTGACTCTGAGCATGTGGCTTAACCTCTCTGAGGCTTTGTCTGCTCTGGTAAGATGGTAGTGCTGATGATATCCACCTCGAGGTCTCAGTCATGCAAGTCCTTACTGTTGATTGGGCCAAGGTGGGTGTTGGTGGACTGATGGGAATGTGACCTGGAACTGAAGGACCTGGTAGTCTAGAGAGGCAAGTGTTGCTGTAGTAGCAGTAAAAATGGCCACATATATTGAGGCCACACTATGGGCAAGGTGTACTGCTAAGCGCTGGATGTGGGCCCGCCTGGGGCTCACTCAGCCCCTCGCTCCCTGCTGCCAGTCTGAGAGCTGGTGGGGGCCATGATGGGTGCATTGGATGGAACTCTACCTGCTCCCTGGCCTTTGCCCAAAGAGAGAGTCCACAGGCGTCCTAGAAGGCCAGCTGGGCCTGAACCAGGAGGCCTTCTGGACTTTCATGGGCACCTGAAGAGTTGAAGCTGCAGGGCTGGGTGAACTTTCATCCACCCCTACTTTGCAGATAGAAACACAAAGGGTCAGATCAGAGAAGGACTTGTCTGAGGTTCCCACAGTGAGTTAGGAGCCCAGACATCCCGATTCCACACTGAGGCTATGGTGCCATTTCCTTTCTGTTGGGGAAACAGCCAAGGGATGCAGCAATGGGACAAGGACGTAAAGGTAGCCGTGCCGCCCACCCCGTGGTTCTGGAAGTTGTTTCCAGGCAATTTTCCAGGGGAATTCCTGACTTGGAGCCGGGATGTCCGACTCCTGAGAGGCTGCTTCTCTGGTGGGACTGTAAAGGGTCCCAGTGCTGGGACCTGGCTGAGGGTCTGGCGGCAGAAATGAAGACTCCACCTGCAGGTGCTTGGACCCAAAGTGACCCTCCCCCCCATTGCCTGCTCAGCCCCCCTATCTCTAGCTCCCCTACTCATTCCATTCACTTCATCCTTCTGAGATTTATTCCCGAGTCTCAAAGCCTGGAAATAATTTGCTGACAAAGCCTCGTCCTCGGCAGGTGCTTTAATTGGTTTTGTGGGAGCAGGTCCGGGAGCATCTATTTAGAAGGAAATAGAAATTATGGCGATGCTGCCCGTCCTTTGTCTGTAATGGGGACTGTGGAGTGTGTGTGTGTGTGTGTGTGTGTGTGTGTGTGTGTGTGTGTAGAGGGGAGGGTAGCTCGAGGAAAGCAAAGAACTGGTCACAGAGGCTGTGGGTTCCTGGGCAGGGGTGTCTGGGACCACGGGGCAGTGAGGGTAGGGGCTGCAGGCCGCCTGCCTCCTCGGCCCTTCGACCAGCCTTGGAATCAGGGCAGGGCAACTTCTCAGCCTCGTAGAGCTGAGGGAGGGAGAAGACAGTGGGCTGGAGGGATCTCAGGTGCCAGGACACAGCTGGGCTTAGCGATCAGGAGCCTCGTCCTTGTCCTTCTTCAAGGACACCCTAGCACCTGCGGGTGGGCATCCTCTAAAACACAAATCACAGTTGTAACTCCTTGACTCAAAGCCCTTCCATGTCTCCCCACTGCCTTCAGAACAAAGCCAAGCTCCTTAGCTTGACATTCAAGGTCCCTCACAGTCTGTCTGTCTTCAGAAGACCGATGACCGCCTCAGCCACCTCTTTCTTTACTCCAGTCCCCAGCTGCTCCGTACGATAGTGTCTAGTCCCTGTCTTCCTGTGCGCCATGCCCCTTGATCGCCCGGCAACTGCCTTGTGACGGAGATCATCCCTACTCTCATTTCATAGCCGAGGAAATGGAGGCTCAGAAAGGTTAAGTCACACAGCAGGGCTGGGGCTCCAACCCAGGACTGTCTAGTAACCGGTCCCATACTCTCAACCACCAAGGCACAGATGGGAACAGGCCTCTGAGCCCCATGTTTTCTCCTGAAATATCCCTGCCTGCATTTTTCCAATGGCAAACTCTTATGCATCCTTTTAAAGCCGACTTGACGTCACTTGTTTGGGAATCCTTTGCTGACTGACCCCTCCCATGTCCAGTCTCTGCTTTGCGCTTCCCCAAACCCCAGCCAAGCCCTCATCTCAGCTCTGATCTCTGGGTTTGTCCTTGTTCTGTGTTAGTGTCTGTCTCCTGCTCTTCATCCCTCCCTCCAGACAGAACTCCAGCTAAACCGTTGACCCTACAACGAGGACTGCAGCCCTGAAGCACAGAAGGGTCAGATCCTGGAACCTGAACTCTTTTCTTGCCTGGGGTATTGAGCAGCCTAGACCATAGCTGCTCTGTGTGATCCTGAGCAAGACCCTGTGTCTCTGTGGACTCAGTGTGCCCATCTGTAAAATGGAGGATCAGTCTGGAGGCATCTGACTCTTGGGGACTCTGAGGGCCAGGCTTGGGCTGGAGCCTTACCAATGTGATTGTGACTCTTGTGATGGGTGTGAGGGGATGGCCACTCTCCATGTCAGGGTGGGTCACATCAAAAAGCCAGTGCTGGTGCCTGGCATGGGTTCCACATGGTAACTGTAGACGGGGCTGGTAGAGCTCTGAAGTGAGCCTCAAATCAGGCCTGCAATCTCAGCTCTGCCACTCACCTGCTATGTGTGAGCTCAGGCAAGCCTCCCACCTCATGGGCCTCGATCTCCTCTGTAGGAGGCAGTATAATAATACCACCCCACAGGGTTGATTTGCTGTGAGGATCGCAGAACAGGTGCACAGGGCCTGGCCCAGACATGTGTCGTAAGTGCAAAAAACTGGGTGCCACCTCCCTGCTGGCACAGAAGGGGGCAGAGAGGGTCCTAAAAGATCTCAGTGTAGTTAGACAACCAGACTGACTCACAGAGACCAGGCCAAAACTAAGGGGCTCTCATGGGTCTTGGTTTCCTGGCCCCAAGGTGGACCCTGAGGCTGGGGCTCCTAAGGTGTTTTTTCCTGGTGTGATTTTTGTTTTAAGACTCCAGAACGCTAGTAGTAAAGAACCCACCTGCCAATGCAGGAGATATGGGATGCAGGTTTGATCCCTGGGTGGGGAAGATCTCCTGGAGGAGAGCATGGCAACCCACTCCAGTTCATGGGGTTGCAAAGAATTGGACACGACTGAAGCGACATGGCACGCACACGCATGTGATTTTTTTATTTTAAGACTCCAGGACGGTGTTAAGTGGGTGCAGGCAGTTCCTGGACAGATGGGCTCAGAGGAGAGCTGGGGTGGGCAGAGGCAGGCGGTGCCGGGAGGAGACCAATACGACCCAGGAGGTGGCCGGCCGGGTTCGGAGACCCCCATTCACATGCCCCAGAGTCAAGGTCCCAGCCAGGTTTCCCCGCGTCCCGGCTGTGCGTCCCGCCTCGGTCTCCCGCTCTGTCAAAGGAGGAAGCAGCCCCCGCGCGTGGCCGGGTTGGGGTGCGAGCCGGGCGGGCTGGGCAGGCGGCCGCCGCGGGGCTCTGGCCGGGCTTTCGGGCCCCCGCGCGGGGGCAGCTCCGGGCCCTTCCACGCGGCCGCTCCGGGAGAGTGTCTGCGGCCACAGTGGAGCCCGGGAGAGGAGGCGCCACCACCACCCACCCCGGCGCTCCCGGGCGCCAGGCCCGAGCCCGCGTAGTGCGGACCGCAGGGGGCGCCACGAGGCCGCGGTTGGGCCTCCCTGGCGGCTGCCGCTGCCCGGCGGAGAGGGGCGGCGCGGGGCCGGGGCGGAAGTCTCGGCCGCTCCCGAGCCCGAGTGTCCCGCCTCGCCGCTGTCGGGCAGCCGGGACCCCCGCGGGTGTTTGGGGCGCTTGGGGTCGCGCCCCCCCCGAACAAGGCCCAGGCCCAGACGGACGCGCGGGCATCGGATCGTCGACCCATCCGGTGCACCATGGCCCCCGCAAGGCCTTCCCGCCGCGTGTGTCCGGCTCCGCGTGGCAGCGGGTGTGCGCGGGCTCCGGGGTGTGTGTGTGTGAGCCCTTGCGGGTCCACCGCGTGTGACAGCGGCCGCTGGCGGGAACGCTTCCAGCGTGTGCGTCGGGGAGACCTGCTGTGGCGGGCCGGGTGCATCCGGTCCTGGCGGGATGGGGACCCTTCCTTTGTTGGCGCCTCTCCTCCCCGCAGGCCAGGTGGGGGTGAGCAGGGGTGGGGGGCCCAGGCCGGGATCTGCAGGCCTGCGAGACGGTCATAAGGGCAGGAAGATGAAGGATGAGATCTCTTCCTCCCTTGCCCCTTCCCATCTCCAGGTTCCCTGGCCTCCTTCCCTGAGAAGACCTGAATGGGAGTTTCCTCCCCTCCTGGAAGAAATGGAGCTGCGTGTGTGTGTGTGTGTGTGTGTGTGTTCCGCTGTCCTTTTGACCCTTGAATCTTGGGCGGAGAAAGCTCTTGATCTCTAGGGATTCGATCACTCCAGGTCCCAGGGAGAAGGCTCACCCCAGGGATGCCCTGGTGGGGACCTGAGCCTTGGGAGGGAGTGGAATTGACTTGCTAGGAAGTCTTGACTTGGAGACTTGACAGGGAGACTTGATTTGGGAGGAAGTGGAATTGAAACCAGCAACATCAGGGGGCCTTGGAGGTGGTGAGCTGTGTGTCTGGAGGCTTTGAGCCCAGGGACTTCTATAGGTCCTTTCCAGCTCATACACAGAACCTTTGAGAATCCACACAGAACCTTTCAGAAGCACTTGTCCTGAGCCAGGCTCTGCCCTGGGAAAAGTGAGGGAAAGGAGAGGAGGTTTAGACAGGACTGAGGCCCTGCCCCTGCCAGGTAATTGCAGTCCAGCAGAGCATGTAGGAGGGATGTGGTCAGAGGGGGAAACGGGAAGTGGGGTCGCCTTGCCAGGACCTTAATGCCAGAAAAAAGGAAGTCTGGATTTTCTCTCACAGGGGCCACCAATGTGCCCTGTCCCTTCTCTGAAACCTGTTCCGCCCCTGCAGGTGGGGATTCGGAGCACAGGTTCAGAGCAATGGAAGGGGAAGCTGGGTGATTTGACGGGTTGCTTAACCTCTCTGAGATGTTTGTGAAACAGGCTTAGTAGTAACTTGATTTCGAGGTCCCACGCTATTGGTGGCAAACCCAGCATCCACCACCAAGCACAAGGAAGAAGGTGCCCTCCAGGCCCAGCATATCATGGTTCCCCATCCTGGCACTGTGACTGGTTCATATACGGGTGCAGGACCCCGCTCCTGGCCAGAGGCTTTCCCGCAGGACAAGCTGTAGGAATTGTCACTACTTATTCTTGCCTTGGCTTTTGAACTTGTTATTGACTTTAGATGGTTTGCATTTTCATTCTTTCTGCTACTGGGCAAGTCCTGAGCAGTTCAGAAATACAAAAGGGGCTGCTTTGTGTGCAGGTTGGTTCATTCTTGGCAGCAGCCACACGGAGCAGGTGCAAGAGCTGAGGTCGGGAGTCAGACAGACCTCAGGGTCCCCATCTCTGCAGCTTCTCCCTGAGGGACTCTGGAGTTTCCCTGGAGTTAGGAGGGACAAGGACCCTGGGAGGATCCAGCAGGAAAGAAGGAGGAAGCGGAATAGCTGCTGGGCTGGACTGGGGAGACTGAGGGTGGGGGGTGGGGGGTAAGGGGGTGCTGCCGTAGCTGCAGGTGGGCTCTGAGCCTTAGACATCCAGAGCCCCTGCCAGCTCGGGCCACCAGCTCCCCCAGGGACCACAGTGGTGGCATCTGTGAGGTCTGCTCATTTCTCCCTCCTTCCCCCTTCTCTCTCTCACCCCTCTCTCTCCCCTCCCCTTCCCGCCCCCACAGCCTCAGTCTCTTTCTTTCTTATCCACTTGACACAGGACAGTCAAGCAGCCTTTAAACCCAAACCCAGACAGGACCATGAACCTCTCCAGTTTAAAGCCCAAACGTGAGTTCCTGTTGCTCTTGGACCGAGTCCTGACTTGGTCCTGGGCCCACCTCCAGGGCCCAGCCTGCCGCTCCACTTCCCTCTCACTGTCCCCTCCCCATCCTTTCGTGCTGGGTTCTCCCAACCACTGAGCGCCAGGCCTGGAGCACAGCGGTCAGGGGCCAGGCTTTGGGATTTGAATCAGGACTGTGCTAGCTGTGTGCCCACCCTCTCTGCATCTCAGCTTCCCAGTCTATGGGAAAATAACACAATTATCCACTTCAGTGGGGAGGTGTGGGCACGCAGAGTGTTAGTGCAGGGCCCAGCACCCGGAAAGGACCAGACCTGTGCGTGGCAGGCTCCTATTATTATTATTATCAGTGTCTGTGCAAGGAAGTCACCCCAGCCTCTTAACCTAGCCCTCCAGGAATCTCTGGCTTGCCAAGTCTCCCCTCCAGACTAGCTGCCCCTCTTCTCTCATCCCTCAAGGCTTTGTTCCCATAAGTGTGGAAGGACTGGAATCTTTGGGGCGGGGCTCTCATCACCCATGGGGGCTGCTTGTGGGTCCAGCTACCCCTCCCAGAAGCTCTGAGCCGATGGGGAAGGGAGAATGGGGCACCTGGTCCTGGGGGGCTGAGATCCCCGAGAGGGACCCAGAGGATAAAGAGACAGCATTTTCAAAATAATTGCAGTGATCAAGAAAGACTCCCCATCCCATCCTGGATAAAGGGAGGAAGACATTTAAGTCTTGAGTGAGCAAATTTGACCTGAGCAAACCAGCTTGGGCAGAGGGGTGTGCAGGACGTCAGCTGGAGAGAGGTGACATGATTAAAGGGTCATTGTTAACTAAATCCTTACTGAATGCTTGGTTTCCATCGTTTTTGTTGTCTAGGCTGATAGAAAATGTGCTCCTTTCCCCATCATCAGAGAACAAGAGAATGCTCTATTTGCCACACAGTGCACACGAGGTTCCTGTCTGCGATCCCATCACTGACACCCATCAGATGTTGCTGAGGAGGGTGTGGTTGGGAGACTTGGAGGGGTGAGAGATGGGGATGTTGGGCCCAGGGAGGAGGTGGTGGAGCTGGGAGAAGTGGGCCGACTGGGGGTGTGCTTTGTGTTGGGGTGTTGAAGATCCCCTGGAGTAGGGCATGGCAATCCACTCCAGTATTCTTGCCTGGAGAATCCCACAGACAGAGGAGCCTGGCGGGCTACAGTCCACGGGGTTGCAAAGAGTCGGACACGACTGAGCAAATAAGCACAACGTGTGCAGACACTTGCTGATGGATTGTTTATGGGGTGATGGACGGGAGGCAGGAAGGCCCTTCCAGGTTTGTACAGCCGAGTGGATGGAGGCATTGCTGCCAGGAGGAACAGAAGGTGGGGCCCTCAGCTGGCCTGAAGGAGCCCTCTGAACCTTCGGCCCTGATCCATGCCAGGCTCTGGGAATCGGGAGCCCAGAGCGGCCTGTCTACCTTGGACAGGTAGGGTATAATACATGGCTAAGTTGGCCTCAAGAGATTTCTGATTACTGGGACTTTCTTGGAGGCCCAGTGGTTCAGACACCAAGCTTCCACTGCAGGGGGCATGAGTTCGAGCCTTGATTGGGGCACTAAGATCTTGTACACTGTTTGTGGCCAAAAAATTGAAAAAAAAAAAAAACACAAAACTAAAATAATAATAGTGATAAAATGTGTTTGTGATCATTAAGAAAGGTGAGTCCTGGGCAGGTGGGTCTATGCACATGGCTGTGACGGACCGATCGGCTCAGGCAGGAGAGCTTACCTGGCCAGGCTCTCTCAGTCCCACCCAACCCCTGTCACCCATGGACACAGGCTCTGTTGTTAGAGTCGGGAAGGGATGAAGGAAAGAGGGAAGACAAGGCCAAGTGGGTTTGACTGTGCTCTGACCCACTGGCGTAGACATGGCTTCAAAGCCTGCTGATCTGCATGCTGCCCTGCCCGCCCCAACATAGACCAGTGGGGGAAGCCTGCATGGGGTCCAGGAGAGGCAGGGTGTGGTAGGGCCTTGTCTCTGGAGTCAGAGAGACCTAGGTTCAAATTCTCCCACATACTATTTTGGGCAGCTGGCCTCTTTGAGCCTCAGTCTCCTCATCTGTAAAATGGGAATATTGGTAGTTCCTACCTCCCTGTTGTTTAGTTGGTAAGTCATATCTGACTCTTTTGCAACCCCATGGACTGTAGCCCACCAGGCTCCTCTGTCCATGGGATTTCCCAGGCAAGAATACTGGGGTGGGTTGCCATTTCCTTCTCCAGGGGATCTTCCTGACCCAGAGGTGAAACCTGCCTCTCCTGCTTGGCAGGGAGATTCTTTACCACTGAGCCACCAGGGAAGACTTAGTGACTAAACAACAGTAACATCCTTGTGGGTTGTTGGGAAGATTAGAATCTGAGAACACAGGTAAAGCATGTGACCCAGCAGACGGGAAGTGCTCCAGGCATTTTAACTCTCGTGATGATCATCACTCCAGTAGATCTTGAGTGCAGCAGTAGATGCTCTTTCTACCTCCAGAGCTTCTGAAGTTTTGCTTCCTCTGGGTCTGGGTGCTGTACCCCTCCTTCTCCTTCCATGCCCGGGTCAGGGGTCTTGTCTCTGGAAGCCCCTCTGAGCTCCTCCAGCACCCAACTGACTTGAGACGCCCCTTGGTCTACCGCCCTGTGCCTGGCATACCCTCTCCACAGTGGTTACTCAGTACTGGCTGTCTCCCTTCTCCCAGACTGGCCACCATGGGATGCTGGGTTTGACATTTTCTGTGTCCAAGTCCCACCCAGAGGCCTCAGATCGCCCAGCTCAAGCTTTCCGGTTCCCTGCTTGAATTCCAGATCACTTTCCTCTCAGATGAGCAGGGCCTGGGCAGGGCCCAGCAGTGGAATGTGGAATGCCAGGCAGGTTAGGATGGTAGTGAGGTCCTTGCTGGCCTGGACTGGGCTGGGTGTGAGGAAGGGGGCCGGAGCTGGTGGAGGCCGATGGAGGCTGAGCCCATGAGAAGGAGGTGGTGGCCATCTCTGCCTGGGGCATCCTTGATCACAGATACAGGTAATGAGGGGATAAAATGTAGGGAGTCCCTCTGAGGGGCCAAGGCCCAGCAGGAAGATGGTGTCAGCTGGAGGGCAGGGGCTGTCCCGCCAGGGCGATGTTCCACTGGCCCTGGGCTTAGGTTAGTTCCAGGCTTTTCTTCTCTGGATGGGAAACCCTGTGTTGGGGTTTGAGTGGAGGGGAGGGATTTTATGGGCTGGGTGAGGGGAAGTGGCAGACAGGCAGGGGGTAGATGGCTTTCCCGGAATCCCAGATCGCACTTTAATAATTTGTTTCAGAATTAATGTCCATTCATGCTGTCTTCACTGTTCCAGCTCATTGGAAGATTAAATAAAAACTCGTGTCCTCCCCACCAACCCCAACGGAGGGAGACCAACCCCGTTCTTTCGGGCTGGGCTGGCTGCCTGAAGCCAGTGCAGGAAATAAATCTCTCAGAGAAAACCACTTTGCTCACACGATTTCAATCCAACAGGGCTGAGTGGCCCCAGTCACTCCTAGTGTTATTTAGCTGATAATCTTTCACTGTATCAGGAGAACCTCGCAGAAGCACTGCGTCTTTACAGGCCCACGGCCTCCCCAACCAGCTGCGCCGGGCCTCCTGGGCAGGCACGGGCTGGCTCGCTGCCCTGGGCACCCTCCCTTTGCTGCAGCCAGGTACCCAGAGAGGTGGTTGCTCATATGCCAGGGCACTGGGGAAAGGACAGGGGGTGACAGCCCCTGGCTGCACGACACAGGCAGGGCCTTGGTGGGATGGAATGGCTGTATTTTGCTTCTGGGGACCAGGCCTCAGGGGCCCAGCTTGTGGGGACTCACCAACCAGGGAGGCCATGAGCAGATGACCAACCAAGACGTCACTCAGTCAGTCAGTCCACAAATGTTTATTGCGCGCCTTCTCTGTGCCAGGCTCTGAGAATAAGAGGGTGAGGAGACAGACACACAGACAGGCCTGCTGTGTGGCGGCCGCGCCTCCTGGGGTTAGCCTTTGTCTCATCGCGTTGCCTGATTCAACTTTTCCTGGTCCTGTACCATTTTCCCGAAGGCGTAGTTCCATTCTTTTTTCCACTTGTTTTTTTTTAATTTCATGTGGATTATCTAGTACAGAAGCCGGCATTAATTTAATAATATTTAGAAATATTAGAAGCTAGTGGGCTAGTCTGAAAATAAGTAAAAATAAACCTTCACATCAAAGAGCGACAAGACTGGATAAAGTCAATGAAAATCTGTCAGTCTTGGGGTCAGGAGAGAAAATCAGCCAGCATTAAGATACGAGGTGATTATTTTCTCCAATTATCTATTGCTTATTTACTAAACTGTTTTTTATTATGTATCCATTAATTATCCAATATTTACGTATTTTTCCTATTTTGTTTCAATGTTGCCTCTTTTACAGTAGTGTCAGTTAAACTTATGTATTAACTTTCCCACTCAAGTTCTTTGAGTTTATAAATTGTATCTATTGTATCTTTCATAGTTCAATCTGGATCATTAGAGTATTTTGTATTCTCACTGGGGTTTAATGAACTTCATGTAAACACAGATTTGGCTTTGCAGGTGATGCTAGTGGTAAAGAACCTGCCTACCAGTGCAGCAGACATAGGAGAAGCGGGTTCGATCCCTGGGTTGGGAAGATCCCTTGGAGGAAGACATGGCAACCCACTCCAGTATTCTTGCCTGAAGAATCCTAAGGACAGAGGAGCCTGGAGGGTTATCATCCAAAGGGTCACAAAGAATCAGACACGACCGAAGCGGCTTGGCTCGCACGCAGGCAAACATAGATTTGGCTCTGATTTCTTCAGCACATTTCTCATTTAAAAATTTTCTAAATTAAAAAAAATTTTTTTAATGTTAATTATGGACTTACAGGGGCTTCCCTCAGAGAAGGCAATGGCACCCTACTCCAGTACTCTTGCCTGGAAAATCCCATGGACGGAGGAGCCTGGTGGGCTGCAGTCCATGGGGTCGCACAGAGTCGGACACAACTGAGTGACTTCACTTTCACTTTTCTCTTTCATGCATTGGAGAAGGAAATGGCAACCCACTCCAGTGTTCTTGCCTGGAGAATCCCAGGGATGGGGGAGTCTGGTGGGCTGCCGTCTATGGGGTCGCACAGAGTCGGACACAACTGAAGTGACTTAGCAGCAGCAGCATGGGCTTCCCTGATAGCTCAGTTGCTAAAGAATCTGCCTGCAACGCAGGAGATCCTGGTTCGATTCTTGGGCTATGGGGTAGCACTATTCACTGTTCATAGACTTACAAGAAATTGGGAAATAGTATGAAGAGTTTGGGATACCATTCCCCCAAAGCTATCCCCAAAGGTAATATCTTTCATGGCTGTGATACAGTATCAAAACACCAGGGTAGGCAGGTTTGAACAACTTTAGGGTTGGATAATTTCAATAATTTCAAGTTGCCTTTGTGCTCCTGTGCCTCATTCCTGCTCTGCACTCCGTGACTGATGGTACCTGCTTGCAGGGTCGTGGGGGCACCCCTCAGTATTGCCAGGATGGTGAGGTCGGGAGAGAATGGGGTGAATCTGACAGGACCCTGACAGATTTCGTGCTGGGCCTGCTCTGAGCCAGGGCCCTGCAGAACCTACGGTGGATGGACAGGCAAGGTTCTTGTCTTCCAGGGCTGCCCTGAAGTAAGCCCAGACTCTGGAGCTTTCTGGTGGGAGGGAGTTAAATGCCCTTCGTGGTCGACTGAAATGTGTCCCCACAAAATTCATGTGTTGAAGGCCCAACCCTCGTACCTTAGAATGTGACTGTATTTGGAGGCAGGGTCTTCAAAGAGGCAATTAAGTTACAGTGAGGTCACTAGGGTGGGCCCTGATCCAACAGGACTGTTTCAGCAGAGATTAGGACACACAGAGGGATGACCATGTATGACCATGTACTGGGAGAAAGGGGCCATCTGCAAGCCAAGGAGAGAGACTCTGTAAGAAACCAGCCCTGCTTGATTACCTGGACCTTGCACTTCCAGCCCCCAGAAGTATGAGAAAAACATCTCTTTTTTTGTTTTTTTGTTTTTGTTTTTGTTTGAGCCACCCAGTCTCTGGTACTTTGTTTTGGCAACACTGGTAAGTAAACACTCTCCAGTGTATTAATTCAGGGAAGTAAGTGAGATGGCCCCCAGAAGCTGATACCAGATAAAACCCAAGATGCCCAGTTAAATTGGAATTTCAGATAAACAGTGAAGAATTTTTTAAAAACATATATTGAATGGGGCATACTTATGCTAAAAAAATTCATTGTTTATCTGAAATTCCAATTTAACCAGGTGTCTTGTATCCTTATTTGTTACAACCAGCCACTCGGCCTCAGAACTGAGGCAGTGACTCCCGCCAGGACCAAGGCTCAAGGACACACAGACCAGCCATCGCTGCCCAGAAGGGGCTGAGAGCCGGAGGCGGCTTCCCGGGCCCGAGCCGCTCTCCCCAAACGGTTCCATCTCCTGCACAAACATATTTATTGGGCTTGATGGCAAACAGATTATGCTTGTCCCGGGAAGGGCAATTCGAAAGAGAAAACCTTGAAGTCCGGGAAATAACGATGAGGGGAGTTAAATTAAAGTGCAGAAGACCCTCCCGAGAGATAGCGTCAGGGTGAGTTACAGGCCCGATAAGGGGCTGGGGGCTCACAGAGGGGGCTCAGAAAGGTCACTCGGTGGTGCGCAGAGGACCAGGAATCGTAAATATGGGGCAAGATGCCCAGCTGGGGTCGCCAGGGTGAAAATATTGGGGTCATTCCAAAAACAATTATCCTGCTTGGTTTGCTCTTCAGGTCTTGTAAATCTTTCACCTTTTATAAAAGATTTCTGGGGAAAGAAGCACTTTGGAAGCTTTAACTGATTTTTGAGGCCGCTTCTTGGTGGTTCTGCGAAAAGAAAACAGACAAAAGGGAAAAAGTAATTACCCAGCATTCTCAGGGGCACAGGGATGGGCTGACTGGATTCTTATTCCTGAGAGAGTTCAGGCTGCCCTGCCTGAGTTTTGACTCACTCTGCTTGGAATCTGGTCACACTTTAACAATTAATGCTTTTTTTTGTTTTGAATCCAGTCACAGTGTGGCTCTTGGTACCCCGTGGACACTGGTTTTGGGGGCAGCTGTGGCAGCCATCTTGTCAAGTGTGGTGGCCATCTTTGAGTGTTGAGGCAGCCATCTCGATTGTGTGGCACTTGTCTTGGGCATGTGTACCGAGGCTCATGTGCCCACGCAGAGCCCATGAAGCTGGAGGATGGGTCTAGGCTGTCCTGGCCTAGGCTGGAGGATGGGTCTAGGCTGTCCTGGCCTAGGCTGGAGGATGGGTCTAGGCTGTCCTGGCCTAGGCTGGAGGATGGGTCTAGGCTGTCCTGGTCTAGGCTGGAGGATGGGTCTAGGCTGTCCTGCTCCATTGCATCCCCTGTATTCTCAGGGTCTATCCAAGGGAACCCTGGTTCAAGCTCTGTGCCTCTGTCCATTCCAGAACAATTGGCAGCACCAGCAGAAGGTAGTCATTCATTCCATCAAAGTTTATTGATCATCTGTTATATGCTGGCCACTGCACTGGGCGCTGATTCCTCAGGCTCAGCCAAGAGCTTCATCTTTGAGGCAACCACTTCCCAGCTGTTTCTGCCCCTCTGACCACAGTCACAAAACTGGCTCTGCCTCTGACATCTTGCTCCCATCTACTGCTGCTGCTGCTAAGTTGCTTCAGTTGTGTCCGACTCTGTGCGACCCCATAGACGGCAGCCCACTAGGCTCCCCCGTCCCTGGGATTCTCCAGGCAAGCATACTGGAGTGGGTCGCCACTTCCTTCTCCAATGCATGAAAGTGAAAAGTGAAAGTGAAGTTGCTCAGTTCTTAGCTCCCATATACTAGCTCATGTAATTGTCATGACTGTAGAGGAGGGATTATTAGCCCCATTTTACAGATGAGGAAACTGAGGCTCATCGAGGAGAAATGACTGGCTTAGTGTCACACAAAAGTAGGGAGTGAGGCAGAGCTAGGCAACCCAGGACAGAATGGCATTATTTACAATGTCACATGCCTCTCAGTCAAGAACTATGAAGGGTTGAGATTGCAGGGTCTGGGATCAGATGAAACCTGGTCAAATTTTTTGCCCCACTTCCCCCTAGCTGTATGACCTTGGTGAGTTACTGAGAACTCTGAGCCTCACTCTCCTCATCTGTGCAATGGGCACAGGTGCTATGGTCCTGCCATGGTGGCGTAGTGTAGAGGCAAGGAGCCCATGAAGCCTGGGGGTGCAGAGCCCAGGCTGGGAGCCTCTAGGCTCCTCTAGAGAGAGAGAGGCTGTTTTTCATATGAGAAGACAAAGAGTTTCTCCCAGTCATCTTTTGCCATCTGCCAACTCCCAACAGGACATAATTACTCAAATTGAATAAATGTTTGCTGAATGAGACTTGGACTTCCTTTAAGGTTCAAAGCAGACTGAAATGTAGAAGGATAGGGATGGGGGTCAGAGAGGGAGTGGCTATGGGCTGCTGTGCCGGGCCATGCCTGCCCCGTATTAAATTCAGAGCGTTCACATAGGAATACTCATTCTTCCATCCATTCACTCATTAAACAAACATTTTGTGCCAGGCTTGCTCTGGTGCTGGTTACTGTGAGTGAGAGCAAGGCAAACTCAGTCCTCCAGGCCCAGAGAGCACACCTGGGAATGAGAGACAGATAGGAGCGAGAGGCCTGGGAAGAGGCTTTTGCTGGATGGAGGGTGATCATGGCTGCCAGGATGAAGATGGAGTGGCCCTGATGAGCCACGTGGAAGTGTACAGGGTAACAGGCTCAGAGAGGTAAAGCAGCTTGCCTAAGGTCACACAGCTAATAGGTGGCAGAGTTGGTTTGCTCTCAGTCTGCACCTGACCCTGCTTAGCTTGAGCTGCCTGAAACAGCATTGTCACTCTAAGTTCTGAGTGACCCATATGTGGCTCTGGCCAAAAAAAAAATAAAGGTGTTTGGGAAACACTGCGTACGTCACTCCTCCCTGGCGCATGGCACTTGGTACCTGTTAAGGGCTCTGGGGGTTCCTGCAGGAGAAGAACCTGCTTGGCCTGCCTCCTCCTGGGCTTCTGCTCCAGGCAGTGGAAGCACCTTGGCCAAGTTGATGCCTTCAGGGGTCAAAGGTCTCAGCTCTGGTGGGCCCCTCCCAGAATGTTCTGGAAACCAGAGACTCTAGTCAGTGGTCAGTGGTAAGAGCTTGAAGGGCCAAGGAGGACCATGACAGCTCAGGCAGGCTTCCTGGAGGAGGAGGTCCTGGAGTCACACCAGCAAGGACAGCTCAGCTCAGGAATCTGCAGGGAGGCTGTGGACATGAGGATGATGAGCTATGGCTTGAGGGGCCAGAGGGGCCATGTTCAAATCCTGGCTCTGCTGTTAGTCACTATGTGACTGACCTTGGGGAAGTGACAGGACTCCTCTGAGCCTCGATTTCCTCATCTGTAAAACGGGATCATGCCAGAACCTCAGATGATTCTCAAGGCTTTAGCCCAGGGTGGCTGGGAGGACCATTCCACTGCTGAGAGTGTCAGTCTGGCAATGGAGAAGGAGGGCTGTTCACACTTTTTTTTTTTTCCCTCTGAAGAACTAGAGACTCTGTAAAATACTCCTTGACCTGAAAAAGCCCCAACTGGACGCTCCTGTGGGTCTGTTACAGACATGACTTTGCAAATCAGATGTGACAGGCAAATGTGTGCCAAGATGGTGGCCAGCTGTTCGGCGGTAGGGAAGGGGCTGCTTAGAGACCCTCATGGCCTCCTTCGAGAGCAGACGCCGCCAGGCTCGCTGTGCCCCGAGCACAGGTGTGTGAGGACGCGTGCCCTGCCCGGGGGGAGTGGGGATGGGCAGGGGCAGGCGGCTCATGGAGTAAACGCTCCCTCACACACACATACACACCACACATACCACACACACCGTGTACACCACACACACTCGTATCACACGCACATACCAGAGACTCATGCCACACACGCCATACACAAGCATCACACACACTACACAGTCATACCACACCACACACGCACTCACATGATACACTGCCCATTATACACACCACACTCACTCCCACCACGCACACACGCCTTACACACCACGTGCACTGTACACACACACCACACACACACACCCTCACACAGCGCACCATTCCCCAGAGATGCTGTGGTTGGTGGGAAGCCTCACCTCCCTTGTGCCCATGTGGAGGAGGTGGCCCTTGAGGGGGAGCACTTGCGGTTGGAGTCAGAAGCGGGTCCTCCTCACGGGGCAAAGCCTCTTCAGCCTTTAGGTCTTGTTACTGTGGAAGGAGGCCACGAGCTTCTGCTTCAGGGGAATTTGGAGAATATTATTTGAATAGGTATTTGGCACAGTGGTTGGCACACGGCAACTGCTGAAGAGATCCATGGACTCTACCTGCCCCAATTCCTCTGCTCTGGCGACTGGGGTCCACCCCCTGAGCTGTGTCCTGGGAGCGCTGCCATACACGGCAGCCAGCCCTCGGCCACGGGGATTGGCCTGAGGATAAACATGTGGCTGCCGTCAGGCCAACCAGACCCCTGTCCTGTAACGTGTATATGGCATGGGGATAAGAAGTCCCTCCTTCTGAGGTTCCAAAGCCTGGAACAGTCTGGAGCTGACCTGGAGGATGCCCTTCTCAGGGGCAGCGAGTGAGGTCCAGAAATGGGACGTCAGAGTTGCAGGTGATCAAGGCGTCGGCTGAGGGTCTGTCTTCTGCTGACACACACATTGATGAAAGGCTGGTCTCATGGGAGGCGAGTGTCAGCTGAGCACTGCTCTGTGAGAGCCTAGGACATCGGTCCTGTTCCCAAGAGCCCCTCACAGCATCCTAGAGAGGGACACAGATTAGACCCTCTGCAAAGCCGAAGGCTTCCTTTCCTAACACAGATGGGAGAGAACAGTGATCGGGGCAGAAGGCCTCAGGAGCCCTACCTTCCACAGTACAGGGAGGATTTATTGGGTAATGATCAACACGACCATTTGGAAGAGGTCTTTGTGCACACTGAGCTCCCGGGCCTCAAGGTGCCCCAGCAGTGAGGATTCCTAAGCCCACAGGGAGCCAAGGAGCCATTTCTCACTCACACTGATCCACGCAGATGGGGTTGGACTCTCTGGCCACTCTCCTTCCACTTGCTTGATTTCTTCCTCTTGGGGTTTCTTGCCTCAGAATCTGGCCTCCCCCAGCGTCCACCAGCTTGCCAGCTTCCAGTTGGACCCACCGGATCCAGGAGTGTTCCCAGCCCCCAGCTGCAAAGGGCTATGAGGGAAAGGACGTGTCTGCCTCCACTCTTGCTCCACCTCCGGTCACCCAAGCTCTAGAGACTCTCTTGGCCCTGTCGTCCATGAGTTCCCAAAGAGAGGCTCTGGGTCAGGTCATTTCTGCACCTTCTGGGCCCGAGCTGGGCTTGGCACAAGGTAGGCACTAGTGGACACTTCTTGACTGAAGGTTGAGCACTTACATTCCTCCAGAGTCAGGGAACTCACTCCGCACCGGGAAGCTAACTCATTGGTGGCTGCTTGGAGAGGGATCCCTTGGGCCTCTTCTGGGGCACGCTCAAGGGGGATCCCTACCTGGTCCTCGGGTCCTCCCAGTATCACACACCGGCAGCATCTTCCTCCCACCAGGCCTTCCTTCTCACCAGGTTGGAGATTTTGTAAATCTAGGTTAACAAGCCCGCTGCTTTTGTTGCAGACACTGGTTGGAGCCCAAAGTGGGGTTCGTCTCCTTCAATCAATGCATTATATCATCCCCTGAAAGTGATTAGAAAGCAGAGACATCATCTCACTGGATTTCAGGTCTCCATACTGTAAATTTCTCATTCTGGTTAATGATCGCTTGGACGGATGGCCAGGCGAGCCTTTCACCACACATCGAGTTGTGAGTGATGACTCCTACCGTGCTGGGTCCTCTCACCAGGAAGTCTTTGTTATTTCTGACCCCATTTCACAGATGGGTGTTCAGAGACATGGAAGGGTTCACTCAAGGAGCCTGGCGTGGTGACCCACGGCAGGGGGTGTGGGCGGGCCAGAGCAGCCCGAGACTCCAGACTTCAAGGCTGGTGGGCCGGGTGCCCCAGGCAGCCCTCAGCCCTCAGCCCTTGAGCCCAGGGAGGCATGAGGTCCCCACCCTGCTTTCCCCCCAGAATGCCATGAACACTCCTCCCTATCATTTTCAGAGCCTCCCCTGGCTGCCCTTGGCTTTGCTCCAAGAGGGAACTGGTGGGACTAGTGGGAAGCTACAGCCCATGGGCCAATCCCGGGGCTTTGCAGAGACACCCTCGGGCATCCTGTGGCTGGGGGATGAGGTCTTAGTCTAGGAGCTGGAGTGGGGGTATGGACCAGTTAAAATGATCTGCTCCGGCCCCCGTACGTCATCACCCTGGAGCCCTTAGCCAGGCCAGCCAGTGCATCCTGGCGGTCACCTCTGCAAAGCTGATAATCTCCCCTTTCATAACATAGTCTGTGAACTGACTCTGACATGGCCCCATTTTGGAGCCAGGAAACAGGCACAGAGAACACGTCCAGGTCACCTGCAGGCAAGTGGCAGAAGTCGGGTCTGAGCTGGGCAACTGGACTGCAGCGCTCAAGTTTCTGACTGTGGCCGACGCCAGGCCATCTGGCGCCCCGACCTGGGCTGCTGTGAGGAGTCCTCCCATAAAGCCACCCCTGTGTTTATTTGATAAAATCACAGCCACTCCAGCAAGGAAACCGAGACTTCTGACACTTCCCAGGACTCCAGGGTTTGGCTCAGATACTCGTCAGCCCAGAGGAATAACCCCTACAATGGGGGTGAGCACAGAGGTTTGGGGGTAACCTAATTCTAGAACTTTCTCTCCTAATTTACAGCCTTCCCCAGCCCTTTCCTCTAACGCACAGCAGCTAAGCCCTTAGAAGAACCAAGGGCTTGAAGAATGCTAAAAATTTAATGTATGTTAAAAGGGTATTAAATTCTAAACTGAAATTTACATGGGAATATGACATTAAAATATTTTTAGCTTTCAGGAAGCTGGGGGCTGGAATGCTATAATATAGACAAATTTTATCATTTTAAAAAGAATTAGCCTCACAGTATTTCTTACGTATTCATAGAGTTAATGCATGAAGATAAGAACCCTGCCTGGGGCTACTCAGCGAGGCAGGCAGTGCCGATGAGGGGAGAGGGCTGGTGGTAGGAACCTGGGAGGGGGGCCTAGGCCCCCAGCTGGATGGGTCAGGGAGCTTCCCTGGGTTCTGGAGATGCCCCTGAGGCCTACTGGCAGGGGAGGCCTTCTTCCCAGTACGTGACTTGGCACCATCTCCATGGCTACTTGTTGTATAGTCGGAAGGTTGTGTTCAACTCTCTGACCACGGACTGCAGCACAGCAGGCTTCCCCGCCCTTCACTGTCTCCAAGAGTTTGTCCAAACTCATGTCCATTTCATTGGTGATGCCATCAAACCATCTCATCCTCTGTCGCTACCCTAACACCCACCCTCAATCTTTCCCAGTATCAGGGTCTTTTCCAATGAGTTGGCTCTTTGCATCAGGTGGCCACAGTATTGGAGCTTCAGCATCAGTCCTTCCAGTAACCAGGTGACTCGAGGGTCATGGAGCTGAGGCTGAGCCCACGGAGTCCTGGGGCAGGGGATGGGGCGGGGGTGGGGGGGGGGCGGGAGGCCTTGACGACAGACGGGAAGGGAAACGTTTTCTGTTCACTGCCGCAGGGGCCCCTCTAGCTGGTGGCCGCCTGGCCACCAGTCTTCAGGGACAGCGTCCAGCTTCTGAATGAGGAGGGGAGCAGACAGAGCTGCCCCTGACTCAGCTGCCCCTCTGCCCGCCCACCTCTGCTCCAGGCACCGTCTCAGAGCAGAGTGACACAGACTCAGCAAGTGACAGCAAAACCCCATCCGCCAGAGGTCACGGTGGAGGCGGGCCAGGCGCGGCCGGCGGCGCCGGCTGGAGGTCTTCCCGGGAAGCCCCGTGCCCGGAGCCCGCACCTCCGAGATGAGCTGTCTTACTGTCTGCATTTTACTGACAGGAACACTGAGGCTCCAAGAGATGACAAGTGTCCTCAGTCACCCTGCTGATCCAGGCAGGGCTGCGATTCCTGCCTGGGCTCTGTGACTTCAGGCCGTGGCTGCGTCCTGGTTGCCCTCAGGAGCTCCCCGGCCCCCTCTGGGTGGTGACAGTTGAGCGGCCCAGCAGGCAGTCCCCCACCCCAACTGGGACAGGGCGAGGAGAGGGGCTCAGCCTGGCTGAGCTGTGATCCCGGGAGACATCGCCAGCCAGGCCAGGAAATGACCACTTGCTGCCTGGCGGCCACCTCCCAGCCACCACCCCTCTGGGAGGTCACTCATTGGCAGTTAAAAATCTATTGTGACTTGTCAGAAAAATGAATAAATGGGCACATTATTTTTTCATTCCAGACCTCAGCATCTGTTTGTCTAATCAGGAAGGAGAGTGGGGAAGTCGGCAAGGGCTGCCGTGTGCGTTTTATGTAAGTTTTCCTCTGTCAGAGGAGTTTAAATGGGTAATGAACAGGCCATGGTGATTTGAAATATAATCCCATTACGCTGACGAGATTACGGGCCTTCGAGACTTCACAAATCACTCTAGAGCTTTTACAGCAAACACCACCCTGTTGGGATTCTGCGTTTAAGCAGAGGTGTTTGGTGGGAACACAACGTGACAGGCTTAACCCTTTCCCTCTCCTGCCTGCCTTTCCAGAGAGCAGGGGCCTCTCCATGGGGCCTCGGGGGAACCTTCAGGATCCAGGGCATTTGGGTCGCGTCAGACGGAGGCCCAACAGGGCTGGGGACAGCGTGGGGGGTGGGTGATCTCTCCATCACTTCCCAACTGCATGGCCTCAGCTGAGGCTTTTCTTTGCCTCAGTTTCCTCATCTATAAAATGGGGATTCGGTGGGCCTGAGGATAGACCAAGGAAACGGTGAATAGAATAGTAGCTAACCTTGGTAGCGGAGAAGGCAGTGGCACCCCACCCCAGTACTCTTGCCTGGAAAATCCCGTGGGTGGAGGAGCCTGGTGGTCTGCCGTCTATGGGGTCACAGAGTCGGACATGACTGAAGCAACTTAGCAGCAGCAGCAACAGCAACCTTGGTCAAGAGCCTAATAAGAGGCAGGGGGCCGGCACTGACAAAGTGTGAAATTAGCTGATGTTCGTCAGCGTGGGAGGCGTGACTGTGATCCCACACATGATTTCAGGGGTAGGTACGAGGTAGATTTTTCGATTTGAACAGTTCTGTGTGTATGTATTATTTAGTTATTTATTTGGTGGTGTTGGGTCTTAGTTGAGGCACACAGGATCTTTAGTTGCAGCATGTGGGAACTAGTTTCCTGACCAGGGATTGAACCTGGGCCCCCTGCACTGGGAGCCTGGAGTCTTAGCCACCGGACCACCAGGGAAGTCCCAGCTGTTTTAATTGTAATGTACACCAACATGCATACATGCTGCACGTCGAATCCGTGACTCCATGGCCATTCTTGTTTAGGATGGAGTTTAAGGTAGAGAAACTTCCTTGGCTTTATTAGGGCTTTCCTGATAGCTCATTTGGTAAAGAATCCATCTGCAATGCAGGAAACCCATGTTCAACTCCTCGGTTGGGAAGATTCCCCCGAAGAAGGGAAAGGCTACCCACTCCAGTATTCTGGCCTGGAGAATTCCATGGACTGTTTAGTCCATGGGGTCACAAAAAGTCAGACACGGCTGAGCAATATTCACTTTAAGGTAGAGAAGGCTTCCTTGGTGGCTCAGGCAGTAAAGAATCTGCCTGCAATGCGGGAAACCTGGGATTGATCCCTGGATTGGGACGATCCCTTGGAGAAGGGTATGGCTACTCACTCCAGTATTCTTGCCTGGGAAATCCCAGGACAGAGGAGCCTGGCGCACTACAGTCCATGGGATCGCAAAGAGTTGGACACGACTGAGCAGCTAACACTTTAAGGTAGAGAACAGCATTAGCCTGGATCAGTTTAAAGGGGAAATATTTCACTGCAGATGAGGTACAACCTTGGGGGGAAGCCTGTGATTGGGAATTTTTGGTGGCAGACATTGTGATTGCCTATAAGCACTTGTGACTCCTTGGGTGGTCACACCCCTCTGACCCTTGAAGGAGGTAGCCCCAGGTGGCTGATTCTGTTCAATGAAATATGAGCAAAGGTGGGAAGGATTGCTTTTGAACCACAGCATCTAATTGTTGCTGCCCTTCTCTAGCCCTTCTGTCCCCTGCCCAGGCTTCAGTGGAAGACCAAGGGTGGCTGGACCATACTCTGTGTGACGAGAAATAAGCCTTTGCTGTGTTAAAGCCACTGGGGCCTTTGGGCTGTTGGTGTCACTGTAGCCCAGCCCGTCTGGCCTAGTAAATTCATCCAGTTCTCACAAGGCTCCTTTGAAGAAGGCTTTATTGTCCCATTTTACAGAAGAGAAGACTGAGGCTCAAAGAAGTAATGCAGCTCATCCGAGGACACACCAACCAGGAGACAACTGAAATCTGAGCACTGCCTGCCTGACCCCAGGGTCTGCTTTATAGGAGGGTGCTCAGTGAGCGTTCATGTCACAGAATCAGTTGGCAAGGAAGGACAGGAGGGCAGGGCCCTCGAGGCTGGCTTTGGGACTTGGGCAGGGTGCAGGCCTGCAGAGCAGGACCCCCAAATTCAGCCGTCTGAACCCAGGGCAGAGGGCTGGAGCCCGGCTCCTGCATAGCCCCTTTCCAGACACCGAGGAAGCTGGTTTTGGCAGTTGTCATGGCAGCTTCTTTGGACTCTGGAACTCCAGGAGGGGACAGCTCAGGCCTGACCAGATCCCTTCTCAGGGCGGGCACTGCTAGAGGAGAACGTGGCATCTGAGCAACTGGACTAAGTGAGATGACGGACGCCAACATCGTGTGGCTGCGTATCAGGGGTTCACGCACCATGCGCTGGGCACGTGCTGTCTCACTGTCTTGCTTCCAGCGCTGCAAATGGGCATCTCAACCCACCATACAGATGGGGCACAGAGGATCCGGCAGAGTACAGGACTGGGATATGGGCTGGGTTTGAGGCCAGGCTGTGGAGGCTGTGACCCAGCCCACACCCAGCCCACACCCAGCCCGTGGTCCCTGCAAGGCTCTGGGGTGGGTGCTGCTGCTTGTGCCCAGTGAGGAGGCTCAGCCCATGGAGCCAGGAAGCCCCTGCTTTCTCCTTCCTTTCCTCCGGCTTCTCCTTCTGGAGGAGGCGCACAGCCCTAGGGAACACCAGAGGAGGTGGTAGGAGCCGTGCCAGGAGCTGGGACCATCCTGCCAGGGCTGCCAGGAGGCCGCGGTGGTCCCTCGGGGTGCTAATGTGGGCACAGGGACCAGGCTGAGGGCAGGGGGGGCAGAGGCACCAACCCTCATCCCCGCCTTGCCTCCTCTCCCGTCTCAGGGCCCCTTCTCTGGCCCTCGTGGCTGCGCCATCCTTGCTGTCAGGGAAGCTCAGACACTGCTGACGTTGGGCCTGGTGGTGAAGCCACAGCATCTTCTCCCGGGGACACTGGGAAGAGGGCTTCCTTCTCTCCTGGGAGCTGCAGCGCCTCAAGAAGCCAAGCCTGTCCCGCTCAGCAGGGCTGCCAAGGGGCCTGACAAGATGGCCCGGCCTGGCACTGTCTGCTGCCCCCATCTCAGGTCCCCAGTTCCCCAGCCTTCCTGTGGCTCCCACTGCCTGTCTCTCCACAAGCACCTGCCAGGCCCAGGCTGGTCCCCACGGGGCTCGCATGGTGCTCACTGCAGGGCGGCCCGGGGGGTCACCCGCCATCCCTTGGCCTCACTGGGCTGTGAGTGTCATGATGACCGGGTTGGGTCTCTGCTCCCTTCTATCCTGAGGTCTCCCAGTCCTTCAGCTGGGGAACCCAGGGGGCAGCTGGCAGGTTTGAGGGACATGACAGCGGACGGGAGCCTCTTCCAGCTTCTTAATCCATGGAGAGAAGACTTGGAGGGGTATCAGCGTGGTCTCCACCTAGCTGAGGGGCCTCCCAAGGCAGCAGGGACACTGGTCCCGGGGACCAGGGAGGAGAGGGCTCAGGAGGAGCCGCTGCTCCGGGTCGGGAGTGAGGCCCGGCACGTGGGGCTGAGGAGTCCTGGGGAGGGAAGACCAAAGAGGCCAACAAGGGCAAGTGCTGACCCGAGGGCAGCATGCTGTCTGCAGGCCGAGGACCAGAACCCGGGAGGGAACGTCCACTTGCTGCTCCAGGGAGGGGGCGGGACGGAGCGAGCTCAGCGTTCCTCAGCTCTTAGGATTCTTGTCCAGACACAGTGGCGCTCCTGCAGGTTGTGCAGGACAGAAACCTCTGGAAGGAAGTCTGGGCTCACTGTGATTCTGAGACATTCAAGACATTCTCCAGAAGGGATTGCAGGGACCACCTACTCCAGCACCTGCATTAACAGATGAGGAAACCGAGGCCCCAGGGAGGCAGCGCCCAGAAGATCTGCAGTCTGTGGCCGTGGAGGGCAGGCCTGGAGTCTCAGGGCCAGACCCCATTCATTCGCTTTTGTGTCCTGGACGGAAGGTGGGACTCTCCCAAGCCGAGTCCTCATCCCTGGAATGGTGGTGGTGACCTGCCTGAGGCTGGCTGCAGTGACCTGGGCTTGTGCATATTCACAAGGGGCCGGCACACAGCCTGCCCCAGACGATGGGGGCAGCTCAGTTACCAGTGGAGGCCAGGGCTCCAGGGACTACTGCTTGGGCTTGTCAGCCACCCAGACTTGGTAAAGGCGCGGTCCTGAGTTACCATCAAGTTAGTGAGGGCCACTCTGGGGCCAGGTCAGGGGACACGCTGGGAGGTGGGGGCACAGCCTGTTGGGTCACTTGAGTATAACCTGGGTGTGCCAAGCTGCTTGGTAAAGCCCGGGAGACAGGTAAAGAGATGCTCGGAGTCTTACTTTAAAATCCAGGTGTGGGTTGAGAGAAGCAGAGGAAAAACTGAATTTTAACCATCTCAGTGGACCTGGGCAATGGTTAGTGTTTCTCTTAAATTACTCCTTCAAGTGTGTGCTACGTGTCAACTGCACGTGAGCTGTATTCCATGATACGAGAACGGTGTTGCTTCTGTAATGGAAGGAGGTGATGATTTCAATGTCACCCTTGAGTGAAGAGGATCATCCCGTCTTGCTCAGGATTAAAGGAGACCCATGGAGCGTTTCAGAGCCGCTCGGTACATCAACTGTCAGCAAATGTCACCACCCAGCGCGATTCTTGGTGGTCACCATTCTTTACCAACATGTGCTCGAGACTTCAAGAATTCAAAGCAATACGCAGAAGAAGGTGTTTATGACTTTTAATATTGAATATGTCACAAGATTTAATGACCAAATTAGTCATTTATATTTTTCAAAGATATCTAAATATAAAATTGCTAAAAATTCAAATAACAGATAGCAAGCTACAAATAATATTTGTTTCTGGGGTGGGTAGCAATGGAAGACATTAGAAAAGGGTGCTTCTGTTGGCTGAACAAAGATCAGAATGAAGGAGGAATTCACTAGGACGCCCCTGTGCAAACGGACCCTCGACTGTCAGAGGCTGTTTCAGCAACGTCACTTCCTGTACCACAATTAAAAACAAATTTTTTTAGAAATGCAGTTCCTCGGTGAAACCTTGGCCCCGCCACCCTGGCCAGGGACTGAGCGAAAGGAAGTCACTCTGGGAGGGACCCTGGAGAGGCTGGTAAGGAGCACCGAGGCAGCAGGCTAGCCTGAGGGGTGGGGGTCAGCAGATGCCCATTCCCTTGCTCCCCACCCCCGGGAGTGGGACCCCTGGCAGCAGCTCCCCCCACCCCGAGGTCTCCGATGAAGTGAAAGCAGTGGCTTTCCTGCCGTTGAGACCAGGGGGCAGGCACTGTGAAGAGAGGAGTCTTCAGAGTCCAGGGCATGCCCACGTGCGGGTCTGACTGTCGGCTCAAACTCAGCCTGGCTACTGAGGAAACAGCAGCTCGGCGTGACCCCCGTTTCCCGGTGCCCCGAGCCTGACGTGCGGTCCTGCCTTCCTGAAGTCAGAGGTGCTGGAGTGGCTGAGGAGAGAAGGCTTCCGAAGGGGTGGGTGGTGCAGCCCTGGACACACATCACTACGTCCCCTCCTGAACTTCAGTAAGATGCTATCCTCAGAGCAACACGCTCATTTAAACAAATGGCATAGTTAAAGCTATTGACTAAACCCTAAACATTTCTTCTGAAAAATCGAGCCATAGCTTTTCCAATCTGCCTGTTCAATATGGGGAGCAGATTTTAAAGAGAATAACATAATCAATCCTGCCCCAAAGAATGGTCCGTCATACCAACCATGATAAAGAGTTTATTAAAAGGAAGAAGAAAAAAACAGAAATGTACACTTTTGTTCTTGGCTTGTTTTAGGAAATTTGATCAAGCTGCAAGGACACGTCTGGGCGCGGCTATGTACATCCTTGCGCGGGGCCATCAGGCAGTGAAGATGGCGGGGCCTCTCGTGGCTCCTTGCCGTGTCGTCCGGCCCCGGGCACTGCTTGTTGAAGCCACTGTCACTCAGGCTTCAGTCCCGTGGAAACGTCCCCAGCTCTGTCCGAGGGAGTGCCCCTCTTCCCCTGGAGCCCACCAGCCCTGTCCCCATGAGCCGGGAGCTTGGACCTCGGAGCGTGTCCGAGGACCGCAGGACACAGGGTGGACAAAAGCCACCTGGCCCCGCAGGCGGCTCTGAGCTCCGGCAACAGACTGAAGCTGCAGGCAGCCGTCACTGCTGCCCTGATTTCTTTTCCTTCTGGAAGCTGAAGCTTGTACGTCTGTTCAGTTTTCTTTGTTTCTGAGCGAAATAGTCAGCCCGGGCAGTGCTTGCTCGCGATTCCAGTATGTAGTTAACCTAGAAAGCAAGAGGACACAGCCCAGTCACTTACCAGCCACCCTCTGCTCACCCAGGACGAGCGAGGGAAGAGCCCAGCCCTGGGCTGGGCAGCTCCTGGGTCCGGTGCTCCCCTGAGCACAGAGTCGGGTCATCATCATGACCCTGGAGGGTGGGCTCAAAGTCCAGTGCATGACGGGGAAACAGGTCTGAAGAAGACACGTGGCTGTGCAGGCCTTCGAGTCCCTGGTGCAGCTGTTCTGATTCCTGAGCCTGAGTTCCCTCCTTACCACGTGCTGCCTCCCAGAACCTCCCTGGTTCTGTCCCTGCCTGCCATGTGGCCCTGGGCTCGCACACAACTTCCCCGAGCCCTGCTTAGGTTGCCTGAAAGACAAGACATCACAGGGATGAAAACCAAACCAAAATAAGGCTCTGTGTTCAGCCTCCCAGCAGTTGGGGTACGTCCAAGCTCATAAAGGCCCCACTAGCTATGGCTCATTTGATAAAAAGCAAAGTGAGGCTCAGAGAAGGGGACCAAGATGCCCTGGATTACCGAGAGGTCACGGCCAAAGCTGGGACAGGCACCGTGGGAACCCTGGGCAGGGGCACAGCTGGGCTGCCTCCCAAGTGTCAGCCTTACTGCTGCCCCTGAGGTCTCCTGGGCTCTTTTCAGATCCCCCCATGCTGGGTGGCCACTGCCACCATCACCTTTGGCACTGAGTCCCTGTCTTGTCTGAGCCTCATCCCATGCTTGGCTCACGTGGCAGAGGGAAAATTAAGACTTGGTTCCTGACACAAGGAGCTCACAGCCTAGTGAGTGAGCAACAGAACAAGTGTGACAACAGATACAGAAGGAGCAGAAAGGAATGCGGACAGTAACTAAAGAGAACATGTCGGGAGGGAAGTCTTGCGAGGGGATAAAGGAGCTGGGTTTTGAGGGATAAATAGGAGTTTGGGGTGTACAAGGGATGGGGAGAACCACTGTGCATCAAGGCACAACAGAGGAACACAGCAAGGGGGTGTTCATGGCCATTCAGAAGCTGAGGGGCCAGACACGGTGAGGCGGGGAGGGGCCAGGGAAGGGCAGCAGTGCTGTGATCAGACCTGCGCCCGGCGCGAGGGTGTGCCCCTGGCTGGGCAGGGCCACAGGGCAGCAGCAGTGATTGGAGCACTTTTCAAGGACAAACTCATTTAATCCTCACAACAGCATTAGGAGAAGAGGGCGGCAGAGGATGAGGTGGTTGAATGGCATCACCGATTCAATGAACATGGACCTGGGCAAACTCCAGGAGATGGTGTGGGACAGGGAGGCCTGGTGTGCTGCAGTCCATGGGGTCACGAAGAGTCGGTCATGACTTAGCGACTAGACAACAACAAGGGCCTTAGGAGGAGGTGGCTGCTACTGTTATCCCCACTGTACAGAGGAGAAAACCAAGGCTCAGAATGGCAATGTCATTCACTTGAGGCCACGAAGCTTGTCAGAGTTCGGGTTAGAACCTGAATCAGTTCTCTGGCTTCTCGGAGACCCCCACCCCTCACCTCCTCAGACTCCCCTTGTCCCACCGCCCCAGCAGCCCTCTGGCTGGGCCTGTCTGTGAACCAACACCATTCCTCTCCAAGCTCAAAGATCAGAAAGTTGAGAAACCTGAATACTCCTGGCTAGAGAACTGAGCCACCCCTTCTGTTGATTCTACATTGAGGGCCACGTGTCCTGCCCTGAGGGGAGAGGCCTCTGCTGAGTGAGGAAGAACGGAGGTGATGGGGGTGGAGGGGGGAAGCAGTTCAGATGGCCTGGTTCGTGTGGGGCTGGGGCTCCATCACGGCGTCCCCTCCAAACTTTCTGCTCTGATAGTCGCCGGCAGCAGGCATTAAGGGCTGGTGTCTGAGTACAGAAGGCTTGACACGCTCGGCCCACTGCCTCGCCAAGTTACCAGCTGAGAGCAATAAATCACGAGGCCGGCAGGCCAGGTGATGACGTGGGACACCACAGACGATGCATGGGAAGAAGGGGTTGTATCATTCTTAATAAGAGCAATCTTTAGACTCAGTTGTTTGCACAATCAGCTAGCCTGTTTTCAGTGTATTTTTGGCACATGTAACTTGACAAAAGCATTTAAAAATGATCCTTAACAGGCCAAGTATTTCCTAAATTTATTATCTTCAATGCTTTGTGATAATCACATAGATAATTTTAATGGAAGATTAATGTAATAATCAAAAGATAAAAACGCCCTTTGGTCTGCCATTAGCTGGTTAATATGCTGTGGCTTAAAACTTGCACAATTTTATGCACTGTAGAGTGTTTCACTTTCAATGCATTTTACAGCTTAAGGCATAAAAATATAGGGAGTTTTCATGGTCAATAAAGTCACAGCCTCTATCACTCGATCATGAGAAGAACCCAACCTGAAGAGACCAATGATTTCTCTGAGATTCATCTCGAAGCCTGCAGAATTAGGGACCACACATGGCTTAGCTCAGCTCTATCTCAGGTGGGGTGGGGGTGGGGGAGTCTGGGACTGCTCAGCTGGGTTCGAGCTGACACTCTACCTCTGTGCGCTCTGGAGCCTTGGGCCTCTGTATTTTCATCTATAAAGTGGGGGTAATAGTGTCCACAGGTTTCCCAGGTGGTACAGTGGTAAAGAATCCACCTGCCAATGAGGAGACATGAGAGACATAGGTTCGATCCCTGGGTCAGGAGGATCCCCTGGAGTAGGAAATGGCAACCTGCTCAAGTGTTCTTGCCTGGAAAATCCCACGGACAGAGAAGCCTGGCGGGCTACAGTACATGAGGGTGCAAGGAGTCGGACACACCTGAGCTCACACACATACACAATAATGTCTACACGGGGCAGGGCAGTTGTGAGAATGAAATGAGATCACGTACATCAAAGGTCTTGTAGACAGTTGGTGCTCAATAAATGGGTCCCATGGGGAAAAAGACAATGAGATAAAAATAATTTGATGGCAAGTTGCCTATTTGTAATGGTCTGACATCAGCCTCTCATCCTTGTTTCCTCCTTTCAGTTTCAGTCTAAAGCTCTTGTTTTACGTGAAACTCCGTAATTCTAGAACCACCACATATGATGCTGGTATCTATGACCAACTTGAGAAGAACCTCTGATGGAAGCATTTCCACTAAGTGGGGCCACAGTCACTGAATATCAGTGCAAAGCCCCATGAAAACACTGGCAATGGCAGATCAGGATAAGTATTTAAATTGCTTTAGAAATCAGAGATCGGAGATGTGAAATTTAATCTTCCATCAGGATCACGACCATTAGCTTCTCTAAGTAAATCAGGCTGGGACTCTCCTGGAGACTCAAGCACGATGCAATATTTCTACAAGCATTTTCATATGAAAACAGACAATTTAGGGAAGGCGCTAGGCCTCAGGGATTTTGCAGAAAAGCATCTGCTTCCAGGGAGTGTTTGGTCCTGGAAAATGATTTCTCTGCACTTGTTCTTCCGCAGTCTCGCACTGAAGTCATAAACCTGTGCTTCTGTCATCAATCTGCTGTTGTGAAAATTATTTTGATGTCAAACACAGGATTATAATTTTACTAGAATCCTTCTCAAGTCTTGAATATTTTAATGTTGGCCATAAAAAAAAGGCCAGCCCTGACGGGGTAATGGGAATATTTCTCTTCCTGGCCCCTGAGTGTGGCATGAGCTCCCTGGGTGGCCTGGTGATGCGGGCAGGTAACTCTTAGATCGCTGGTTTCAAGGACTCCAGGCAGGCACTGCCCGCTGGCTGTTCTGATGGGCTCTGGCCTGGGGTCATCTAGAAATCCTCTGCTTTCCATCCAACTGGTCACGCTACTCTTGTCTCGGCTCTAAATTCTCCTCCTGGCAGCTTTATCCTTTTAATTCTCATCTACCACTTTTGAAAATCTTTTGTAAACTCAAAATGTTTCTGTGAAACAATTTCACCGAAATCTGTTTAATTCCTGAATGCCATGCACACCTGGGGCCTTAGGAGCACAGGTTCTAGAATCCCCCAAACCTGGGGTCAGGTTGTGGTTCTGCCAAGTCCCAAGCCTGGCTGAGCTAGTTTTCCCCTGAGCCTCGGTTTTCACCTAGGAAATGGGAATGATTTTATATCACTACCTCACAGAGGTGTGAAGCTCCTTGAGATGGGACAGGTCAAGGGCCTGGCTCAGATCCCACACTTCGGACCCTTCAGTAGATCTCAGTACTTTTATTACTATTATTAATACTTGATGATGTCTACTCTTAAAAGGAAAATGAATGATCACTTAGCTAGGTAGGCTCACCTACCTAGCTAATATTCATTTAATATTCTCTCTAGCAGCCCTTTGGTGGGGTGGAGCAGGGTAGCTACCATGATCCCCATTTTACAGGAGGAGAAACAGAGGCCCAGAGAGGTGATGTGACTGACCAGAGTCACACACTGGAGGGGTGGGAGCCCCTCAGTGAAGAGCAGCTGACGTATGATGTGGCCCAGGCCTGGGTGCGCACCAGCCGGGCGACCTGTAGCCAGCGCAGCGTCTCTGCAAAACTGGCCCAGGAGCCTCACTGGTGCTGCGGGATGGGAGTGGGAGAGGGGGCACACAGCCCCGCACACCCCAGGCCCAGGCCGAGAAGGAACACTCACCTTGAGCACGATTTCGCTGACAGTAGCAGCGTCAGATTCAAAGTAGAGGTGTTTATAGTCGTGATTGCTTAGATACGTGAGTTTAAATATTGCGTGACCTGCAGGGAGAGAGAAAAGGCGAGGTGAGGGGCTCTGGCAGATCACCTCGGGGGCGGCCCCCCAGATTCTCCTTTCATCATCCAGCTCCCGGGACAGCAGGTGGAGGGTGCCCAGCAGCCACTCTTCCTGGAGCGGTTCACCTCATCATCACAGGCCGGGGGCTGGGGGGAGAGTCAGGTCCCGCGCCACGGCGGAGAGGGTGGGTGTAAGGCTCTACAGAACTACTCCCACACGATCATTACATGGAAATGGTGGTATTTTTTAAGGTAGAAGGCCAATTAACTCCAAATTATTCCTCTAAAAATAAAATAACTGTGCTTAAAGTCAAATAAATGAGCAACAGGAAGGGGAAAGGCCGATAGTAACGCGATTACGAGGGTCTCCAGGGCCGGCTCCTGAGGGAGGGGAGTCCGGGTGGTGTGACCCCTCCCGTGTGGAGGCTGCTCCCAAGGCCTCTGGCCATTTCCTGGGAGGATGGGTGGGGTCAGGGTAGACGAGCGCACGGAGAGGCTGCTCTGAAAGCTGCCGCCTCACACAGCAGACTGACCTCGGGGGGCCGGATCCTCTGAACACTCGAACCCCCAGAGATCTGAATTCTTCCGCACCCCTTTCCTACCACCCTCAGGGCAACCCCGTCACTGCTGGGACTGCTTCCTGGTCTGGCCTCATCGCACTCTACCACCCTCTGGTGCCACAGACCAGCCCGGGGCACTGCACACACCCACCTGTCCATACCGGGAATGTCCTCGCTTGTTAACTTCTCTAAAAGACCTGCCCATGCTGGCCCTCCAGCTCACCCAGCACCTCCATGGGACACATTCCTAGACGTCTTCCCACACAGTGCTCGGCCGTCAAGAGAAACCTGCCTACGCGTCATAGCACCTGCAGCCGAGTCCACACCCCCGTGGCTGTCCTTGGGGCCAGACGTGCCGATCAGACTCCCTCCTCCAGGCACCTGCCCACGTCAGCCCCACGTGACTCTCTCCCTGGCCATCAGGGCATGCTGTCCTTGGGTTCTGGGAGACCCCTGTGGCCCTCCCAGAAAGTCCTCTTTCTCCTTGAGCTGTTCTGAAGTGGGTTTCCGCTTCTGGCAACCAAAGGAGCACTGCTCCAGAGAGACGTGCAGCCAGAGCTCAGCAAACGTTCCCAGACCGAGGGGCAGCTTGTGACACCTCGCTCCCAGAGGCCTCCTGCTCACCAGCCCCAGAAACAACACTCCCCCATCTGCTCTGCAGACTCTGGTGCTCCTGAGACTAGGATTCAGCATATCCTTCCTGTTAGGCGTTCTCATCCGCTGTCCTTTTAATTGAAGCAGTGGCTGGTCATAGTTATTAATTAATAATATATCACCCGTATTACTGTAAGTTCACCTCTTTCCCGGAGAAACCTTCTTGGAAACCTTATTTACAGTAGCTAATTCTTCAGATCTCCCCAAATAAACTGATATATGCTGAACGTCTGGGGCCAGAAAAGTAAAAGTGCTGCTATTTTATCCTGGAAACATCACAGTGATATACTCATTGTGCCTATAAATTCAATATTGAAAAAACTAGCTAATAATTTCTGAAAAACCTTGCTTTCGGTCACTTGACAAATGTAGCCTGGTTCTCAATCGTGGTACTGAAATGTTAGAATTCTTAGCTGAAAGTTCATCATTTTGTGAATGTATAAATTACCTGTTTCTGAGAAGTGGATCTCATGTTAAGAGGGTGTATCTGTATGTCAGGATGCGCGCATGTGTATTCCCTGATCTCACAGGATTCAGCTCGGAACCATCTGAGTCTCAGTGGTGAGACTGCCACGTGTTAGAACACTGCGGATCTCTCTGATGGCCGTGCTGTGACCAAGCGGAGATGTCTATGAAGGTCACAGGGCTGTGAAGGACAAACAGAGACGCCCCCTCCAGGAGGCCTTTCTGCTGATGCCTGGCCCTGACAGACACAGACTCCAGTGCCTGGGGCTGCAAAGAGCCAGAAGGTCTTAGGGAGACCCATGGACCCGAAGCTTCGGGGTTCACTGACCACTCTGATAAGTGATCTCACGGACTGTCTATCCCACCTGCTCCCACTCGTCACTGACAAAACAAAACCAACACCTCCTGTCACTAGAGCATGTTTTGCCTGAACAACTGAGACACCATTAAAAACCCGTCTGGCAGGTGCTCTTCAGAAACAGCCAAACCTACACACGGCACATGTGACACGCAGTCTGCAGGGGCCTGGGGCCTCTGATGGAAGCCTCCACACTGTCCCCCGGGATCATACGGGCTCACGGAAAGAGGCCTGTGGTTCACCTACACACCAGTCACAGGGCAAAAGGAAACTATCGTCCCACAGCAAGTCTCTGGGACGGCAGCATATTTGGGTCAGGAGACTACAAACACCCCCATGTGAATTGTGCTGAGCTCGGAGGCTGTGAGCGTCCCTTGTCTGTCCCCAGTGCTCTTTCCAGACCCCCAAGGAAGAGGGAAGCAAGCGGGAATCATGTAGAGTGCACCCCATGTTGCTGAAGGCTCGGACTTGGCTGTCCTTTCCAGGAAAACATTCACATCACCGAGGAAGGAGGATAGAGAACGCTATCTGGGGGGCCTGCATCAGAATTCAAGTCGGCCCTCAACCGACTCTTACAGAGCCAACAACTGCGTTAGAGTGTGGGGGGACATACCCGCAGACAGCCCCTTCCTGCTCAGTAGGAGGACTGGGGCGGGGGGCGGCAAGCTCGAGTCAACCTGGAGTCACGCTGTCACCCCTGCTGGAGCCTGGGGCGTGCAGTCGAGGCATTCCAGCAGTTTCCATTCTGCAGCTCTTCCCCTTGCTCCAGGGATCCCCGTGTCGCTGGGTGGCCAGAAGGGCAGGTTGACGCACTCAGGTCCTGCCAGGAGTCAGGCGAGTGCCCGGGCCAGAGGGATGGACACCAGGAACACCGAGAGACAAGGACGATGAGCAGGACGAGGAAGGGGATCACAGGGAGATGGCAGGGAGACCCCAGGGGAGCGGGCTGGCCTGGAGGCAGAAGGGCCATCAGAGGCAGTTTCCTAGAGAAGCTGACGCCTGTCTGAGTTGTCCAAGAGGAGGAAGGGGGGTCAGCTGGGTAGAGGTGGAGTGGAGAAGGATGTAACAGGGTAAGGACAGAGCAACCTAGGACAAAAGGCAGCAGGCCTTCCAGATGGCGCTCTGAGCAGCGGACAGGCAGGACGTGATGGGACACAGCCGACTGCAGGGCTGGGGAGGGAGCCACTAGTGGGCCCTAAGTGGGGCAGCAAACGCGAACTGTGATTTGCAGCACTCACCCTGACTCCCCAGGGCCTAGAGGCTGGCGGACCAACCGCCATAGTCCTCTGGGTAGGAGCGTACTCACTTGGTTTTGAGCTAGACGGGGGCAAAAAGGATGCTGAGAAACGGATCGACTTGAGAACCACAGAGAAGGAACTGTGACAGGACTTGGAAATGCTTTCACAACAGAATAGTTAATAAGCAGAATTCACACTTGTATAATTTCACCCAACCCAAAGCCCACAGATTAAAGTGAAACAAGTTAATTGACCTAGTTCTGGAAATGAATCTATCAATAACCATGAGGAGTTTATGCTACATGATAAATCTCCACCAGCGGTGTCTGGGTAGATGGAATCACTGGCATTTCAACACCGACTGAACAGAACAGAAACACAAAGTGACAGAAGCCTGTCATCAAGCCCTCCTCAGCCTCAGGCGGCTCGAGGTTCACCTCAGGTAAAGGGGGAAGTGGGGTCAAGTGCCCTCCTTGGCTGCAGCCTTCCAGGGCGTCTGTCCTGGGATGTGAGAGGGAACGAGAGGCGGGCAGGTTACTCTTGGAAACTCAACGAAAATGAGCAGCTCTCATAGGGAAGGAGTGAGCCACAGGGGCAAACTGTACAAACGCCAGCTGAGGTAGAATGATGCTGTTATATGGTGATGTCCTTTACTATGCTTTGCAGATACTGCATATTATTGTTTTTTAAACAAACTGAAGGTTTGTGGCAACTGAGCACTGTCATGACGGTGAGCATTTTTCAACAATAAAGTATATTAAAATTAAGCTATGTAAATTATTTTCTTAGAGTGCACACTTAACAGACTACATATAGTGTAGATATAACTTTTACATGCATTGGGAAACCCCCCAAAATGTGTGTGACTTGCTTTACTATGGTTGGCCTGGAACCCGACCTGCAATGCCTCTGAGGCATGCCTGCGTATCAGTAATGACGTAAAAGAGAACACAAAGTCTGATATTCCAATTAGTCCAAATGATTTTGCTTGGGTTGTTAAACTGTTTGGAAATTAAAGCATAACAAAAGCCTGGGATCCAGAGGGGGAGAATGTGAGCGCTGGTCAGAGACTTGGGAAGAAGTCCGGGTATGCCGAGTTCCAGTGCTGAGACCATGGGAGGCACTGCCCCCAGAGCCCAGATCTGCCGGGGAGGAGACAGCACCCGTGACATCTCACACGGTGCTCAGGTGCAGAGGGGGCTCAAGATGGGTGGTGGCCGTCATTGTTACAACTGTGATGGAACTGGTATTTGAAGCTAAAATTCTCATTATTTTGAAGATCTGGTTTTTAATTGGGCCTTCTTTGAGCAGACTTGCTTTCAGAGCTTTAGGAATAAAAATGCAATATAATGGAATACAAAATGAAGTATCTAAGCCCCAGTCACATATCCAGATTTGCTCAGGGCACTGAAACTATACATCTGCTTCTGAATATTGAAATGAAAGTCTGGATATGTGAAAATGTATTTACATTTACGTGTTGTTTTTTTTTTCCAAAGGAAACAGAGAAGCTGGAACGTAACACTGAACAGAAACTAATTAGCAGCACAGATGTCAGGAATGGAGATCTTTGAGCTTTTGTGCTGTAATTTATCATCGGCATTATGAGTTTTAACTTAAACAAAAGGCTGTGTTGAAAAACAGATTCTTCTGGTCAATGGAGGGGAGTGGCCATTCAGAAAAAGCTGTTGTCACAAGATGGGACAGCTGAAGCAGAGGGCCAGCAATTTACACACTCCCGCTGAAAGAAGGGCTCCCAGATCTCCACTGCCAAGGGTCCTGAGATTGTGGTTTGAGAGGAGGCTCCCTTCTAAACGACCTGTGGGCACCGACTGTAGCCGTCAATGACGGGTCAGAGCTGGGACTTCCAAATCGAACTGGCAGCCCACCTGTGTCCAAAACCCTCCAGGGGCCATCACTTACCAGGAAAGCCAAAAGTAAATTTGAATTTTTTTTCTTCAATTAAAAAATATAAAATGCATTTTAAAATTATGAGACATTGAGAAGACAGAGGAAAAACTTCCACCCTCGACCCCCCTAATACCAACACTGGCACAGTGACAGGCAAGGTCTCTTTTCCGGTCATTCTCATGTCTGTTTTACACAACTGTAATCAGACGGTATACCAGAATTGGGGGATAATTTCTGCTGTTAACATCTTACGATAGCCTTTCCCTTGTTGACACATCGTCTCCACAACCATCTGTTTCAACGGCTGCCTTTTGTCCCATTAAGTAGGTATGTGCCATGGCTCAAGCTACCATCTTTCTGCTGGGCCTTTATGTTACTTATAACATTGACAGTATTATAGGTAAGGCTACGAAGGACATCTCTGCGCATCTGGATTGTTTCTGAATTCCTTTACATCAGACATGGATACTTTTAAGAAGTGGGTTTTCAGGGTCTGAGCTTTTCTGGTCCCTCTGGCCTGGAAGTGGGTGGAAACTCTCACTGGATTTTTTGGGGGAAATGGAAGGCCTGGGATGCTTTGGTCTCTGGGCTGAAAACCCTCCACTGCAAGTAGCATGCCCAGCTGCCCATATGAGCTTCAGTTCAGTTTAACTGAACCCATAAGGCTGGTGCTCCTTTTCCGAGCCCCCTACAGTGGCAGAGGGCCCAGTAACTGGAGTGAGCTCCTTGACCTTTGGAGCAGGACAGAGTGATCCACTTACACTTTTGCCTGAGTCATTCACCCCCTCCCCTCTTTGGCTCCCTCCTATAAACATAATTAAAGCTGATTATAAAAACTCCCATGGCAATGGGATTTCCCTCCTTCCTCTAATTTACTGAAAACACTCTTGCTAAGGTCACTACGACCTCTATGTTGAGAGATCCAGTTGATAATTCTTGGCTTTTATTTTGCTTGGCTCCTCAGCTGTATCTGATACTTCTCTTCCCATGAAGCCACAGTCAACTGATCCTTCAGCTGACTTCTCCCGTCAATCCGTCTCTTACATCCCTTTGTGGCCATCTTGTCCTTTCTCTCTCTCTTAAATGATGGTCTTCCCCAGTGTCCTGTCCCTGACTCTCATCACTTCTAATTCCATTTCTCCTCTGTCAGGTTGGCTCATCGGGTTATTATTATTACCCAGATGTTGATGGGGCTTTCCAGGTGGTGTTAGTGGTAAAGAACCCACCTGCCAATACAGGATACATAAGAGATGTGGGTTTCATCCTTGGGTCGGAAAGATCCCCTGGAGGAGGGCATGGCAATCCATTTTAGTATTCTGGCCTGGAGAATCCCATGCACAGAGGAGCCTGGTGGGCTACAACTCGCCAGTGTTTCTTTTCCTACTGTCATTAGAATAAAGTCCAAGCTTCTTAGATGATTTTCGAGACCCTAGATTCTGTTCAGTTCAGTTGCTCAGTATTGTCCGACTCTTTGTGACCCCATGAATCACAGCACGTCAGGCCTCCCTGTCCATCACCAACTCCCGGAGTCTACCTAAACCCATGTCCATCGAGTTGGTGATGCCATCCAGCTATCTCATCCTCTGTTGTTCCCCTCTCCTCCTGCCCCCAATGCTTCCCGATATTAGGGTCTTTTCCAATGAGTCAACTCTTCGCATGAGGTAGCCAAAGTATTGGAGTTTCAGCTTCAGCATCAGTCCTTCCAATGAACACCCAGGATTGATCTCCTTTAGGATGGACTGGTTGGATCTTCTTGCAGTCCAAGGGACTCTCAAGAGTCTTCTCCAACACCATAGTTCAAAAGCATCAATTCTTTGGCACTCAGCGTTCTTCACAGTCCAACTCTCACATCCATACATGACCACTGGAAAAACCATAGCCTTGACTCGACGGACCTTTGCTGGCAAAGTATTGTCTCTGCTTTTAAATATGCTGTCTAAGTTGGTGATAACTTTCCTTCCAAGGAATAAGCGTCTTTTAATTTCATGTCTGCAATCACCATCTGCAGTGGTTTTGGAGCCCAAAAATATAAAGTCTGATACCATTTCCATTGTTTCCCCATCTATTTCCCATGAAGTGATGGGACCAGATGCCATGATCTTCGTTTTCTGAATGTTGAACTTTAAGCCGATTTTTTCACTCTCCACTTTCACTTTCATCAAGAGGCTTTTTGGTTCCTCTTCACTTTTTGCCATAGTGGTGTCGTCTGCGTATCTGAGGTTATTGATATTTCTCCCGGCAATCTTGATTCCAGCTTGTGCTTCTTCCAGTCCAGCATTTCTCATGATGTACTCTGCACTGAAGTTAAATAAGCAGGGTGATAATATACAGCCTTGATGTACTCCTTTTCCTATTTGGAACCAATCTGTTGTTCCACATCCAGTTCTAACTGTTGCTTCCTGACCTCCATACAGGTTTCTCAAGAGACAGGTCAGGTGGTCTGGTATTCCCATCTCTTTCAGAATTTTCCACAGTTTATTGTGATCCACACAGTCAAAGGCTTGGGCATAGTCAATAAAGCAGAAATAGATATTTTTCTGGAACTCTCTTGCTTTTTTGATGATCCAGTGGATGTTGGCAATTTGATCTCTGGTTCCTCTGCCTTTTCTAAAACCAGCTTGAACATCTGGAAGTTCACAGTTCACATATTGCTGAAGTCTGGCTTGGAGAATTTTGAGCATTACTTTACTGGTGTGAGATGAGTGCAATTGTGCGGTAGTTCGAGCATTCTTTGGCATTGCCTTTCTTTGGGATTGGAATGAAAACTGATCTCTTCCAGTCCTGTGGCCACTACTGAGTTTTCCAAATGTGCTGGCATATTGAGTGCAGCACTTTCACAGCATCATCTTTCAGGATTTGAAATAGCTCCACTGGAATTCCATCACTGCCACTAGCTTTGTTCGTAGTGATGCTTTCTAAGGCCTACTTGACTCCACATTTCAGGATGTCTGGCTCTAGGTGAGTGATCACACCATCGTGATTATCTTGGTTGTGAAGATCTTTTTTGTACAGTTCTTCTGTGTATTCTTGCCACTTCTTCTTAATATCTTCTGCTTCTCTGAGGTCCATACCATTTCTGTCCTTTATCGAGTCCATCTTGCATGAAATGTTCCCTTGGTATCTCTAATTTTCTTGAAGAGCTCTCTAGTTTTTCCCATTCTGTTGTTTCCCTCTATTTCTTTGCATTGATCACTGAGGAAGGCTTTTCTATCTCTCCTTGTTATCCTCTGGAACTCTGCATTCAGATGGGAATATCTTGCCTTTTCTCCTTTGCTTTTCGCTTCTCTTCTCTTCACAGCTATTTGTAAGGCCTCCTCAGACAGCCATTTTGCTTTTTTGCATTTCTTTTCCATGGGGATCGTCTTAATCCCTGGCTCCTGTACAGTGTCACGAACCTCTGTCCATAGTTCATCAGGCACTCTGTCTATCAGATCTAGTCCCTTAAATCTATTTAACCCTAGATTAGCAGTTGTCAAACACTTTGGCTCCGAATCTCCTTACACTCTTAAAGTTGCAAAGAGTCGGACATGACTGAAGCAACTTAGCAGAGTCAGATGTTGAGGATCCCAAAGCAGGTGTCTAGCTGAGACCTTTCTTCAGACTTCCAGAGCCAACCACAGCCACCATCCTCTATGGCCTGCAGTGGTGCACGTCCAGAGCTGAAGTCTCCGTTTCCCCTTAAATAAAAAGCTCTGGGGGTTTCTATGATGGTCCAGTGGTTAATCTGTCTTCCAATACAGGGGACGGGGGTTCGATCTCTGGTCAGGGGACTGAGTTCCCACTTACCCCGCGGCAACTAGGCCTGCATGCCACAACTAAGACCTGACGCAGAAAAAAAAAAAACAAAAAATAAAAATAAAAAATTCAAAGCTGTCAGTGCAACTGGAGGGCTCACCAAGTTCCCAGCATTTGCTCCCCTAAATAGTTTTTATATATTTACCTTCTATCCCTCTCATCCTGTGACCACAGCCTTCCACCCAGTCCTGACCATCTACTGCTGCTCCTTGGCTTGCCTCCTTTAGGTCACGTTGTCTCCAGATCCAAAGGTCTACCTAGAGGAGTCATCCTTTTATAGCACACATCTGGTCCTATTACTCCCTGACATAAAACTCTACAGTGTTTCTTTCCCTACTGTCTTCAGAATAAAGTCCAAACTTCTTAGATGATTTTCAAGACCCTACGATTAGCAGTTGTCAAACATTTTGGCCTCAAATCCCCTTACACTCAAACATTACTGAGGAGCCCTAAAAGCTTTTATGTGGATTATATCTATTATTATTATATTAGAAATTAAAACTGAGAAATTAAAAAATTATTAATCCATTAAAAAATAATACTTACTGCAAGTTAACACAATGTATTTTTAAATGGTGAAACCCTTATATTTCCTCAAACAACAAAGCTTTAATGAAAAACCTGGCATTACTGTATAGTTTTGAAAATTATAAAATATCAACATTTGGTTTGATAGAATACAGCTGTATTATATTCTGTTTTTGCATTTGATTTGTTGTGACTGCTTAGGTTGAAGCATATGAGAAAAAGCCTCACATAGATACATTTTTGATAAAGGAATATTTTTAATATTCTCTGCAAATATTCTTTGATATTATACAAAACTTGATAAATGATATCTCCTTAAAGATGAGCTGCAATGTGGAATCTAAAACCACATGAATAAACTTTTTGTACTGTTACACTTCAATTCATTGGTCTGTCTTGCACTTTTCATGACTCTTTTAGAGAAAAATATTAATTTATTTGGCTGCATCAAGTCTTTGTTGTGGCGTCTGCAATCTTAACTGCAGTATGTGGACTCTTAGTTGCGCTATGTAGGATCTAGTTCCTTGACTAGGGATTGAACCTGGGCCCCCTGCATTGGGAGTGTGGAGTCTTAGCCACTGGACCATCAGGGAAGCCCCTAAATGATGCTTCTACTCTTGGATGGTTTTGTAACATCATGCAGTAGTCTAGAAAATACACAGGTCTTCCATATGTTGACACATTATACAATATAAAAAAAACTCAATATTCATTAATTATCGCCACTGATCTCTTCAGAAGAGTAATGAGAAGTGAAGTTCACAGCGATGGATACAAATTTTCTGAGACTCTAATTTTCATCCAAAAGCCTGAATTTCATCCCTGGCATCAAATACTAACTTACTTTCCGTGAAGTGTCAGGATTACTTCCTTTATTTTCAAGAAAATATATGCTAAATAGTTAGGTTTGAGTAACTATAGTTTGTCAGTTGCTCTTTCAAGTATAAACTGAGTTCCATGAAATGAATGGTTAGTTCAGCTTGCAACTCACACAATTTCACAAGTCCTTCTCTTTGAGACACGTCTTCTACCCTCCTATGCAGTAGGTGTATGTCAGCAATGAATTAAACAATATTTATGGGGCCTCTGGATGCTTCATGTGTCAGTTGTTCTAACAAAATGTAATATGGCATTTCAGTAACCAAGTATTGGTTGAGTTTCATTCTTTAGCATTTAAAGAGGCAGACAAGCAAGAGACAAATTCTGTATCTGGAAATTCTGTCCTCAGTTTGTAACAAGTTTGAATTTGCAGGTTCTCTTGGGAGGCTAAATTAGATAAAATCTCAGCTGTCCAACCCGTGGAGCAGAGAGCTTGAGTGACCTTTATGCAAAAAACATACCTTTTCCATCTTAAGCATAAAAACTCTGATTACAAAATTTCCTCCCATGTTAGAGTATGAAAGTGAAAGTGTTAGTCACTCAATCGTGTCCAACTCTTTATGACCCCACGGACTAGTGCCTGCCAGGCTCCTCTATCCATGGAATTCATCAGGCAAGAATACTGAAGTGGGTTCTTCTCGACCCAGGGATTGAACCCTGGTCTCCTACGTTGCAGGCAGGAGACTCTTTACCATCTGAGCCAGCAGGGAAGCCCTGTATTAGAGTATAAGGAAAATAAATACTGTGTTACCATGTTCATCTTTATGAATATTGAATATCATGATTTCCTCAGGGCTATAAAAGGTCCTACATCTCACCACAAAATAGTTAAGATCTTGCCACACTACTGTGCTTATTGGTTTGGATGCTTTTTAACATTTTTTGTTTCATTCTTGTCAGTTTTCACTTTCCACTGTCTTTATTATTAAGTTCTGTAATTTTTTCTCCCCCTTATATATTTTTGCATTTAATATCCTCTAGGAGGAGAAACCAGATAACGAAGGATAGTTAAAATTTGTTAAGAGATAAACAGCTAGTGGGAATTTGCTGTATGACACAGGGACCTCCAACCCAGTACTGTCACAAGCTAGAGGGGCGGGATGGGGCGAGAGGCGGGAGGGAGTTCCAGAGGGAGGGGATATACACATACCTGTGGCTGATTCGTGTTGATGTATGGCAGGAACCAGCACAGTACTGTAATTACCCAATTAAAAATAAAATCCAAAGTCCTCAAAATATTCAATAAATTTGTCAATAAAGAGTATTTTGCAAGAAAAAAAGAGAAAGACTTTATGAGTTGGCGGCCTAGGGATACTCTTCCATCCAAAAGCACAGAGGTTTAAGTGCCCTGGCTTTGCGTCAGTGCAAAGGGAAGAATATAAGCCTCTGTCACCATTTATACGTAACTTCAGACAAGTTACATAACTTCTCTGAGTCCTAGTTTCCTCACTTATAAAATGGGAATAACACCTGTCTCACAGAGTTGTTACTAAGATTAAGTAATCCTAGGATAAAATCAACTGAGATTTCTATAACACATGTACATAAACCTCAGAGAGTTGTTGCAAGAACTAAGCAGTGCGTATAAAGTACTCGGGACAGTGCCTGACACTTGGTAGATTTTTTGTCTTTTCACTCTCACTCTCCAAGATAAACTTTTCCAGACAGTAAATACTTTAGGCTTTGTGGGCCAACAGGCAAAGTTAAGGCTCTTTAATAGATACTTTCATAACCAGAGAAAAAGAATTTCTACATTTTTAAATTAAAAAATTCAAAATATAACTATCAAATGTATCTTCTGGGGGTACTACAAGCTGTTCCTGAGGACAGAAATTTTTTTTTTTTTTTGAGGGGAGATGATGTTTCGCTTAAAAAATGGAATTCAAAACTAATGTTCCATATCATCAAATCAATTGCAAATATTCACATGTTAAAAACTATTCTTAGTGCACAGGCCATACAAAAATAGGTGGTGGGCTGGATTCAGCCCGTGGGCCAGAGTCTGTCAATCTCTGTTCAGAGAGTTCTGGCTTATTTTCTTTTCCTTTGTTCATTCTGTATAGTTGCTAACGGTGACATTTTGTGTACTCTTGATTTCTCTGTGTAGATCTGGGTTTGTATCCAGCAACTTTTCCCCCACCTCTAGCCGTCCATGTTTCTTATAGTGAAGGTTTAATGGCACAAATTCTTTCTTTTTTTTTTAATTTCTGGAAATGTCTTCTCTTTCATTTCTGAAGGATTTTTTTCACTGAATATAGAAACCTTGGTTGACAAGATTTTCTTTTAGCAAGCGATGTCATTCCATCATCTGGACTGCATTATTTCTGGTGGGAAATAATTCTTATCTTGGTTTCTCTGTCTGCTTATAAGTTTTTTTCTTTACCACTGGTTTTCTGCAATTTGATTATGATGTGCCTTGATGTGGTTTTCTCTATATTTATCCTATTTGGCCATCTTTGGACTTCTAAGGTTGGTGGGTTGGTGTTTTTAAACAAATCTGGAACAGTTTTCTCTACCATCCCATAACATAACACATGTATGTTAGAACATTCGTTATTATTCCACAGCCTTTGTTCTTTTCATCCGTTTCTTCTCTGTGCTTCACTTTGAATATTTTCTGTTGTCCTTTAAAGTTCACTGATTGCAATAGGCAGATTCTGAAATGACTTTCAAGGATCCCACCTCCTGCTTTTCAGGGCCTTGTGTAACCTCCTTGTCTTGTTTGTGGGCTAGACCTAGTGACTTACTTCCAATGAATAAAGTATAGTAAAAGCGTTGGGCTATATTTCTGAGATTAGGTTATAAAACACTGTGACTTCTTCCTAGCACATTCCTGCTTCTGGTTATTTGGATGGAGCCAGATGCCACTGTGAGAGCCTCCCTGTGGAGAGGCCCATGTGGTAAGGAACTGAGGGTGTTCACAAAGAAATGAACTCTGCTAGTAACTACTCGGTGAGCTTGGAAGCACATCCTGCCCCTGCTGAACACTGAGATGACTGTGGCTCTGGCTGACAGGAGGACTGCAGCCTGAGGAGAGGCCCTGTGCTAGAGGACCCAGCTACGCTGTGCTGGATTCCTGACCCACAAAACTGCGAGATGATAAGTGTTATTGTTGTTTTAAGCCACTGAGTTTCGAGACAATTTGTTATGTGGCAACAGATAACTAACATTCTGACCTTTTCTCTTCCTGATGTGCTCCCACAGGGAGTTTTTTGATTCAGGTATCCTATTCCTCAGCTCTAGAATTTTCATTTGGTTCTTTTTAAAGTTTCCATTTCTCTTCTTTCTGAGCTGTTTTGCTTTAAGTCTTTGAACATACTTATAATAAGAATTTTTAAGTACTTACTTGCCAATTCTAGTCTCTCTCCACTTCTGACTCTGCTTCTATTGATTGATTTTTCTCCTGGTTATAGGACAAATTTTTCCTGCTTCTTTGCATGCCGTGTAATTTTTGACTGAAAGTTGGATATTGTGAATGTTATGCTCTGCATTTTGTCACCATCTTTTAGAGACTATTGGGCTTTGTTCTGGCAGTCAGGTAATTTACATGTGGATCAGTTTGATCCTTTTAAGACTCCTTTTAAAACTTTCTTAAGAATTAAAGCAGTCTTTAATCTAGGGCTAGTTTAGCCTTACTCCTAAGATATGGCCTTTCCAGAGTCATGACGAAATGTCCTGGATGCTTCAACGACCGGGGAGCTACAAACTCGAGTTTTGGCCAGAATGTTAGTTTATAGCTCCCAGTAGTTGTTTTTTGACCAGATTCGTGAGATCCCACCACAGACACGCATGGCTTGGTATACAACAGAAGAGTAAAGGGCTCTAAAGGGCTTCTAGAGCTCTCAGTATAGCTCCCTCCTCTTCATACTTGGTGGTGGTGGCGGTTTAGTCGCTAAGTCGTATTCGACTCTTGCAAGTCCATGGACTGTAGCCTGCCAGGCTCCTCTGGGATACTCCAGGCAATCTCCATACTCAATTTTGCTAATTTTAGTTCTCCTAACTCTGATCTGTGTCTCCTAGCTCAGTGAGACTGCTCTATTCTCCTTGGAAAAGCCTGGAAGAAAGCTGAAGTGATCGTAGGTCTCACCTCATTTGTTTCCCTTCTCCCGGGGTTCACAGTCCTGTGCTGCTTGTTTTCCAAAGTCCGAGAACAGTTTCTTACATTCTGTGCGGTTTTCCGGTCATTTATGATAGAAGAGCTAATCTGGTTACAGTTACCCTGTCCTGGAAGTTGCCTATGGGAGTCTTGTAAGCAATACATATGTTGATTTTAATGAAAGAATGCCTTACTTTTTCCGCATCTACAGGAATAACTTAAAATCTAAACACTCCATTTATTTATTATGAAAGCAGTTTGGAGCTTGGCAGGAGGCAAGGGAAACAGATTTTTCCAATCATTTATCCAGCTGAGAAATCTTTCACACAGATTTCTTCGGTAGGAAACAATCTCTGCCTTTACCTTCTTCTCAATTAGGATCTCTTCTGATGTTACAATCAAGAAAAAAAAAAAAAAACTCGAGGAAATGATAACTAAAATCAAGGAGAATGTAAATACATGCAAACTTTCCATTATACTTATATAACTCTTTTAAAAAAAAATTATAGGTCTATCAGGCCCAAGTCAACAATTAAGTGAAAATTGAATAGCAAAAAGGAGGCTTCTCCCAGGAGAAAAAAAAAAAAGGTGATACCCCCAAATGTCTTTTACTCTTATACCAATATTCCAATCAACACAAGGAAATTCTTGTTTATTAGTTAGTCCTAGGGAAAGATGAAGAAAGTTTACAGAGTATAAGAAAACCCACTGAGTGTCTCAGTACCAGTCAATTTTCTTCACAAACACAGACATTCTTGTATGTTACAAACTCAGCAGACATGCCCCCAGCAGCTCCCCATGAGCAACTGATAATGGATATGAGAGGTTTACTGTTCTTATCATCTGTCTAGGGCTCAGAGCAGAATCACCTGCCTCCTAAATTCAGGAGTGCTGACCCTTTCAGAGGCCCCACACTGTACTAAATACCTCTTTTCCAGGAACCACAGAAACAAGCACACTAGTCTTGACTACCGTATGCTGAGGGTATGCAGAAGAGCACGTTAGGAACAAGGTGCTGGGTTTGCCCTGTCATTACAGCTTTCGAGAAGTTCTCCTCTGTGGCTCCGTATGTCTTTGCTGAAGAGCCTCACCTGCTCTTGGCCAATTCCAAATTCAAGAAGCAACTTTTAAATGTTCAGTGTGGCCGGGCAGAGTTAGAGCAACAGCCACTGACTGCTAACTCCTGGAAAGAAGCTGCTGGGCTGCTGGAGGATGCAGCTGGGAACATAAACTGGCAAGCCCAGTACAAATGTCTGGTTTCAGCTAATGATGACTGGGCCAGTCAACAGGACACACGCTGGGTTGGCTCCCACAGGCTGCGTTCTCAGGGATCTATCTGGCCAGTGTTATCCAGCCCCAGCAACTGTTCCCTAAAACACAGTGATGGCCTACTTAACAGCACATCACAGCTGGAGGGTACTGGAAACTAAACTGGGTCAGAGAACCTAAGAATGCAGCCTGGCATTCGATGATGCAAGCTGGGCCCACGCTTCACAGGGTTTCTCCACCTTTATCCTATGGCACACTCCAGGCCTTTCCTTACCACACACTTGGAAAGACTGAGGTGGTCCCCCCCGATTGCCTAGAACCCATCTCCCCGGCAGCTCCCTTGGTTTTGGAAGAAGATGATAAATAAATCAAAATGCACTAAGCAGCACTTCCACAGGCACTCGCCTCCTTCACTGAACGTGCACCTCATCAATCACACTATTGTCTGCTTGAAAGGCGAGCCTTGTAAATGTCATATCCACTCAGGCCCAAGGAGAGGCGCATCCAAATGCAGCAAGGAGTTTTAATTGGATAGTGTAATTAAACTAAAAAACCCCAGCAGACTCCCTTTGACAGGATAGATGAAGACCCCTTTTAATAGGGCTAGGAAACATATCTGTTAAAAGGACGAGGCACTGCCTGCTCCTGATTGTGCTCCAGAGTACTCTTATGAAAAGGCGATTCAATAACTGGGGCATTTAATATGTTAGAGTCGCTGTGTTTTGTAATCGAGCAGTACTTACCGTATTTGATCTGGAACTTAGGAAATAAGTCCTTGTCAGAGAGTAAAAATGCAACATAGCTTGCCCACCTGATGTCTGAAGTATCCTGGACCTCCTAGGAATCAACAGAGTCTGAGGATGTGGCCATGAACGCAAGTGCCTTACTTACTGGGGCAAGAACTCCACCCGCACGGTCAGGGACACCCACCCACCCACAAACCTCGGGGTGTAGCTCTTTCACCCAGCGGTAGCTGAATGCTCACCCTCATGTCCTTCCCACAATCTCACGGGCCTCTGAAGAATATGACACAATTCCTGGGTCCCACCTCTTTTAGGAGCTGGGATACTTGTCACATCAACGTGTGTGTGTGTGTGTGTGTCTATCTGAGTGTGTGTGTGTGTGTGTGTGTGTGTGTGTGTGTCTGTCTGTCTGTTAGAGTTACTCCTGTCAAGTAGGGAGACAAGAAATCAGGTGGTCAGAGGATTCAATGTATGAGCTGCAACGTGCCCAAGTTGATTTTAGTAACAAAACCAGAGTCCTTTTGCCAGTCTCCTCACTTGCCTTTATTGGGAGAAAGGGTGGGGGCTGTACACACAGATGCGCGTGTGTGCAGACATGCATACACACACACACACACACGAGGCGTGCAGCTTCACAAACCAAGTAACAAAATTAGTGAGAACAAATGAAGAGGTTCCTTTCTGCACCGTACTGTCTTCTAAGCAGACCATAATAATCCCTTTTGGAGAGAATGCTAGTGTCCCAAGGTCAAGTTCAGGGAAACTAGCATCTGGTTGGATCAAGAGCAGCTCTAAGCTGGGGCTCAGGTGGAGTGCAGAGGCAGGGTTCCAGACTCCCCCATGGAAAGCTTTCCAGAAACAGACACTTGGCTTTATTTACAAAAACCTGAAGGTCAGTCTGCCTGGGCCCTCAGACTGATTTTTCTTTTTTAAGGATGGTGAAGGGTTTGTTTGATGACTGCTTTTACTCCCCCATAAAGCCTCCTTGGAGCTCTGTTTGCAAATCTTTGAACACTCCTTAATACTGCTCTTTCACCATGGGTTGATAAACCCATTAAGAACATATAAGTGAAGGCTTATAATCTATGAAAACTGGATAGTGAATTAAACCATCAGATACTTTTAGGTTTAAATGAAGACTACATAACAGCAGTTCAGCCATCAATTGGGCTATCACTTCGAGCCAGTATGAATTCTGCTGGAAAAGCTATTTTCGTGCAGATGTGGAATTCAGTGGGAAAGACTGACTCGTGTACCAACATCAATCAAAATGTCGACTTCCCTGGCAGCTCTCAACAGTCAGGCAGGTTCAAAGGTCACAGGATAAAGAAAAAGCCAAGCTCTGGTTCAGCTCTAATATCTCCTCGGTAGAAGTCTTGCAAAAGTACCCCCTTCTGTATTAGCCCGGCTTTCATTAATCTTCTTGCCATCTTCTTTAACTAGTCATGCAGAACCGCTCGATAGCAAGACGTATAATGGGGAAGGCCCTGTGCCTATTACGGCGTTAACATTCTCTTAAGCCCCAGTGCAACAATGGAACGGGGAGGCAGAGGAAATCTGCAACGGCAGGGTGCAGTGCAGGCAATTCAATTATAGCCAGGGCTTACCTATGTACTCCTGACCTATAAAACACAAGAGGCCTTTGTGTCTAACTGGCTCGGCCATTAATGTTGCTGAAGATCACAACAATGCTGATCTTTCCTATTTAAGCTAAATCAATGTGGACAAATCATTATTCAGTAGCTTTAATTTAATTAGTAAATTAAATACACTACTTTACAGATCTTGTCAAGTACTTATGAAAAGAAAGATTCATTTAAGTGGGAGGTCACCAATAGACCCAGTGAATTTAACTCAAAACCTTAACTGAATCTCAGCTCAAATATACAGCAGGTTCTATTCACCAGGGCTTAACAGCCTCCTGCAGTTTGGTTAACTCACAGTCTCAAAGAGTTCCTGCCCTGGATCCAAACAGTGGTTTGAACCACTGCCCCCGTGCCCCCCAACCAAAAAAACCCCAAACAATCCCCCCACCACCCCTCAACACAACCAGCATCCACGGAATCTGATTTCCTTTAAATTATACTATTGCAAGAGAACGTAATCAGGTTACTTCTATTATGTTGCTTCCTTAAGATTTTATATCATCTATACTTAATTGAGATACAGAGCTCTTTTCAGCTATAAAGACGACAGCTACTTTATTAAAGTTTAAATCTGATTTCTTAATGATAGGCTGCTTCCTTTAAAGACTCTAAACCTGCACAACCTTCTTATATGATAAAACCAGACGTGGCATCCTTGAGTCTGGTACTTTATTTAAATACAGCTTCAGAGTCCCTGATGGGTGCTAATTTCACAGAAAGGGTCCTTGCTTTTGTTTCACTGTTGAAATTTGAAACCAGGACTTAAAAAGAGCTCCCACCACATTTAAAGCCTATGTCTAGACCTTATAAGGATGGAGAATTATTTCTGAGACAATTCAACTGTGGTTTTTTTCTGTTGGAAACATTCTTCTATACGGTGTATACAAATCTTTGTTCAGTTAAAATGAATTCACATTAATTCATCTTTGAGAGGTCAGTGATATCCTTCAAAACAGCAAAAGATACCCTAAGGAGTGGCAAAATCTGACTTAGACATCACTGATTTGAATAATAATAGCGGCAAACAGCATTTTTTTAAATCCAGAAAGGCAGAATTTATTCTTAATTTCTCAGGGCTGTGGACACACTGCTCCTTTCAACTAATTTTTGTTAAGAGTCCATATTTACATGTACATTTTTTTTTTAAGGCATGTATCTATTTAGTGATTAAGTTCCAAGTCTTAAACACTCACAGGGACAGAGCAATGAATCATCCCTGTGAGAACACGGCCAAAGAGGGAGAAGTTAGGGAAGGAGAGCGCCATAGCATGGCTGTTTATGGAGCAGGGCTTCAGAGCCCGGGTCTTTCTGATGCCACAGTGTATGTAATTACGTGTTTCACTGCAGGCGCTCTTAATGCTCAGTCCCTTTGCCAAGTCAGCTATTCTCATACATTTTGGATTCGGCATCAATTAAACTTGAGTTGTGTTCTTTATGACGACCAAATTAATGGTTTGACAGCAGCTTTCTCAATAAACACTGCAAACTGGCCATATTCGAAGGTTTTAAAACACCATTTCTTTTCTGTTCAAAATTCTGACAAACATGTCTCAAGTAAGACTGGGGACAACTTCATTATCCTCCAAACACTTACTGCCTTTTTGTAAAGAGGGTTGTTTAATAACACGTCTGCTCTGTTTTCACAACTAAATTATTCCAGTTGGTCACACGTTCCAGTCTTCGGCAAGACACTTGTGTTATAAGAGATAAAAACATGAAAAAGGAAATATATTGCAGAAATCAAAAAACCTTATCTACTTCTAGACTCTCTCTCTTTGCCATAATTCATTCAAGAAGGCCCCAAGAATAATTTTTGATGTAAACTCAGCTACAAACATACATCACTATGCTGATAAAAATCACAGGCTAAACTTATGAAATATAGTGACTTTCATTTCTTTAGTGCCGTTAAAATAACTTTTTTCTAAGGTTCAACAGACACAGAAGATAAAAAAGGGTTACCATTAATCCTTTAAAAAAAAAAAAAGCAGCAGCAGCCCCATAGATTAATTCTGTGGTCTGATGATGGTTTTGAAGATGAACTTTTTAGATTAAGTCAATGAATTAATTTGATGGAGATACTGGAAATCATAAAACAGTAACAGCATCAAGCTGATTCACTGAATACACCTTTGTTTGGACACTTTACAATATAAATGTCGTTGAATAACTCTGGTTTCTAAACTGTGGCCTCATTAAGTTCTATTTCACGACAGTAAACACTCACCAAGAACAACCCTGAAGGTGCTGAGCTAGGGGACAAGGTTATGGAAACCAGTCTCTGGTCTGTGAGTTCAGCATGGAGATGAGGGTAGGAGAGAGGGTCAGACCTCAAACACACACAGTGTATGTGAGGTGCTTTACCAGGGGTGTGTGCAAACGCCAGGGGGCAGAATTACAGAAAAAGTCTTGACACTGGGAGCTGGATCTTGACAAATGAGGGGGCCATGTGTGAGGAAACGGAGGTGTCCATAAATGAGAGAAAGGGTCAGGTTGGAGCGTATTCCAGGCAGAGGGGAGAGCAGAAGCACAAAATCCCACGTGTGATTGTGTGCTGGTAGTTCAAAGAGACCACAGTCCAAATTCAGGACGGGAAATTATGGGCCACTAGCCTGAAATAGTCAATGTCTGAATTTCATTTTGTGAACCTGCAACTTTCAAATATATATATATATATATATATATTAAAAACAGCAAAATCCTTTTTATCAATTGACTTTTTCAAGTGCAGAATCCACAAACTGGTTGTAGTTAAATGCAGAATCCTTTGGGTGAAGGGGAAGCCTCATGCCCAACTCTGCCCTACATACACACACCCATACATATACACACAAACACACAGACACACACATAGGCCCTGGCAGTTCCCCGAGAACCCAGAGTTTTAAGGGACATGGTTTGAAAGTGCTGTGATGGAGACAAGGATTCAGGAAGTGTTTTACTGGGGCAGGCAGTGTACCTCTCTGCTCACAAAGGGTCACAGTTGTAGAGTGAGAGGGGGAACCTCTAACAAGACCTACACGCGCAGGTTTTACACAGAAACATCCAGTAGGTCTGAGCATACGACAGAGACTCTCCTGCTGGGCTGTCAGTACTGAAATGGCGGGGCCCAGCTCTGCTCTGGACCCCTAAGACTTTGGAACTTGGCCTCACCCTCAGAGATGTGTGAGAAGTACTTCTCGGCTGAGTGGCCTCAAGAGGCCACAGGAGGGTGTGGCTGTCCATCTCTGCTTTATTCCCTACGGGGCTGGGCGTGTTACATCCGTTACCTTCTGATGCCTGAAGCCCAGCCCGGCTCGCACAGTGTCTTGGTAGGAATATAAGGGAAATCTGAATCCTGTTTCTAGCTCTTTCCCTAACCTTTCCACTCCAGCATATCCCCCTATGTAACATGTAAGTGGACTGCCTCTCATTTCTCAGAGACGTGGCGCATTTATAAAATGTTACTTTTCAAAGCATCTTGAGTTCTTGGGAAGAAAGACGCTAGAATGATGACATCTTTATTGGCTGACTAGCTCGAGGGAGAGGGATTAGGAAAAAGATGTTTGTCTAAAGGAGGAGGGAATCTGGCGGTCTTTGGGCAAGGGCCCCAGAGCAGCAGGCGGTTTTTCACCACTCCTTCTGGCAGCCATGCTGTCTCTGCAGGCCCCCGAGGCCTCACTGGGACGACAGGACGGTGGGACGGTGCGGGGGTCGGGGTGAGCATGGCCTTCCTCCTTTCCCTGAACCACTAGGGTCCCCCTTCCTGCTCAGCTGTAGGCTATGGAGCTGAAAGGAGGAGACCATGTAGCACGGCTGGATTCAACAAAACAATTACACACCCCCGCATAAACGAGGCCAGGTGGGATCCAGGCCCAGGTTTTGTTCTTTAGGCCCCTTGTTTAGTCGGTTTCATCTCAAAAACTGGAGCCACATTACAGACACTTGCTGGCCTTTAGATTTCTTACTGTTCCCTGTATTTGTTCCCAATTTAGCAGACACTGGAATCAAGGAGACTAACACAAATTGGGTGCTCCAAGTAACTGAGTTGGAAGCTACGCTACTGGGGTGCGTGCTGGGTGGCAACATTCTAAACAGGCTCTGAAGGCGAGAACCAGCAAATCAACAAATCCTTTCTTCCATGGAGGAGTATCAGTGTGATCTGTGTCCTTTCTGTCTTTTCATGGGACTGAAGTCCTAAAAATGATTAATCTAAAGGCTATCCTCAATTACTGAACTGCAAAAATATATATGCTACAATATACACTTGGACCGTATCAACTTTGGTAATTTAACCAGAGGCGTGCCAGCCCAGCAGTGATCTCTTCCACAGCACCAGGCGGGGGTTTAATTACGAGCTGGTAGGTCATGCAGCTGCCAATAATCTGGAGGGTGTTGACACCTCTGGCATGATGGATATCTAAATCTAGTCTTCAGCTGCCACGGGAAATTCTCCAGCTTCCCTCGATCTGGCCAGGAAGGCAGGCAGGTCCGGGTCTGACTGGTCCAGCCCCCCAAACAGGCAGAGGAAGGGAGCATAAAGTGAAATGAGGGCTCTGGGGAGTGCAGATTCCTGGCAGGAAGCTGCCCCCAGCCCCCAGTCCCCATTGGGGGTGGCGGTGGGGGGGCACTGAGGTCAGGAGCCGCTGTGAGCGCCTCTACTGCCATCAAGACTGAGCGGAAGAGGGACCCGTGTCAGGCTCTCGGTACCACAACACAATCCCATTTGATTAAAAGAAATTTCTGGTAATGAATTAAAGAGACCCAAGGAAAAAAGGACACGGTGACAATATATTCTCCTGGCACCCAGCACACAGAGGGGAAGCGGGGGGGAGAGAGAAAGGAGACATAAATAAAAGGCACTACTCACTGGGGCTTTTTTCCTCTGCAAGGTCACAGGCACAGAGCAGGTCAGAATCGATCGAGATGGGCTTCTGCTTAATCCAGAACTTGGTGCTGGCTTTCTGACTCGTGACAGGGTCTATCTCCACTTTGTCTCCAGAGATACCTGTAAGGCCAAGGGGAGGACAGAAGAGAAGCCACGAGAAGTATGAGGTGTAAGTGATTTCAGTGAAATCATCTGACCTGTTTTGTAAATCCTAAACTGAACGAGCATGAACTCTCTCTAGGGCTTCGGGGAATGCCATGGGCTTCTTAAGACAGATGTAAGGAGACTCCAAATGGCACGGAGAAGCCGCCTGTCTGGCCTCCTGGGTGAGTGAGCCGGGGTCGGGGTGGGGAGAGGGACAGCAGCCAAAATCCATATACGTAGGTATGATGAAGCCTTCCTTCTTGGAAAAGATATAATATAAAGCTTACCTACGTATCGTTAGTGAAATACACTGTAAGGTAAGGTTCATCTAAACAATTCTCATCAGTGGTCTCTGCTGTGTTTTGTTGTAGAAGATCTGGGTTGGGCAGGCAGAGCTGTCAACTCACCTATGCCTAAGCAGTCAGGCTACCAATGAAGAGCTTCTGACCTGGAAAAATCTTCCACACCAAACACAGGAAAAGTTTCTCTCTCACTGAAGAACTCTCTGACACTAAGCAACTGTCCACAGCATATTTAAAGGAAGTCACAGGAGGACCACAAGGTGCTTCATGTAAAACCTTCCAAGCGCACGGCTTCAGGCTGTGGAGGCACTGCTCTTCCACTAAGGGTATGCACTTTATCCAACAAAGGCTTTCTAACAGGGAACCAGAATGTTAACTATGGGGACTTCAGCTTTCATTTTCAGAGCCCTGAGAGACATAACGCACTGCGCAGCGACCGGGAGCAAAGCTGTCGGGAGAACCGTGACAGCGCCAGGGAGGCAGGGTGTCCTGGGACCACCTTGGAAACCAGAGCCACGCTCTCCTGGATCTCCGAGCAGACGGTGCCCAGCCTGACACACAACATCTAGTCTAGAAGCTCTCGTTTCCCTTTTACTGAAAACTGAGGAATCTGTTCATGAAGTGAAACGAAACCCTTCAATATCCTTCCAGAGTGGGCCCCAGAAGGAATCTTAAAAGTAATTAATTTTTAAGCCACAGTTTCAAGGTCAGGGTCAAAGTGAGAACAAGCAAAATGAAGATATAAGAAACCGTTAAAATCACCGCATCTACATTCTGTAACAGAAAAGACAACCAGAGTTAACATACTTCATCCTATGGATCACGCTCAGGAATTTTAAACTATCACGTGAGAAAACTTGGTAGGCCAAAAGATAAGGCAGATAAAATAGCTACATTAAAAAACAAAAACCAAGAGACCACAATGACCAGTCGGACCACATTTAAAATTAAAAAAGAACAGAAACACAAAATCCTAGAGATGAGCTGTGCTATGCACTCCACTCGTCTCCATTTTATTTTATGAATAAAGAAATCCCAGATAGCAGCCAGACAAAGGCAGGAGGCTGGAGAGACTACAGCACCGTGTCACCTGCCGTATCTGAAGGAGACCCTGCAGTTCAGCTGCTTAACCCCAGTCATTACCGTGTGGTCTTAGGAAAAGATGAACAATTGGTATTTTTTTAATTAATCGAATGCCGGAATTTGTCATTAGGCATCTTTCAGGAGTGCCATATTTCAATTAGGCATAATGTCATCAGCCCAATTGACTCTGGACGTTCAGGTCTAGATGATTTCAGGAGGGTGAGAATGTATCAGGAGACTGATTTTATTACATTTCACTTAAAATAGATTATGACTACCCAGTCACATTCTTCCCTCCAATTTGGTCATTAATTGTTAAAGATCTGGACATTCTACAGTTCCCTGAAAGAAGAAAAGTACTTACACCATGATTGTTGGTTGTAAGTGGCTCCCCCCTCCCTACCTTCCTCTGCTTCTTATTTTGACATTTATAAAAGTCAAAACGAGCAGAGCAAAATAAATGTGCGTATCTCTTCTGCCCCACATTCCTTTCTCAGAAAGGGAGGGGGACGATCGTCATCAGAGAGACACGGCTTTAAAATTTTGTTCTACGGCCCTGCAACTCCTGAAGCCGTAGTCAGTCAATATTGTTAATGTAGCTTGTTAATTTGATAGGATTTGTCAGGTAACTCCACTGGAAAATTATATAAAACTGTTCCAGATGAAAAGATGATAGTGACATGAATTAAAGTGATAGAACAATAGTGGAATATAAACCAGAAATGACACCCAAAGTGGCTGTTGATTTATTGCCGTACTGAGTTTGGTTCTGGGCTCCCATGTATATTAGTGCTACAAATCTGGGTCCATTTAGCAGAGGGATGCGCATACATACATCACCAGCTCCTGCTCCAAGCCAAGGTCACTCCCCATTGCATCAATCTTTTCAACAGAGCCTACTTCACAAAGCAGGACTTTTGTAACCATCTCAGATGTAACAGACTCTCATCCTCTTTCATCTTTCTTTTATCATGTAAAGTACACTTTAACTTCTATGATTTTTATCTGCAAATTGTTCCTGTAGAGTTCATCCATTATGGGCTGTATCTTAGCATCAGTAGCCTAAGCTCTGTTCCACCACGAGAACACTTTCCCAAACACACCCTTTCCTGGGGTTAGTGTGCAGTCACCATTCACCAAGGGGAACCCCCAAGTCTGCGGTTTGGGGATGAAGATGTGGGAGTTGAATGCATTAGGATCAAGACAGGCAGGCAGGTGGAACACCACTGAAACAAGCGGTGTATTTCAAAACAGCTGCGTGGAAATCAGATTTTTTCTGAATCAAATCACATTTTCCCAGTGACTCCTAGTTTCAGAGATACTTTATCTTCATTTTGGATTGATCTGTAATTGGCAGGGGCTCCCAACACTTTAGTTTTAACTTTCTCTGCCCTGCAGGCTTTCAGTCAAGCAGTTAATGATCTGTGAAACACTTGCCTGCCTAGAGGAGTCACTATTTAAAGAAGCCTGTAGGGGAATCTCTCCTGATGGGAAAAATCCTTTTCTACATTAAATAATCTCCCCCTCCTTGAGATGTGTGTGAGGTCTGGCTTCTTAAAGCGGGGCACACGGCCTCACAGGACCCTGCTCGCTCCTGCCGGACAAGCGGCAGCACCATCAGAGCCCACTTTACTGAGCACACCCAGCCTCCACTGTGGAATTCAGCCTGAAGCAAACAGACCTCTCGGGCCCCGGCCTGGAGCTGAAAGGACAAGGCAGCCTGGTGGAGAGGAGAGCAGTTTGGAGGCTGGTGCTACAGGCCAGGTCGGGGGTAAAGGGTGGTGAGGCATTAACTGGCACCAACTCTGTGCCAGAAAGGGTAGGAACCCCTCGTGTGCACTGATGCCAATCTCACAACCACCGGATGAGGTCGGTTCCTGTGTTTCCCTCTACTTTATAGATGAGGAACTTGAAACCATGGGGAGGAGACGTAACTTGCCCAAGTTCACACAGCTGCTAAGGGGCAGAGCCAGAATGGGAAGAAAGCCAGGTAACCTGGTTCCAGAGCGTGTCCTCTCAGCCCCAGCATTATTCCCCCAGAACTGTGCGAGGTGCTGTAACCCGTGCTAGGAGAGGGGAAGGCGCTGGTCTAAGGCTGGGGAGGGTTTAAGTGGGAAAGTCGTGTTCATACCCAGAGCCATCCGGGTCCCGAGTGTGGGACTTACCCCATTGCTCCTCACCCAGTCTTTAGTCTTCTCTCTCCATTTTCACCAAGGAACAAATAATATTCAAATGTGCCAATAAATCGGAGAAGGCAATGGCAACCCACTCCAGTGTTCTTGTCTGGAGAATCCCAGGGACGGGGGAGCCTGGTGGGCTGCCGTCTATGGGTTCGCAGAGTCGGACATGACTGAAGTGACTTAGCAGCAGCAGCCAATAAATGCACACCTTTAATTCTGTTCATATGTGGCAAACTGAAGCATGAAGTTCTATCAGTATTCTGTTCAATCGCGGAGCATGGTTCTGATTTCCTCGGCTGAAGTTTTTGTGTCAAGTCTCTGAAGAAAGGGCTTCCTTGGTGGCTCTGCTGGTAAAGAATCTGCCTGCACTGCAGGAGACCCAGGTTCAATTCCTGGGTCGGGAAGATCCTCTGGAGCAGGAAATGCCAACCCACTCCAGTATTCTTGTCTGGAGAATCTCATGGACAGAGGAACCTGGCGGGCCACAGTCCATGGGGTCACACAGAGTCAGTCGGACATAACTGAGTGACTAACAATTTCACTTTCTTCTGAAGGAAAGGCAGAGGCACTCCTTGAAGTGTCGTTTATGCATGATTAACAGGCAATTCAAATGATAAATATATGCCCAAGAAAAGAAGGGAAAGCTGGTTTCTATTAAGTTTACATTTCTCTAACTTACATGGCCAACAACAGAGGACTAGTTAAGACAACCATGTCGGAATACAATGCAACCATGAAAAACTGTATAAAAAAAGCTCTGATTTGGAAAAATTCTTATGATGCTAGGTGAAAAGGACACGGAAAATATTTATAGAAAAGAGGTCAAAAGGATCTGCTTCATTGGTTAAGTCAACTCTGGCCAGTGGAAATTTCACCAAAATAAAAACAAACATCATTTTAAAAGTTGACTTTTTTGGTGGGGGTTGGTTTCTACTTTAGAATTCAGAAAGTGAAAGTGAAGTCGTTCAGTCGTGTCCAACTCTTTGCGACCCCATGGACGGTAGCCTACCAGGCTCCACGGTTCATGGGATTTTCCAGGCAAGAATACTGGAGTGGGCTCCTGTTTCCTTCTCCAGGGGATCCTCCCAACCCAGGGATAGAACCCGGTCTCCTGCATTGCAGACAGACGCTTTACTGTCTGAGCCACCTAATTTTTAAAACATGAGAGGAGAGGAGTATGTTAAATTCTATAACTGGTAATGATGAGGAGTGATCCTAAATTGGAGACGACCTCCCCCGAGCAGTCCTCTGCTAGCCACAGGGCTGCAAACGCGGGCGCCACTCTGACCGACGGTGCCTGGGAGGCTCAACTCCAGCAGGCTCGGCCAGTGAGGAGGAAGACAGGACGCAGGCTGGCCCGAAGCAGCTAGGGCTGGCCCCTTCCCTCGGAAACAAGGGAGGCCATTTGTCTCCTTTACCAGCTCTCTTCCCCAACCCACTTATCCAAAGCCATCCGTCATGACCTTTTCATGTTCCCACTTCTGACAGCTTCCAGATACAGTGAGTCAAACTTCACTGGGAGCAAACTATCACACCAACTGTCAAAGCAGAAAACACTGCCTGATTGCTGTCCTACATCAACACCAGCGTATAAATCCTTCCTTAACAAGACAGCTCAAAATAAACAAAAATGCAACTCTAACGTATATACAACTCTCTGGGGAGACGATTTGTCCAAGGCCTTAGAGTTATCGCCAGGAGACCTGTGTCTGTTTTAGCTAACTGAAAGATTTCCCTAAGAGGAAATTAGCCCTATGTGTTACTTCTGCTAACACAGACTGGGCACCTACCCTGGACAACCTTTGTGCTGGGTCCTTCCATGTGTAGCAACTTATCACAAGCTCAGCCTATCTCTACCAGGAAGGCAGGAGCAGCCCAGTTTGTATTTCAAGGCAGTGGCATAGAGGTTACGGACAGGGAACTCTGGAGTCAGACATTCCTGATCCTGACTTTGGGGATCAGCTTCCCTATTTTCTAATGCTGTGATTTTGGGAAACTTGCTAAAAACTGGCAATAATAGAATCCACCTCATGGGCTTGTTATAAGGATTGAATGAAATAAGACTTGTAAAAGTGTCAGCAATAGTGCTTAATCCATAGCTAGTGGCCTTCCCTAGTGGCTCAGATGGTAAAGAATCTGCTTGCAATGCACAAGATATCGGTTTGATCCCTGGGTCGGGAAGACTCCCTGGAGAAGGGAATGGCTACCCACTCCAGTATTCTTGCCTGGAGAATCCCATGGGCAGAGGAACCTGGTGGGCTACAGTCCTTGGGGTTGCAAAGAGCGACTGAGCTTGGGCTTGGGCAAGACTGAGCAATTCACATACACAGGGACACCTGCTACTGCTTCTCATGACTGCTGTTATCTGGAGTCAGGCACTAGGCTAAGGGGTGTGACACAGATCAAGAGGTGATGGTCAGGACAATGAGTGTGAGCTTGGAGAGTCACGGGAGGGGTATGAACAAGGGACCTGGCAGGCTCTAGTCTGGGGTGAGGGTGGGGGGTGATTCTCTTGGGGAGCCACTCTATACCGCAGTATGAGAAGCACCAGGATCCAGAATGACTGTCCAATTTCGGAGACCAATGCTCTCAACCCCATGAATCCTGGCAATAGCCTCCTATCCCCAAGAGGGCAAACTTCTTCCTGGCAACCTTCAAGAGTTCAATTCAAAATCAGGAAGAATATTTTCACACCTGAAGTTGTGGAAACCCTGGTGATAGGGAACCTCTGCCCTGCATGGTCTCCAGGTCATTAATCTGGAGATCTTGGTCTGCTGATGTTATCCTGGGCAAAGTGGCAGTCTCCCTTGGTGAGCCTGAGCTTCCTCCCTTGTAAAATGGGGAAACAGTACCAACTTCCAGGGTATCATGAAGGTAGAATGGCCTAAGCATATAGAAAAGAACAGAGTGCCTGGGACATTATAAGGGCTCAACTGGTATCAGAATTACTACTAAAAATGACCGTGGAAAGGAGAAATGACATACTTGCCCAGGGTGACTCATGTTAGTAAGCAGCGACGTCAGGGCTGAAGCCCGGGACTATGGGACTGAGTCCATGTGTTCTGACCCCTAAGCTGTTCCCTACCGTCCCAGAGGGGCATGCGTGACTCTTAGAAGGCACAGCCCCACTCAGGGCACGCTTAAAATGCCCTTCCAAGAAGCTGAAACACAGTTTGGCAAAAATTAGGGCATTTAACATTCCACACCTCAGTGTATTTCCCGAGTTACTGTTTATTTGCTCAGACATCATGAGGTGTGGTTCATTCATCAATTTCCTACAACCGTGAGTCTGAGACTACAAAAGCCCCACCACTGTTAAATCCCCGAGTCGCTTTTCACACAGTTCCGCAATCCTCTTGTCTTCCGGTTACCTATAGCCTGTGAAAGCCTGGAAAAGCCCCCTGGGAGAGCCACTGAACAACTCCTTGCCAGAGTGGATTTTGCTAAATCTATATAGCAATCGATAGCATCCACAGAGCAGGCAGGGAAGTCTTTGAAACTTTTCTGAATTTACACACAGGATCAGATACACAGGCTGTTTGGGCTTAATGAGACCTGAGAGATCACCCAGTCCGGGACTTTCATTCTCCATACAAAGAAACTGAGGCTCAGGGCTAGGATATGCCTTGTCTGATGTCACCCATTAATGACAGAGCTACAACATAATTCATATCCCCAAACAAATAAGCTGGGGCTTAAAAAGACCCAGTATATCTCACTATGCACTTTTATAATGATCAAATGCATTGCAGTATAAAATGCACAGTCTCCGACAATTTATCAGGGATCCAAAATGAGATCAGTAGAACCTTACATTCTTGAGATCAAGTGGATCACCGGTTCTGTTAAGTGGATAAACATCCCCAAACCACCTGGGATCCAGAGCTAAATGCGGCCAATTTCAGTGTATGATCAGTTAGAGACTTGGGGACAAGTCTGCTATACTTGACGAGACCATTACCCTTGGAATGCAAACTCAGAGGTGGCCTGACCATGAATGAGACCATGTCTGTACAGAACTCAGTACGGTGCTCAGCACAAGGCACTTACTAAACAAGACCTTGGACTATTTAATCTCAGTAACACCCATCCTTGGATGAGGGTGAAATTCTCGCTGTAGAGAAGGCAGTTGCAAAGATTTTATACTGGGAAGTTAGGTTCCCAAACTAAATATTCTCCTGGTAAATACATGGTTTCCAGGGGGTGTTAGTGGTAAAGAACCTGCCTGCCAATGCTCATTCCCTGCGTGGGGAAGATCCCCTGGAGGAGGGCATGGCAACCCACTCCAGTATTCTTGCCTAGAGAATCCCATGGATAGAGGAGCCTGGTGGGCTACAGTCCAAAGGACTGCAAAGAGTCAGACACGACTGAAGCGACTTAGCAACTATACCTCAGGTGAACTTAAATGTGAGGAAGCAGTAACGTTGCTTCTTAAGAGAATTTGTAATTAATCACCTGCAGCATGAGGAAACAGCAGATCTTCCCCATACTCAGTACACTGGTGGAGCTCAAGTGCCAAGGATGAGGAAGTGGTAAAAAGAATACGGAACCTTGGTCAACTTTCAGCTATCTGATTCCCATTCATTTTCACTATGCCAGTGGTTATCCACTTTTTCCAGTTCTTAATTCTTTCTTAGCCATCTGAGGAGCCTGGCACATTGTCATTAGTAATCCTGGATTACCCAGGAGGGATTCTCAAAAGAGAAGATCTGGGAGTGGAAAGGAAAGCATACAGTTAGAAAAAGTCCCTCGAGTTTCTGACATTTTCCGTCAGGAGATTTTCCCTTAACTTGATCACTGCATTAAGCACTAATGTGGTAAAGACATTTTTTGGAGGAAGTCTTGATGGTGTCTGTCTTGCTACTTCACAGGTTCACTAGGATTTGTTAAATTCTGTTCCAACTTTTGGTTCAGAAAATGTTGCCGCAATAGGAAGAGAATCATCATTTAATACTAGAATTTGTTACTAGCTTATTGTTACAAGTACTTTAGAGCGTTAGAATTTGCATTCTCAAATGACTCAGTGGATCCAGGGATCTTGGAGCTAAGCACAACGGATGTCTCCCCATGAACATTTTAGTGTCTCTACACGGAGAAGGGTTATCTCCTTAGTATTCAATCTGAGATGGAAACATGGAAGGAAGATCAGGCCGTTTTTAAGACCACACATTTCAGGACTGTGTCATTACTTGAACTATACTCCATAGGTACTCCAGCGGAAAGTAACAGGGATGCCCTGTTACTACTTTTAGTGTCAGAGTGAGCCTGAGGAGTAATAAGACCAGGCCACAGATACAGATTTCACTCAGGCAGTCCTGTGTTGTAATGTGTTTCTTAAGTTTGCATGCTATATATTAAAAGTAACACTGTGATAAGGTCTTCTCTTGAGGGCTGGCTTGTTGGTACTGACCAATGGATTAAATAATGACAAGAGATGGCAAACACGCTGCCTCTCGTCATGTTCAGGCCCAGGGCAGACATTTTTAATCAATCACCGAGTTGACCTTGCTCTCAGATGCAGCTTGAGATGCTACCTTAGCGTGATGCTCCAGGCAGCCATTACAAACCTGATTGGAGGTGGTTTAAGACGAAGCCCTCTTTGCTTCTCTAAGGTATGTGCTACTGCACTTGATACTTCTGTTAACAAACTACTGTGATCACAAGTGTTGTGATTATGCCTATGGACTATTTCATGAAGAGAGAATGGATGTAACCATGGAAATTTTGGTAGAGGTTATTTTATAATCTTACACAATAATCTCATGGATGGAATTCATGGTATATTATATGCTCAGTACCATATTCTTTTAGTGATGTGGAGGTGGTCAATACTGACAGTTGAGAAGGTGAAGGGCGCAAGTTAGCACAAGTGGCATGGCCAGCATAACACTTCTCAGCCTGAGACCCTGTGCTGGGAAAACCAGGCTGACCTGCCCAATCAGTAAAAACAAGCCTTGGACAAAGAGATAAGGGGCAAGAAAGTCCTTTGAATACTGTGAGACTGCATTTCCCAAACCGCACAATTGAGAGGAGATTCTGAGACAACAGATCTGGGAAGAGGCCAGGAGGTGGTGATTCTGATACACGGTCATGGTAGGAACTGCTGCTTTAGGGTACCATGTAAATGAAAGGCCTTCCCTGTCTTGATTCTTACATGGGTTTATTGGCAGCCCCTTGGCTGGTGTGTCATAATTAATTCAGTTTCTGTAAGCCAGCTAACAAGAACTTATTGATAGTATACCATGGGCTTCTTAGATCATGGCTGGCATTTGCCATCTGATCCTTTTCTTTTTTTAACTTTTTGACCACACCATGTGGTAAACGCGATCTTAGTTCCCCAACCAGGGACGGAACCTGTGCCCCTCTGCAGTGGAGGCTCCGAGTCTTAACCATTGGACCATCAAGGAAGTCTACCTTTTGACGCTTGTAGAGTCAATTCCCTAAACTTACTTCAACCTGCTACCCAACCTTGGGATGTTTGGGTAGCAACCATGTCTTAGTAACCCACTCCAGTACTCTTGCCTGGAAAATCCCATGGATGGAGGAGCCTGGTGGGCTGCAGTCCATGGGGTCGCTACGAGTTGGGCACAACTGAGTGACTTCACTTTCACTTTTCACTTTCCTGCATTGGAGAAGGAAATGGCAACCCACTCCAGTGTTCTTGCCTGGAGAATCCCAGGGACAGGGGAGCCTGGTGGGCTTCCGTCTATGGCGTCGCACCGAGTCGGACATGACTGAACCGATTTAGCAGCAGCGGCATGTCTTAGTGCCTGATCCTGTGGTCAACCACACAGGAGGTCAAGTTAATGGGAAAAAAAAATCTCAACTTGGTATAAGTTCAAGCAAGGTCTACACTTAAAGGTCATCTGTACTTTTAGGCCTACCACGGAAGGGAAGCAGACAAGATGAAAAGAATCCAAAATGTTTTTGGGAAATATAGGAACAGTCAGGCATGCTGGGTTTGTCTGGTGAGCTTTCTGGGCTGGTAGAGCAAGGATGGCAAACAGATTCCAGCCTAAGAACCAACACCAACTGACTGGTGGGCGCTGCTTCTGGGCAGTGTTGGAAAGGATTCTGGGGTCAGGTCTGCCCAGCGGGAAGAGGTGCCGTGATTGGTGAACAGTGCGAATGGAGGAGGGACTGGCAGCACACACGCTACCCTGACACTGACCTCCAGATGCCAGGGGAGGGAGAATAGTGAAGGATGCGCAGAATGTTTGGAATGGGCCAACCAGAAGTAATCACTTCCTTGGTGAAGGGACACTATTAATGACCGAGGCGTCTGTTCTGTGATGGACTGGACTGAGTGTATGGGATTGAGTTTCAGTCCCAGTTCTGCTCCTGGGATGGATATCCTACTGTGTATGTGATGACTGAGGGGGAGGGCAAGACAGTACTTGTTAAGCAACAGCTAAGTGCCAGTAAGCACTAAGTGCTTTATATACATCACAGGATTTCACGAACTCCTCCAAATGTCAGTTTTCTGTCATGAAATGGGAATAGCATTGTCGATGTGTTGTGTCAGTTAAATAGGGTAAAGGGGTGAAAGTTCATTGTACACCATACGTTGTTATAGGAATAGAGTATTGGTGCAAGGAGGACCTGCTTTCAAGGAATGATCCTGCGGTTAGCCAGAGGCCTCAGCCTCAGACAGTCTTGGGTTCTGATCTCAGCTTCACTACTTACTAGATTTCCCCTATACCCCACTTTTCTCACATAAAAAGAGATAATATCAGTACTATCTAATCAAGTCCTGTGATCACAGGAGACAATGCATGCAAGAATGACCAGCAGAGTGCCTGGCATGTAGCAAGCATTTGATAAATGATATCTGCTTTTAAAAATTATAGAGCTTCCCTTGTGGCTCAGCTGGTAAAGAATCTCCCTGCAATGTAGGAGACCTGGGTTCGATCCCTGGGTTGGGAAGATTCCCCTGGAGAAGGGAAAGGCTACCCACTCCAGTATTCTGGCCTGGAGAATTCCATGGGCTGTATAGTCCATGGGGTCGCAAAGAGTCAGGTGTGACTGAGTGACTTTCACTTCACTTTAAAAATTATAATTTTTCTTGTTAATATTATTTAAAAAGATTAGACTGTTGCCCCACATTTCATGAATGGCCTCCAATAAAGTTTTTCATTCACATGAAAGTCTGGTGGCAAGTCGATTGAATCTGGGGTCTTGCAGATCAAAATCTGAGTCTCTTATCCCCTGACTTCTTTTTTTTTTTTTTTTTATCCCCTGACTTCTGCAGAAACAAGTGGCAGATGGTAAAACTGGAGCATCGGTCCCTGCTCCTCGATTGGGAGGCAGGCCGCTGTGACGGCCCCGTGGAGCCCGGGGATGCCGAGCCGCGGCAACACGTTCTCAGGTACCACTCCCTCAGAGTGCACGGCTGGTCTTCTCTGGGATCGGCAGCACTGGGGGTGACTGCTGCACAGACACTTACCGCTTAGAACTTGCCACAGGGGGCAAGTGAAATCTCTGCTCTGACTGACACAGGATGGACGAGCGGAGGAGACCATCCATCAGTGTCAGGAAAGATCTGAAGCACCTGGCTAGTCAGTTGAAATAAAATAAATTATTTACTGATCTCAGAATCCAGCTGCTCACTTGACTGCTCATAAAGAGTGTGTGCTGCCCTGAACTTCGCAGTTGATTCTGTTTCAGAAAGGAAAAATTTCCGGACTGCTGTGTGCAGGCTTTTGTTGTTGATGTGAGAATGAGAGGGTGTTACCATTTGCTTTCCAAGGAGGAAGTATGTATCTGAATTCCTGTGCATGGGAATAGGAAGTGGACTTATTCACTGCATGATATAGTACTCATTGGCATGGTTATCCGACTGTCACAAAATCACTGTACTTAAGATTAATTAATGAAGCTTTTGTTTATAATGCTAAAGACTAAATTTAGATTCATAATGGAAACAAATGCTGATACCTATTTTAGAAGTGCCTCAGTTGTGACTCTCCACCAGAGGGCGCTATGGGTGTCACTGGAAACATCCAGAGCTGACCGCAACCTGCTTCCCAGTCATCTTGCTTCTGAGAACCAATGCTCTAGAGAGATACTTGGGTTACCAGCATCATCCACACCTACTTGACAAGTCCACACCATGACTTTGCCAACAGAAAGTGAAAATGAAAGTCAATCCGTCGTGTCCAACTCTTTGTGACCCCATGGACGGTACAGTCCATGGAATTCTCCAGGCCAGATTACTAGAGTGGGTAGCCTTTCTCTTCTCCAGGACATCTTCCCAACCCAGGGATTGAACCCAGGTCTCCCGCAGTGCAGGCAGATTCTTTACCAGCTGAGCCACAGGGAGGCCCCTTGCCAGTAGAGCCACTACCTACTCTGAGTGATCTGGTTAAATACTTTCAAGATGGCGGACCAGGAGAGAGAGCAACAAATAAAATAAACATTAAAGACAGGGTAACACTACGATAAACTCCTGCAGGCCACGCTCATACACAGTCCTGAAAGGCAAACATTATAATTCCCACTTCATAAATGACAAACATGAAGACTGAAAGAGGAAGGAACTTGTCTAAGCTTAGGCTGCAGGTAAGCAGTAAAGCTGGGATTCAAACCCACTGTTCCCTGCAGAGTTGGGTGTCTGGGCACAGATCCTTTTGTGAGCTTTTCCCTTTGAATGAATATACAGATCAGAATCTGATGAATTCAAGTTTGGCTTTTACCCTTCAGAAAAAATTTTGGGAAAGAAGTCCACACTATCGGTTATCTTTCCAAGGCACTGCTGTCCACCTGGGGAAAGAGCAGGCATGGGTTTGCTGATTATGCTCACCTGGGAGAATCCCCGCCTTGTACCCTGGACCTCTATCTCGACTGCAGTCAGTCTAGTTACTGGGCTTCTTAAAGTTAGAACCACTCAGAAAAAGCAGACCTTCTGTTACTGAGAAAGAACTGCAGGCAAGCACGAACGATGTATGAGTAGCACTTTTATCTTCGCAAACTTTTAACTGAGGATATACAAACAGAAAGTGCATAAATCCTAAGACTATATAAAACCTGACTTTCCCACCAAGTCTACAGAAATCATGTAATCGGCACCCGGACCAAGAAGCAGAACTTTCCCAGCACCCTAGATGCTCCCTCTCCAGTCAGTGCAGTCTCTTCAGCCCTGGATAACCCCTGTCATTACGTCTACAGATTATCTTTGTGTATTTTTGAATATTATTATAGAGATGGAACCATACAGCATGTACTTTCACCCCCTTTCTGGCTTGTTTTTGAGCAGCCTCATTATTTTTACTTCTATGAGAGATATCAGAAAAAGCACCTTTAGGAAGAAAAACTCTGAAGAACTTTATGTTTTAACAATCAACATTAAATAAGCCTTTTGTACCATTTTGGAGGTTTTCTGTGAGGAGGGATAAAGAGGTCTACAGAGCAGGAAAAAAGATGGGTTCTGTGTGTTCTGATTCTAAGATACTGGTGCTAATTTCTCTATTTGGTCTGCCATAATCACCATCATCTTAGAAGCTGATGTTTACTGAGCACTTGCTATGTGCCAGGGCCTTTCTAAGCATTCCACATGTGATAAGACATCTGGTCCCCATAATCACCCCATCTGTGAGACAGAGACTATTACCTTCATCTTACAAAGGAGGAGACTGTAGCTTTGCATCACTTGCCTGTGTTGATACAGCTAACGAATGAGTCAGGGTTTGAACCGAGACTTCTAACTCTTGAGTCTGTCCTCCAAGCTTCCACTATGTTGCATCTCCACTAATAGATCTTACTTAAGAGGGTCTACCAACTGCCAGGCCTTGGCTAAGCTCGATGGAGTATCTGACTTGTTCCCCACAGTAATCCTAAGAAGCTGGCACACTCACATTCCCATTTAAACAGAACAGAATTGAGGCTCAGAAAGATTAAGACATTGCCTAATATGGCTGGTTGTTGACAGAGTCACAATTTAAACCAGATGTGATGCCAATGCTCATCTCTTAATTACTAAGCTACTGACAGCTTACTTCAAGCTCCTGTCAGTCAAGCTGGTAAGAGATATTTGAGAGATTTTTGAGACTTATTTCAAATTAGCCAGACTAATGCCCATGTAAGAAAAGGTTTTATTATGAGACACATATGAAACCTTTGTGAGAAACAGAACATTCATCAGTCTTAGAGTTAGAATTCAAGCTTTCTCCCTTTACACATGAAGTACAGGATGCCCAGGAAGGGGTGCTGTGGCTGAGGTCCCAGCAGAGCCAGGGAAGAGGCCAGCTCCCTGATTGAGAAAGCCAGGTACCTGTACCCACTGCCCCCCTCCCGTCGTCCTCTGTTAGGAAACAGGGGCACTCACATTAGCCAGACCAGGATTCTTCCCTGAAACCACCTGCTGTGTGAGTGTGGGCATGAGACATCACCTCTCTGCACCTCATCTATTTCATACCTTCTCTGCCAGATGGAGACAGTAAAGCACCTACATTTTAGGTAGGTTAGTAATGCGTGTGCAGCACTCACACGTGAGGACACCTCTGGGTAACGGCCATGAGGAGGAGGATGGTGTGGTGTTCACATCATGCTGGCCACCACGGCACTCTTTCTACTCCTGTTAGGTTTAAGTCGTAACAGACATTCAGTGCTTCGCGGAAACAAATTAACCCCACATATTAACTGAATTTTAGTTCCAGATTATCTGGTGAGGATCCAAATATAGCTTCTGAGATCATTAAAAAAAGCCTCTTGAATAAAGGCATGAATGAATAGCAATGAATTCATGGAATGAGAACAGGCAAGTGGTGATGTTACAAAGCAGTTCTAAGGAGAGGATGTGAGAAAATTACAGAATGGAAATTATGGAACTCCACAGAAGTCAATCAGTTTGAAAAGAGTCTCAAGTTAGTTTTATTTCTAATCTTCTGCTTCATAAAAAAGAAGATAAGACAGAGCACTCAGGTGGCAAAAAGGAGCGCCTTTACATTTCATTGTTTCAACATGTGCTCTGAAAACAAACCACTGCTCGTCACTCAGGCCACACAAAGCGGCAGGCGGTTTCTCTCCCCATTTCGACTCTGACCACTTACAGAAAGTCTGTCACCTGTCCACACACTTACCTAACTGGACGTCGGTCGTGAAGCGGAGTCTGTGGATCATGCTGACTTTGAATGACTTGTAGTGGTGGCTGCTCAACATATCCTGTACAGTAGCTATGTCAATCTGCGAATCCTCCTCGAAAACCCCGTCTGCCCTTGAACCTGGGGAGGAAAAAGCAGTTTAACACATAAAGATACATGAGGCTTGGCAAATGGTGTCTGCTTTAAAATGCTTTGGGATAAATTAAAATAATATGGGCTATTTAATTTGGAAAAGAAAAGGCTGAGTGATGACTTAATAATGCCATTCCAGTAAACAGAGAACGGTAACATATTAATCACTCAACAATTAATTCCACAAACACTGCCTAGTTCTATGGCAGCCCCTTGGCAGGGCAGCAGCCATACAGAGGGCAGAAAAACCCCTGCTCACCAGAAGCTGTCTCCACAAGAGTAAGTCAAAGTCACAAAAACATGGTTACTCAGATTCTTGAATCTTTTTTTAATAATTTTCCTGATCATAAGAGTAATCCATGCTCCTTGAAGAATCTCTGTCCTTTCCAAGATTCTCAAACCGTCTGTTTATCAGCTCCGTGTCCCGCGGCCCACAGCTTCCACTGGTTCAGCTACGAGCCTGCTTACACCCAGATGGCCGTGGCAGTCTCCTCAGTGGCCTCCTGGCCATCAGGCTCCTCAGCAATCCAGCTCCTACAGGACTTTCCAGTTTGTCTTTCTAAAGCTTTGATCAGTTATTCACTCATCAAACGTCTAGTCAGAGCTTTGTGCACACCAAATACTCAGATACTGGGGACAAATAAGAACACTGGAGCTCAGAAATCCTCCCTGGCTTCCCAAGGCCTCCTGAATGAAGCACACTCTTTTCAGTCAAGCAATCAAGGCTGTCCAGTCTTACAGAAACAAAAACTTCCCACTTGTCACTTTTCACACACACCTTCTCTAAGCAGTTCTCAAACTCCTCAGACTGTGTACAGGTTCAGGTTTCTCGACTTCTGGGCCTTTGCTCATGTGGTACCCTTGGCCTAGAACATCCCTGCTGTCAAAACTCTGCCCAGGCTAGTCAGACTCCAGCTCTCGCTGAATTCCACAGCAGCTGGTTTATACTGGACTCTGGAGCCAGGAAGACCTGGGCTCAACTTCTGGCTCTGTCGCCAAGAATAATGCTGGACATGTGACTATTTCTCTGAACCCTAGAATCCACCATCCATAGAATATCAAAATGTATTGAAAGAATGCATTCAAGTCTCAAGACAACCTGGCAGGTAGTTCCTAGAATTTTCATATCATACAGATGAAGAAGTCAAGGCTTTGGAACTCTTGTCACCGCCCCCCCCCCCACCAAGTCTGGAATGTGGTCCTCTGAATGCGCAGCTGCTGGGGGGAGGACACACCTGTCTAGAAAAGGCCAACCAAAGGGCGCCCGAGGCCTTGGGATGAGAACCCAGAGCTGGGTCCACAGGGAAACTGTGAGAGAACTCCTTGGTACAGGGTTGGAGGGATGTAAAACTCTAGGTTTGGGCATAAAACTGGAAAATTCTATTATGCCTGCCAATTACACACTTTCCTTTCCACAGTTATTGTTTACAGGGCAGGCTTTTAAGTCAAAGCTGGCTTCTGATGCCTTCACATTGAACTGATTTATTAGGAACTGGATGTTCTATTTCCAAACACAACAACTCTTCCCAGCCTAGACCATCCTAGCACCTACAATGACGCGCTCCCCTCAGAAAGGCTGCAGCCTCACCTTTAAGCCTCACCAGTCACTGGATGCCTGGGACTTGGTCCACATCTTGCCTTCTCTGCCCAGTCACCCTTCTCCCCTTTCGGCTCCCTCCTGGCCTGTTCCTCCAGGCCTCCTCCCCATCCCTTTGATGAGCTTAGCTCAAGCGACACTCCAAGGAACCCTGAGTCTAGCTCAGCTCCTCCTGTCACTGCACCCTGCATTTCCCTTCAGGTTATTTATCACAGATAGTAATCGCCGTCTCTGCCATTAGACTGTAACCCCAAGAGCAGAGACAGAGTGATTGCTTTATTAAACACCATCGCCCAGACCCTGCACCACGTACAGAAGAAAGCAAGAGCTCAATAGCAATCTACTGGATGAAGAGCAAGCACTACATCCTCAGGATCGGAGAGGTCTCGTGACTCAGCCAACGTCACATTGCTAGGGCGGGCGCAGTGGCATTCAGCCTTTGCCCTGCCCCCTTTCTCTGGAACACTTGTGATTTCGGATAGAGATGCTGCGATCATATGATTTCTCTAGTAATATCCACATTCCGAGCCAAGAGGAGAAATTAAGGTATTGAATAGTTATTCACTTTCTCTAAATATACCTTTTACTAAAACAGAACTGCCAAGATGTGTTTATTTCTATTTTAGAACCTCCTAAATTGAGAATTTTGGAGAAATACTAAAATCCTTTCATGTTTTAAACCACTGAAAGCCATCTTTTCTGAGAAAAATGCCGTCATTAGATACAATCTAGCTCAAGAACTTCTGTTTTCTTTACTAATTAGTATTTTCTAAATATTGCAGGTATTTGATTTGGAAAGAGGTAACAGTCCATTTATGCTAAAATGCCAATTATTTTTTTAAAAAACCATACTTAAGAGTTTTACATTTTATGATGTTGGATTAAAACCAATTTAAAAATTACTATAACGTGACATATAATTTGTTACTGAGCAATTTCAATGCCAGCTGCTAATAAAGCATCTTAGCTGTAAATGATAATTCAGATGCTTTTAGATAAAGTGGTGCATAAATATGGCTAGAAATTGATTTAGCTTCTTGCAGAAGCTACTGAAGAATGACACATTTTGTTTAATACACCAGCTAATGTAGTCCTAAAAGCTCAAACAAGTGCCAGTTTTCACTCCTAAATTTGCTGTGGGAGATTAATGAAAACTTTATATTTTGCTGAAATGTTAATAATGGGCAGATGAGATGATAGGATTTTAGTAGAGGTCTTAAAGCTATGGAATAACCAGCAGGGCTTGTCAATTTCCTCGTATTAATTTTGTTCAATGCAGATAGCTGGAGCTGGCTCAATGCACTAATGCTTCTCGCATTGACCTTCTACTCTCTGACAGTGTAAATTCATATCCCATTTGGGGGTTTAAGTCCTCTTGATACCTGGGTGAGTTCTGAGCCTGGTCCTGGCTGACAAGGGGCATGTTTTCTTTTATGATCAGAAGGGTAACTACACTGGAGAAGTGGAGAAGGAAGGAACAGTCCTGCACTCCCCTCTGACAAGTGCCACTTACCCTAAAGCAGGTTTATCTGCTGAATGAGAACAGCCTCTGGTCTTGGAACTCTGGTGCCACTTCTCAAAGTAGGCTCAGGAGTGCCTGTGCTTGGAGGGGGCATGTGTGTGTGTACAGATCAGCCAGCCATGCAACCTGTAACTACTGTCCCCACACCTGCAGCGTGCTGGACTGGGAAGGGACACTTTTGAGGAGAAGGCAGGGTTCCTGATCTTCAGGAGCTTCCAAACTCACTACAGAGTACCAAGAAAACACGCCAAGGCAGAGAGAAGGCCCCAGCGGTGCACGTGACAGACACATCATCTGAAGGCACACATCTGAAGCAGACTGTGACAGCAAAAGCAAGTTTTGGCTTTTTTTTTTTAAACCAGACAAGTTCTGACTTTGCATGTACACCTTTACTGTCTGGATCCTTCTGGAAAGGCGTGAGTCCAACCACACATGAAAGATGTCTGGCACTGCACCATGTGCATATTAAAAGGTACTACTGTACGATCAACTTTGCATTTCAAAACCACTTCTGTTAAGAGAAGACATTTTTATCTACTAGAAGTAAAAAAAATAGAACCTGAATATGTTAAAAATAAACATTAAAAAACCACTCCCCAAACTGCTAATTTAATTGAAATATAACCCTTTGGTATTTTGTTAAATTAGCAATTAAAAAGGTCACAAGCAATTAAATGAAACAAAAGCCACACTGTGTTCATCTACATTAATGCTGAACTGGGTCTCCTCGTGAATGACAAGATAAATTGTAATGGTGCCTTCAAAGACTTCACAATGCATTTTGTCAAAGTCGGGAGTGTTCACGTCTCTATGTGCCATGGATTACCATAATGTATTGTGTCAAAACGCTCAGGCTGCAATAACTCAAAGATGTATTGTGATAGATCAAATTTTGGGGTGGGGCCTAAAAGTGACTTGAGCACCAGAGCTCAAATGGACTGACAACAGGCTCTGGAAGGATGACAGAGAGCACTTCCAGGATACAGAAAGCACCGAGGGACAAGCAGGAAATCTGAGAGAGGAGGGAGCTGAGGTAAGGAACCAGGAAAGAGGAAACAAGGAGCAGCACTTGTCTCAAAGGCAAAACCAGGCCTGGGAAGAAGGGGCAAAAGGAAGGGGAGAGAGGGAGGTGCAGGAAGAGCGAGGGGGCGAGAGCACGAGGGCTGGGGTGTGGCCTCGGGGCTTGGCATCACCGCAAAGGGGGCTCGGCATCACCGCAAAGAGCCCAGAACGCTGTGTTCAGAGGCACAGAGCCAAACCGAGCTCTGGCACTGATGGTCCGGAGGGGGCCAGAAGCTTGCCCAAGGTTCCACTGTTGGGAAGAGACAGAGCTGGGACGCATCCATCAAGACCCCTGCCCCTTCTTCCCAAGTCACCACGCTCCTACGAGCAGCAGCAAGGACAGGGACTAAGGTGTGGGTAACTGTCACCTCTAAGTCAGCTCAGGGCCCCAGGCGTGGTGAAGGAAGTCGCGGGGGGCGGGGGCGGAGGTGGGTCTATAACCTCAATACTATTTTCATAATAATGATAGTAAGACATGATTTGCCCTTTTACATCTATTATCTTGCAAGTGCACAAAGTAATAAGTTCACTGATAATGTTCTGATTCCACATTGCAACCAACCTTTAAGTAACTACCACTTGAGTTTTGGTAGAGTAACAAAAATTCATATGCACCCTTATTGAAAAGGCTATTGAAATACTCCCCTCTTTTCCAACAATGGATCTATGTTAGCCAAATTTCCCATGACTATTTCAACCAAAATAATGTGTTGTAGCAGACTGAATGCAGAAGTAGGTATGAAAATCCTGGTGTCTTCCAAGCCAAACATTACAGCAATTTGCAAAAACAGAAAACAGTTGCCCATTGGTTCAGAAGATTAGTCAATAACTTATCTTCCTGATGGTACAAAAATAAATGTTTTTCAGAGAAAGAAAAAAAAAAAACCAAGCCAAAATAAAACAGTGCTGCTCTTATCATTACATTTTTATAAGAAAATATTAAAAAAATTTTAATAAACATGTTACTTATGTTAACACATAATGGATTTACCATTGTTTTTAATGAATTCATAAGTCATTTAAAATCTTTCAGTTTTTAATTCCTCATAAAGAGATATAACCCAATAAACAAGAGCTCTTTGGGGGTCTCAATAATTTTGAAGCGTATAAAGAGGTCCTGAGACCAAAAAGTTTGGGAATTGCTGCCTGTATTCGTTCTCACACCACGTCTTCATTGTCCCTGGACACCATTTGGACAACCATGATGGGCAACAAAAGCGCGAGTACAGCTCCGTACCTGTCTTACATCCCTGACAACAACCGCAAACAAAGCCTGTACACACACTGTTAGGAAGTAACAGGCTTCCTGCCAGGTGTCAGATCGAGGCTAATTACAACTAATATTGTTTAAGAAGCGTTTTCATATACTACATGATTTCACTGGAGCTGAGGGAGACACTCAGAGGCAGTACACACATAACTTTCTTTCAGACAAATGAGCACTAATGATTAAATTAAAGCTCAGATGAACTTGATGTACGCCTCCAGCAGATGTCTTATGTTCCTGGACACAAACTACATGGAACATCAAACTTCATTTTATGATTCAGTGAGTCTCAGGTCAAGTCTAAAAGGCCTAAGTCTAAAAGGCCTCATCTAGTTAGAAGTTAAAGCAACTTCTGTCTTTCACCTCCAAAAAGATCCACGTCAACTTTAGGGCTCAACTGAAGTTCAAGTGGCCTTTGCCATGTCCTTATCTGTGGGCTTCCCTGGTGGCTCAGATGGTAAGGAATCTGCCTGCAATGTGGGAGACCTGGGTTCGATCCCTGGGCTGGGAAGATCCCCTGGAGAAGGGAATGGCAACCCACTCCAGTATTCCTGCCTGGAGAATTCCATGGACAGGAGTGTCTGGTGGGCTACAGTCTATGGGGCAGCACACAGCTGGACGCGATCGAGTGACCAAGCGGCAGAGTAGTTCATATGTACACTCTCTGTAGCAGGATGGCCCTGGTGGCCCCTCCTCCCAGTCACCCAGCACCAACCATGTGCCAGAAGCCGTGCTAGTGCTTTGGGGACACGGGAGGATGGCAGCAGGGTTCGTACTTGGCTGGTGCAAAGAGGCTATGAAGGTGAGTCGTGCAAAATAAAATGGTGTGGGTCGGGGGGACAAGTCTTCAGAGAGAGGCGCTATCATCTCAGGACCTGACATACAGTGAAAGACTGTTGTGCAAATGACGGAAGAGTAAGCAAACTGCCTTCTGCCCCATTCTATCTTGCAGCCTTATTGCTACTCCCCAGATAGAACAATGCCGGCTTCAGCCAAACTGGATTTTGTTCCGGTTACACCATCTGGCCAGAATGTCCTTTCCACTCTAAAATTTATACACTTAGAGGTCTAATCCACATGGAGTCTTTTCCTGCTCTTTTCCCTGAAATCCTGTCACCCTTTGCTGAAGGCTTTCATTATAAGTGTCTTACATGATAAGCATCTGGACTCCCTTTCTGGACTATGGGCTCCTTGAGGGCAAGAACATTCCATCCTATAGAGCGCAGAGTAGATGCTCAAAAAATGCTGTTGGTGGCCTGAATGAGGTTGATGTCACACATTAACCATAACAGTATCTGAGTTGTACACCATCCCTTGTGTTTTACCTCGGTTACTGGAACCTGACACACCAATCCTACTTTTCCATTCAGATGCCTTATGAGACAGGGACCCTGCCTCAGCAACAACTTCAGTGGCAACGAACATTTACTGAGTGCTTACTACATAGCAGACACTACGCTTGGCACTTACATTATCTCACTTCATCTTCTCAATGCTCCTTTAAGCTGGCTAATAGTCTCCTCCTTGCCCAGGTGAGAAAAACAAGGCTCAGAAAGTCATCCTGCTAGTAGAGTCATACAACTAACATAGGCTGGAGTTAGGACAGGAACCCAGGCCTAACTGCAAAAATGTGCCCGAAACCACCACATAACCCCTTGGGTAAAAAATGTTCCTTAGATGGACTGGGAATGTACAAGTTCATGGGCCATAACAGTATCTAAGGAGAAGACAACCATGCCTGGCTTTGCCAGAACAATCAGGGATAAAACCTTACTCTCTCTTCTCTGGTAAGACTCAAAGCTAGTACGCGAGTGAGTCATGGAGAAAAACTCTCCTTTAGCACTCTATATCCATCACATTTTTTTCCCAAAGTCCTTTTAAGTCCCCAAAGACTCATAAGCCCCCAACTTCTCTTCTATTAAACACTTCCCTTTGGCTACTAGTCATTTTTGCTGGTCTCTAAAAAATAATCAATAGGTGATATACTGAAACACACACATGCGCATTCCCATGCCCCGTGCAGTAATCTCTTCAAAGCCTCCAGGATCATACAGTAGGATATAGCCTTCACTGAATTTGCCACGCTGCAACCAGGTAGGGATCCGTGCTGTCACTGCCTAATTGATTAAGCTCTTGGAGTCAGAGCCTTTCCACAGGGAGATTTCAGACCCTCGATAAATCAGGATAATCTTGTTTTATGAGGTGATCAGAAGGAAACGATTTCAGGTTTGTAGAATTCCTAAAAAGAGTGGATTGTGGAGGCGGGGGAGGTTTAAGCTCTGCGTCCAAGCTCCTGTCTGGCCCCCAGACTCATCTTTCAGCACACTCTCCCCTGCTCATTTCATTCCACTCCATTCAAATACACTATCTCAAGCACACCAAGCTCTTTCTCAAGACTTTTGGACAAGTAGTCCCTTGGCTTCTGGAACATTTTTCATACTCATGATCTGAATGGCTCCTTTTCATTCTTCCTCAAGGTCTACTCTCACCAGCTCCAGAGCCCTCCTATATACTCTCACCCCCTTCACAGCACTCAGAGCAGCTGTGAACTCCATGATGTGGGGGCTGTGTAGTCTCTCTACTGTCCCAGGACAGTGACTGGCTCAGAAGAGGGGCCTTCCATGTTTGGAGGATGAATGAGGAAATATATGTCCAGAGTGAGGCCTATACAGGATCAATCATGACCATGCACAGGTCTGAACCACTCGCTCATTACAGGTCTGCCTGGAAGTTAGGCTGATGACCGGATTCCCCTCACTTCCTCTTCTATTGTGTCTGTCCCTGTTCAAAACACAGGAAAAGTAATGGAGTCTTCTAAAGAGCCTGGGCATTTTGGACAATATACATGACAAAATATCTTAAGAACTGTAACAACTGATCAACACTGAGGCATCTCTCTGACTCCAGAGTCAGAATGAGGGCATGCACGCTGGAAGAACCCCACCTCCCATCAGGGGAGTCACTGCAGAAATGTCACCTGCTGTGCCACTCGACCATCAGGCAGGGGCTGCAGGGCAGCTTCCAGGGCCAGGAGCCCACCAGAGGGACGCAAATCTCTGTGCCCTCACTTAGAGCCCGTACAGGCTGTGTGGCTCGCCAAACATGTTTCCACACTGCTCTAATGTACCAGTGTATCGCTTAATGAAAGTTCTTAATTGTAATTCAATTAATTACATACACAGAGTCCCCAATTACATTTTCCAATAAGACATTGGCTGTGGTACAGGTCTAAATGCACTTAACCAATTTTAATATATTAAGACCAATTTCCCTTGAATACTAATTACTACCTAATGATAAAATGAAAAGGGGGGGGACTTTCAACAAAGAGGGGGGAAGTGAAAATGCAATTTATGTGGAATTTCTCAGCCCAAAGAGCACAAGGCAGACACTCACTGCTGAAGAAGTCGGTGTGGACAGGGCACATGCTTGTTTCCAGTTCAGATCAGCACTGTGTCGTGCCCTAGAGATCACTCACCCTCGGTGCTGGCTGTTGCCCAAAGGGGCCCACAGGAAGTCTAAGAATCTAGAGGGAGAAGAGGAATGACAGGGAGGTAAAAGGCCACCGTGCCCAAGCGAAGACTAGCCGGGGTGTCTGGACACACAAGCACAGCAAGTGGCCAGGACTCGCGCTGGGCACTGCGCTTTACCACATGCATTTAATACACACAATTTCATTTAATCCTTAAAACAGCTCCACAGGGAAGGGATTCCCACTGGGTTTTACAGATAGGGAAATGGAGCTCAGAGGAGGGCTTGCCTAAGGACATGCTGGGGCCCCAAACATCCTGCCTTTCCCCTACAACACACTGCCAACCAGCTCAAGGCAACCAGACAGCAAGAGGCGGAGACACAGGTATTCTGGCCTCGGGGATACTGTGTCTGTTTCATTTAAATTCTGTTAGTGTGCAGCAAGCAGGGAGCTATTATCCAATATCTACTTGAAAAAATTCTCACCCATACAGAAAATTCCTTACAGGGAACACGTTTCCCCCCACCAGAGGCAGACACGTAACCAGCTTTCAGCAGTAACTCAACCTAAGATATCCACCGCGAACCCCACAGTCATTACCATTTGTAAATAAGAGTTTATTTGCAGGATCACATTTTTTTTTTTCTCTCCTGCTTTTGAGGATTGCTGTTGTGGTATAATAAAAGAGGCTTAAAGCCCTGGTACTTAAGTCACATGATAGAAATTGGAGAGATTAGTCATTTGTAACTGAAGAAGGCAAACCCTCCAGAAGCCAAGGAGAACCCCGAGGGAGTCTCCAGGGCTGGCACAGAGCGCACATGGGAGGGGGGATTGGCCCGCTAAGAATACGCACCAAAAAGATGAGACGGAAACACACCAGTATAAGCAGTCATTCACCGTCTGCAGTTGATTTTTATTGAGTAATATTGATGGGAGTTGGTGACGCCATTGGTAAAGAACCTGCCTGCCCGTGCAGGAGACTTGAGATGTGGGTTCGATCCCTGGGTCAGCAAGATTCCCTGGAGGAGGGCATGGCAATCCACTCTAGGATCCTTGCCTGGGAAATCCAATGAACATAGGAGCCTGGCTGGCTACAGTCCGTGAGGTCGCAAAGAATCAGGCACGACTGAGCGTCTGAGCATGTTGATGGGGGCAGGGGGGAGGGAAAATCCCAAGTACCTAAAGATGATGAAATTCTCAAATCTAAAGATGCTAACCCCAAACCCAAGTTCCTTTTAAATGTCATCACACACTTATACCTTGGAGCCCCAGGAAGCAGCCTGGTGATGCTGGGGTCTCAAAAGGCTCCCTTCCCTCCTGAGGAATGAACCACATCTGGGCACGGGCACTGAGATGTAGGGGGAACTCAAATCCAGTCCCTGCCCTTTGGGCGGGGGTGAGTGGTCACAGTCCAGTGTGGGAGTGGGGAAATCCACCTAGTGGAATCAGTATCAGACAGTGGTAAGGAGAAGGACTCTACCAGAGCCCAGGGAATGGCGGCCAGGCAGTCTGCAGACACTTTGAGAAGGAGGTGCCTTCTTTCCTGTGTCTTCAAGGGGAAACTGAGGAGGTGAAAGAGGACTCCCCAAAACTGAGACCGAGACACGCTCCTCTGCTGCAGTCCAGCTATCTGAGGGTCTGCCCACCTTGAGGGGAAGCTCTTCCTCAGTGCAGCCTTAAATTAAGGAGACTTCACTAAGGCACTGAAATAAGGGAAGGTCTCCTTGAAAAGAAAAGGAGAGCAAAGGAGATTAAACAGGTATTTAAAGAATCTTCTTTCTATGCAACTTCTTTAAGGAAACAATTAGATTCAGCTCTTTCACTAGACTTAGTGGACAGAAGACACATTTTTCTAGGTCCCCTAATTATTATTCATGTGACCATGAGCAAATCACCTTCTTAAAGCCTTAGTTTCTTCTGTAAGATAAAGGTGATGGCCGTGCATGCCTAGTTGCTCAGCTGTGCCCAACAATGTGCAACCCCATGGACTGCAGCCCACTAGCTCCTCTGTTCACTGGATTCTCCAGGCAAGAATACTGGAGTGAGTTGCCACTTCCTCCTCCAGGGGCTCTTCCTGACCCAGGGATCGAACACGCATCTCCTGCACTGGCAGGCAGATTCTTTAATCCACTGAGCTGCCTTGGAAGCCCAAAGATGATGACCACACAAGCCTAAGAATAACAGCACCTCCATCTCATTTAATCCTTACAACAACCTTGTGAAATGGATTCAACCACTTCCATTTACACAGGAAGCTGAGGCTCAGAGAGGTGACCTGATTTGTCTGATGTAAGAGGTGGCAGTGTCCAGCTAAAGTCTGCCTCATTCTAAACACCATGCTTCAAGCACTACGTTGAACTGCCATGTGGGCAGACCAGCGAGCGATAAAACAGGGAGGACACAGTGTCTGACGCTTCGTGGTACTCCATAAAACCGGTTCAATTTCAGGTCTGTTTCAGCTCTGATGATGGGAACTTTCAAGTTTCTCTCTTAAAGCTGTGGAAACAATAAGTTGGTATACGTGGCATCTTTCTTCTAAGGCTCTGGACGGGCTTCCCATGTACAAAGAGGGGGTAAAGGGAAAGGTCGCTGGCAACATTTGGTAGAAAAGGAAAATGAGGTTCAGTCTGCTGCCAGGATTTATATAGGCACTTGGACAAGAATGGAAATCTCCTAATGTCACATCCTCTCTAGAATGTACTCAGGCTTCCTTCTGGGCTGATTCCAGCTTTGAGCAGACAGTTGGCTGAAGGATGCAGTGGATTATCAGACGAGAATCCAAACTGGAAAGCTCAAGGACTTTGGCTCGTCGCTTTCTTATTTAGGCCAAGATCCAAGCACAAATGTTGCCTCTCAGTCCCTAGGCAGAAACTCTTGTCACGTTAGCTTCATTTGCAAGCTTCTCTCTTAATAGTACATAAAGACGATTGTCATCACCCTTCTTAGGATTGAAAATTTAGGTTGCTGTATCAACAATCTCAGGGTAGACTTTCGAATCAGACAGTTGACTTAGAATTCTGGTTCGTCACATAGTGACTAGCTAACACTGGACAAGTCACAACCTCTCTCTACAATCAGAAAAGCACCTTGAAAGGTGGTTGTGACAATTATAAAAGAGGGAGCACTCTGTATAGCATAAGCCTCACAGTTGCAGGTCTGAGTAACTAAAAAAAAAATCTTTTGACGTGATTGGTATAAAAAGCCATGCCCTGTCCCTCTGCGGAAGGAAGTCTGAGAGGCTTATGCCTGCTCTTACGGCAGTCTTCTCCATCAAGTGCTTTTCCTTACAGGTGCACCTCTTCTGGACACCAAAGCACAGGTGCCGGAAAGCGGCCTGCTTCTGAGCTCTCTGGCCCCGCGACACACACTTCCGCTCTTGCCCTGGCCCCCACTCTCCTTTCCCATTCTGCACCACTCCCTCCCCCACCACATACCTCCTTGAGGGCCCAGACAGTTCCAGTGCTTCCGACTGCCACATCCATGCCTCATCTGCTTTATGAGCCACGGAATGCTGCTCTGCTGTTATTTATTAATTACAGTTAATATTTATTGAGTGTTTTATTACGTCCCAGGCACCATTTTAAGAGCTTTATGAATCTGCCCATCAACCTTATGAGGGTAAATTAGCTACCTAAGAGAAGTTAAGTAAGCTGTCCAAGGTCACACAGCCAGTTAGTGGCAAGGCCAGAATGTGAACTGAGGGTCTGGCTCGACAGCGTATTCCCTTAAACACTGCATGATAGATGCTTATAATTTAGCTCATTTCTAAAATGGCTTTAAGGATAGCAAGCCCGTCCTGATCAAATACAGTGACAGAAGTGAAAAAAAAATCTTGTTTTTGAAACATTTTTCTTTGCCTCAGTACAACTTCTTAATAGGTAGCTACTGGGGAACAATATGCATTCCTGATTGATATTTCTATTTAAAATAAAATAAAAATCTTTTCTATAAAAAAGAAGAAATAGTTTTTATGGTTTACTTCCATTTTATAGAGACTAATTATAATATTCCATTGATTCCAAACCACTGACCACCTGGCACAGTCTGTACATGCTGGCATGGTCTTCTTTCACTAACAAAGTGACTTTGACTCAAAGGCAAGCACTGAAAGGACCTTGTGAATCCTTTAAGATGGGGGTGCTGAGGCTAACAGAGGTCATGCAACTTAATTAAGACTATGCTCGTACTTGAAGTGGAAGTAGAGTAAGAACAAGAGACCAGATTTCAAAACTTTATCCATTGATCCTTATAGCTTTTTTTTCCTAGTGGAAGAAAGTCACTCAGTCCTGTCCGACTCTTTGTGACCCCATGGACTATATAGTTTATGGAATTCTCCAGGCCAGTATACTGGAGTGGGTAGCCTATCCCTTCTCCAGGGGATCTTCCCAACTCAGGGAATGAACCAGGGGCTCCTGCATTGCAGGTGGATTCTTTACCAGCTGAGCTATCAGGGATCCCAAATGTGTGTATATATACGTCTTTATGTGGGTGTATTCATGCACATATACGGAATATGTTTGCATGTGCTTAGATGATCCCTGGAAAGATACCGAAGACACTGGGAACAGCTGCTGTCTCCTGCAGAGGAATTAGGGGAGAGAAGGGGGGCTAAAGATTTTCATTATACTTTGTTACCTGAAATTTTTTTGCATATCTAAATATTATATATCCAAAGTCTATACCAATATCCTAACAATCTTTTATCTTATTCAAATAACAAGAAGTCAACAATTTGAGACAGAATCCACTACAAAGTTCCAACGTACAGCACAAGGCCCATAATGGGTGAGGAGTGAATATTAGGTGAATTAATAAAGGTCAGTCTGGTATGGATCAGGTATACCCTCAAAGCCAAAGCCTTTGACTGTGTGGATCACAAGAAACTGTGGAAAATTCTGAAAGAGATGGGAATACCAGATCACCTGACCTGCCTCTTGAGAAATCTGTATGCAGGTCAGGAAGCAACAGTTAGAACTGGACATGGAACAACAGACTGGTTCCAAATAGGAAAAGGAGTACGTCAAGGCTGTATATCGTCACCCTGCTTATTTAACTTCTATGCAGAGTACATCATGAGAAACGCTGGACTGGAAGAAACACAAGCTGGAATCAAGATTGCCAGGAGAAATATCAATCACCTCAGATATGCAGATGACACCACCCTTATGGCAGAAAGTGAAGAGGAGCTAAAAAGCCTCTTGATGAAAGTGAAAGAGGAGAGTGAACAAGTTGGCTTAAAGCTCAATGTTCAGAAAACGAAGATCATGGCATCTGGTCCCATTACTTCATGGGAAATAGATGGGGAAACAGTGGAAACAGTGTCAGACTTTATTTTTCTGGGCTCCAAAATCACTGCAGATGGTGACTGCAGCCATGAAATTAAAAGACGCTTACTCCTTGGAAGAAAAGTTATGACCAACCTAGACAGCATATTCAAAAGCAGAGACATTACTTTGCCGACTAAGGTCTGCCTAGTCAAGGCTATGGTTTTTCCAATGGTCATGTATGCATGTGAGAGTTGGACTGTGAAGAAGGCTGAGCACCAAAGAATTGATGCATTTGAACTGTGGTGTTGGAGAAGACTCTTGAGAGTCCCTTGGACTGCAAGGAGATCCAACCAGGCCATTCTGAAGGAGATCAACCCTGGGATTTCTTTGGAAGGAATGATGCTAAAGCTGAAGCTCCAGCACTTTGGCCACCTCATGCGAAGAGTTGACTCATTGGAAAAGACTCTGATGCTGGGAGAGACTGGGGGCAGGAGGAGAAGGGGACGACCCAGGATGAGATGGCTGGATGGCATCACGGACTCGATGGACGTGAGTCTGAGTGAACTCCGGGAGATGGTGATGGACAGGGAGGCCTAGCGTGCTGCAATTTATGGGGTCACAAAGAGTCGGACACGACTGAGCGACTGAACTGAACTGAACTGATACCCTCAAAGACTTGACAGTGTAGTGGGAGAGACAGACATCAATCATTCATTTGGAAAAATAGATAATTATAAACAGAAATATATGCCATGAAGAAAAAGTAGTATGCTCTATGATGGAATATAGCTGGGGACCCAAAGTGAGGGATGGATGGGGTTTAGGCAATGAGGGAACATGGAGATCACAGGTGGCCTCTATTAAGGTGACATTTAACTGAGAAGAAGGATGAGAAAGTTAACCAGAGTAGAGGAAAGAAGAAACTGCCTGTGTGAAAGCCCTGAATGAAGCAGGAATGAGGGAGAGTTGGCTGCTGAGATCAGTCTCCACATGTTGCTCCTTAAGTCAACTGGGGTACAGAGGAGATGAATGGTCAAAATTCACAAATCTGAAACTCTAAAGAAAAGGAAAGAAATTAACTAAATTTTAAAGAGGCTTTCTTGGAGAAGGAAATGGCAACCCACTCCAGTGTTCTTGCCTGGAGAATCCCAGGGACGGGGGAGCCTGGTGGGCTGCCATCTATGGGGTCGCAGAGTCGGACACGACTGAAGCAACTTAGCAGCAGCAGCAAAGAGGCTTTCTGCACAGCACTAGGAACCACCCTATGCTGCCTCCAGCCAAGAGTATGAAAATGGTCAGAATTTTCTAAAACCTGATGATTGACCAGTGATATTGACAGGGCCAGATGCTTTATATACAAAATAGCCTTTGCCACAGAAAAGGCCTTACATTTCTAAGCCGTTTCCAGGACTGTTCCTAATTTAGGAAGACAAGTTTAACAGATTAAATATTAATCACAGAGGGCCAAGCAGGATGCAGACTCTTTACCAAAAAGCATGAAATCAATCATTTCACCCTGGGATTACACTTCTGGCGTGAAGGCTGAGGTCTGCTTTGGAAAACAGTCACTTCAAATCTGCCTAGGGAGGCCAGACCACTGAGCATTCCCAGACACGGGACTAGTGACGTGTTGCAACGGACAAAGCGGACACGGAGCGAGGAGGCCAACGTACTGTTCTCGCGGACCAGGCAGAACTCCCAGGCGCTCTGGCTCTCCAAGGTGCTCTCCAGGTCCACGGCGACGTTGGGCTCGCTCTGCTTCTCCAGGCGGTACTGAGGGCCTGGAAGATCAAAGGGGCAGGAGGAGGGGAGGAGGCTGAAACAGTGAACTGAACATTGAGAAAACACCACACGCCGGCGAGCAGCTGACAATGCATTAGGAAAACACTGAGGTCTGCCTGGCATCTAGCTATCCAAGATGGAAGAGTCTGAGTTTTTTTCCCCACAAGGTTTCACATACTTGTCTGTTCCTATTATCAGGTCTATTTTTGTGCAATTCTCCCCTAAACGAGATGAGAAGTAAAAGGCTTTTGAGTTGGACTGACTTGGAACCACCATTGTGGCTACAATGGTTTCCCAGGTAGGAGCAGGTACCTCCCCTCCCTGCATGTGTAATGTGGGAACACATACCTTGAAGGGTTATTGTGAAGATTAGATATGAAACAGGAAAAATACTTAGTAATGTACCTGCCTCATAGGAGGCACTCTTACAACATTATAATTATTATATGATAATGAATAACCAATTACAGGCAGAAATAAAGTATGCTTAGAACCCAAAAATGCAGAAAAACTTTTTAAAAAGCAGATAGGGTAAAATATAAACTCCAGGTTTGGGGGTTATAGTGACAGAAGGATAGTAGCTGTTGACTCATGTTTTTGTTGAAATATTTATGAAAACACAAAAGAGGCACAGGTTCAATAATACTGAAGACCAGGAATATTAGCTACCCTGCATCTCAAGGGGCTTCTGAAAGATCTTAAAACACTGGGGCACTTTATACATTTATTCATTTATTTCTTTGTCAAGCCATATGGCAATCTTGTTCTTCTCAGGTAACACCTAACGATCCAATGATCGGATTCAAAAGACTGTTCCTGTTGTTGTTAATGGGTATTGAAAAGATTAGAGGTGTAAGAAACTGATTATTTTGACTATGAAAGGCATGTTTAGTCAGACAGGAGGTGGGAGAGATCTGAGGAAGCGCCAGAGGCCCTGCGGGGCTCCCAGGCGGAACACGTATTTTTAGACATGTTCCTCAGCGGTCGTCATCTTGTTGGTTATTTGCATCCAACGCTTCTCCTTCGTCAGTCTGGAGGCATTTCACTCACCTCCAGCCATTCCTCTCCCATGCTCCTGAGTTCATCCGCAGCACTGCAGGTGCAGTTCAGTCTCATATTCAGTATATTTATCTTTTCTCTAACTTTTCTCTATATTTGATCTTTTCTCTAATTTCACTAGCATTTCTGCCGATCATCAGAATTCTTACATACGTTCAGTCCTTTTTTACACTACTTAGAGGTTTTAAGCCTGCACTAAGTTAACAATGCTCAAGACACATACAACTATGTAAGGACATGCATGCTCAGAAGTCTATACGGTTCTGATAAATTCTAGTACACTGTATTCAGGTCAAGAATGCCTTGCAGTTCAACATTCTACACAGTTCAATTTTAGTTCCAAAAACATAAAGCGAATAAAGGTATGGAAATACAGATATTTCTCAGTTTCCATGAGCCATCACCCGGCAGTGCCAACATCTGTCAATTACCGAGCCTGCCTGCTGCTGTCACTGGATGCTTTCATACTCACTGGTGGGAAGTAGTCACCGGAAGTCACACGCAGCTAAGCTTGAAGGAAACTTAGCTGTTGCGAGAGTCCTAAGATCCCTTTCCCCTGCCCCCTCACCTGCCGCTGTCCCCTCCCCAACCTCCTCCCCACTTCACAGCCCTGGGCAGCTTCGGCCTATTAGAGAGAAGAGAGCCACCACCAAACTTGGGGAGCTGCTTCCTGAAATACTGGCCTGTTAATTTCCCACAACCCTGGTATCTCCCAGCAACACAATGCATACGCACTGACGTTCATTCCTGTGAATTTACAGTAAAATCTGGGTACAAAGTTTAGCTGTAATAATTCATTTTTTTAATGACAGTCAAATGTGGGAATAACCCAGACCTAACAACTGGTGGTTCAGATGATAAAGAATCTGCCTGCAACACAGGAGACCTGGGTTCGATCCCTGGGTCGGGAAGATCCCCTGGAGAAGGAAACGGCAACCAATTCCAGTAGTCTTGCCACAACTCCATGGACAGAGGAGCCAGATGGGCTACAGTCCATGGAGTCGCAAAGAGTTGGACACGACTGAGCATCTCTGAGACTCCAACAGGGAGGCTGGTTAAACAAAATATTGTGAAATACCATGAAGATATTAAAAGTGATGTTGCGAAAGTATTTGATTTTATCAAACATATTTATAATGTGCTAGTTTATGAAAAATTATAACACAACATGTGTAAGATGATTTCAGTTGTGAAAAATATATGTAAAGTAATGGAGGGTGTACTGGAAGGTTACTTCCAAAAGGTGAACAGTGATTATACTGGAGAGTGCGATGATAACTGTTTTTATTTTTCCTTAGTGGTTTTCTGTATTTTTCAAATTTCCTGTAACAACTTAAATAAAAGCTACTTTTATTTATCATTTTAAAAACATTATATATACTTATAAGTCCTCCAGTTTCTTACTATGCCATTTTTCTGAGGATACTGTAACTACCACACACTGTGGCATCTCCAATAAGTCTTTCATTTGCAATACTTTAATCAAAACTAGACATTATCTGTTTATTTAGGTCAATGCTTTCATCTTCAGTAACCCTGTACCCTGGCATGATCACTCTGAGCACAGCATATAGGGTTTTGGGCATCCAGAGCTGTTTGCCTACCTGACAGGCAGATAGTAAGCAAGCCACCCCCTTCCTGATTCTGGGAGCCAAGGCCTGGCTGCTTCAGGGTACATTTCAGGCTGGTCTCCTTTGTACACTTTTTCCTTTTGGTCTCTGCGGCTGCCTGGGAAACCAGGGGAGGCAGGGAGTACTCCGAAGGCTCCCTTATCACTAAACACAGGTCCCTGCATCACTCTCTAAGCCGTAAATGCCGTCATTCCAGATTTACTTTCTTGTTTCTTGAGTTCTGTAGATTTTTCTACAAAAATAATTTGTTTCCTAAAAGTTGCTGGAGGACTTTCTCCTTGAGCCTAGTATCATGACGATTCTAAATTGCCACATGGCCATTATACACCAAGCGCTCCGCATATGTTACCCTAGTAAATCCTCACAGCTACTCTGAGAGGCAGATATTCCCACCCTCATTTGACGGACTGGGACCCTGAAGCGAGGGATCATGCAACCAGTCTAAGATCACACAGGCAGGAAGCAGGGTGGGGGAATGTAACCAAGGGTCTTTGGCACTAAAGCCTATGTATTTTTGAAGCTTTCTTCCTTTAACAAACTATAAATGGCTAACCTATATTAAAAAAAAAAAACCCATGGTTTATACCATAAGTATATATTTTTGGTAGCTCTGTGGATTCATTTGGGTTCTAAATTACTTGTGGTTTCCATACACTCATTTCTACAATAAACAATCTGAAATAATTATTTTAGTGAAATTCACAAGCGCTAAGTATCCCATGCTCTATCCGGGTTCCTTAGGAATACAGGCTAACCTTATTTTGCCATCTATCCAGGAAGATCCTCTCCCCATCTTTCTTAAGAATATTCCTATGTATGTCCAGTTTTTTAAGTAACTAAAATGTCAAGCATCATCTTTTGCTCTCAGTTCGCCAGGTCATCTACAAAAACTAAGAACAACTTGCTAACCCACTTCTGAACCTGGCAAAGGAGAGATGGGTCTTACCTTTGAGGAGGGGAGGCTAGTTAAGCTGTAGATGAGACTCCAGATCTGGACCCAAATAGAAAACTGCCTATTACAAATCTCAATTTCTCTCATGATTCTTGCCTGAATGCTGGATAAGACAGCTCATAGAGAAAGACCATTTTACACGTTTTCCTCTGAAAAGGCCAGACTGATAAACTTTAGGTCATACTGTGTAATAAGAGGCAGAGGATATATGAGAACCAATATAGCCTGATGATGAAGGGCACGCACTTGGGGCCAGATTGCCTCGGTCTAGTCCTGGCTGAGAAACGTAGCTCTGCGACTTTGGGCCAACTTACTTAACCTCTCTGTTTCTTCATCTATAAAATGGGGATAATGCTAGCAGCTACTACTTTATAGGTCTGAGGATTCAGTAACTTAATAGTTATAAAGCAGTTAGAATGGAACATTAATAGTGTTATTTAAGCTTCCACTATGGTCATTCACAGCATCAGACTTTTAGAAGAGATCATAACAGAAGAGAACAAGGTCTACCATGTGCTAGGTACTGTGGTCGGCCTTTCATATACCTCATCTCTTTCACTCTTGATTATCTTAGGATGTAAAGAGTACAAATTCCATTTTATAAAGGAAGAAATCATGACTTACAGAGGCTAAATAACTTGCTCAATGTTCCACAGGAAGTGGTGGAATTAGGCTTCATACCTCAGACTGCCCAGGCCTGCAGTCTACACATTACACATGGACGTAGTGTCTCACTTGTATGTTCTTAATAAATGTCTGTTGATGATAATTGAGATTATAACAACCCAGACCTACTATATATCAAACACTAGTTTCTATCAAATGTTATTTTGATTTTCAGGCAGCTGACACAGGAGGATAGGAAAAACAGCAGCCAAAAGCCGTTTTCTAAAGACAAGCTGTGAGGTCAGTTTCCATTAACATACTTTTGCCAAAGAAGTGATTATATAAAAATACGAGGCTCTTTCACACCAAACACGACATCGTTTTCAAGGCAACATCCACCCTTTGGAAAGAGGTTTGTGAAATGTCACAGCTGTGCACAGAGCTCCATCCCCTCTCCCTCACAGCAGAGACGAATGCAAAAGGAAGACTGTGGGAAGCAGTTACTCTGCAGAGATGAGAAAACCTGCTTGGACAGTCTGATGATGTATTTATTGCAGTAAAACCATGTCACTGAATGGTCTAGGAACAAAATACTGCTCTGGGCACTTTGAGAGTGCTCCAAGTTATAATACCCAGGCAGGATTTTTATGGGATTTTGTAAACCCAAAGCAAACATCTTAGCATGTAAGTTTCAAAGGGAATCTGTAGTACCTGTTGGATGGTGGATATATGCTCAGTTCAGCTTCCTTGATGCCTTTTCTTTAATCCTCGCCTGAAATGTAAAAGCATTTGGCATGTCCTTGCTTAACAGCTGAGGGCCAGCTGAAGGCTGAAATACAACGAGAAGCAAGGGCAAAAGCCTGAAGAGTGGAGAGAGAGAAGCCACACCATCGTCACTATCATTCTGCATCTTACTTTTAAAGACCCAAGGAAGAAATCTCCTTCAGATCTATCTGGCGGGAAATGCTGTAGTTCCTCAGAGCAACTGGCTTGTTTGTACCTTTAGACAGTTTAACATAAATCTGGCAATTAACTGATACTGTGTTCCTTTCTCCTTTGCCTACGAGGAAGCTCAGCACTAAATGTGTGATGACTGAACATGCATTTCTGGGTCAGTTAAACCTCCGGATCTTTATTTTCCTTTTCTTTTAGGGAGTTTTCCAATTCATGCATTTTTTTTTTTTTAAATCCCTTTAGTGTGTCTATTCCAACTGCTTTTCAGATTGAAGTGGGATATAAGTGAATTAACCTCTCCTTATTATTGCTGAGCATCAGAACAGGTTGAAGGCCCACCTATCTGGAGAATGATAAAGGAAAAGGCTGAACACTTTCAGGGATGTGCCTTCATGTTATTTTTCATTTGTTAGCTTGAAGAGCAGCTTTAATCTGAAAGAGCTGCTTGCAGCCAGAAAAAGTTACTGCTGCTAAATCACTTCAGTCGTGTCCAACTCTGTGCGACCCCATAGGTGGCAGCCTACCAGGCTCCTCCGTCCCTGGGATTCTCCAGGCAAGAACACTGGAGTGGGTTGCCATTTCCTTCTCCAATGCATGAAAGTAAAAAGTGAAAGTGAAGTCGTTCAGTTGTGTCCGACTCTTAGTGACCCCATGGACTGAAGCCCACCAGGCTCCTCCGTCCATGGGATTTTTCCAGGCAAGAGTACTGGGGTGGGGTAAGTATGAACAAATAAGAGGAAGGGCTGGGTTTTGAAAAGAAAACTCCAGTGTCTGTACCCTCTCACTATGCGTTCTGGGGAAGTAACAATCTCTGCATATTGTACCTGAGAAGAGTGCTGTGAGGATTAGAGGGGCTCAGTGGCAGCCGCTCTTACTGCTAGAACAGGCTGGATGGAGCAGGAACTGCTGCAGGAGGCTTAGGCACATTCCTAGCCTCAGAGTCACAAGCTAACAGCCCCATTAAGGGACGATACAGGGTGGTGGGGAGTGCTGGCATCAAGCAGACGTCCGCATCCTTTCTCACCTGCGTCTGAGGTAGGAGTGCGGGTGGGAGAGCAGGCAGATCTATTTAAACAAGCTTGCTTTTAAGCTACAGGCAGCATTTGAGAGTAGAGACTTGCTCAGCAGCCAAGATTCCTAAAGTTCCTTAGTCTCTGTGGTCCTAAGAATACAGTCTAAAAATGATGAGTACCTACCATCCCCATCAAATAAACCACGGCAGCACAGATACCAAAAGATATGTGATGTTGCCATGCCATCCATACACTCACCTTTTAGAAGCAACATTTTAGAAGCAACAACAGTGTCCTAGACACAGAGATGAATAAGCGGTGATTCCTGACCTCCTGCAGGCTGGGGGAGGTGGCAAGACACACACGAGCAGATAAAACTATCAGAGAGCCCCAGCCAGTGCTCTTCCCCACGCCAGGACAGGTGCTATGGGAATCCAGAAGAGGGGACATTGAACTGCCCCTTCTCTGAGGCGGACACATCTGAACTGAGTCTTGAAGCGGAGCTGGGAGCCGGGAGAAGAAGGGGGAAGTAGCGCATTCCTATAGAAGGAACAGAATGTGCAAAGGCAAGGAAGTACTGAAGAGCCCCCTGCCCGGGGCCCAAAGGAAATAAGGTGGACAAAAGGCCTCGGTTCTGTGGGGGTTCAAGGGGAAGCTGGGGCTGGGAGGCTTGGCCCAGAATGTTGGTCAAAGTCCAAGCTCTCTCTTATAAGCAACAGATGCTAACAGAGCAGGGCAGTGACACAATCAGCTTTATATTGTGGTACACCTCTCCTGGTGGCTCTGTCAACAGTGGGCTAAGAAGACTGGTGGCAGGGAGACCCACAAGAGGCAAGCTGTGCCAAGCCTTGTCTGATCTGTGGCAGGGGCCGGCTGAATCCCGAGTTCCTCACTGAGCCAAAGCCATCACCGACAAGCTGATGCTGTCAATATTCAAGCTCAGAACCAACACCAGCTACCCTAAAATGTTTGCATTTAGTGTCAGCTCCATCGCTTGTAACTCTTCCTTTAGGAGTGACTATAGTCATTTTCTGTTTGAACTGAATCATATTCAAGTGATAACCACTGTAGCTTATACCCCCTCTGAGGCTTGGATTGGATCATTTAGAATTTAAATAATAAGAAAGGAACAAGCTGACATGACAATAAGGTCACACTTCAGCCTCTTCTGAGCCAATACACAATTTGCTCTCAGTGAAACAGCCGAATATAATCAAATTAAATACAATTCCTATTACGAAAGAAGAAAGACCAAGGCTGTTCCAATAAACCAATTCTCCCGCCTAGTTAAACTGCAAAACCTTCAGGAAAGGTTTTGAAAGCATGACCCATCAGTTCTAATTTTTAAAACTTATCCTTTCAGTCAAGACTAGAAAAAGGCCCATTCCAACTTTTATCTTTACTACAAAGTGCTGTTATCTTGGCTTGATGTCAGGAGCTCTATCTCTCTTTCTGCTGACAAGCAGAGACGAGAAAGATAAGATTGGAAACGAATCTCACTTCTCTGAGTAAATAAATAATCAATACTCATCTAAATGTAAATGAGAAGGTAGCCCCCTCTGATAACAGCACTCTTATCAGAGAGCCAATTTTCTACAGACATTTGGCCTCAACCAAATCACCATCATTCAGCCCTGGCCTAATGGCAAAAAATCGTAACTAAATTGAACCGATCACCAGAGATCAACTAAGTTCGGGCCTGGCCACTTCAGGTTCAAATGTTTGGGAATGCAATTTTGCCCCCATTAACTTTCAATAGCAATGAAGAACAGACCGGTTGAAGGGCCAGTGTGGGCAATAAACAAACCCCAGAAAGGGGGCCGGCCAGAGGATGAGCAGGAGTGGGTTTAAGTGTTCAAACAACATTGTAACTGGAGCGAACCCCCAAAACTGTGAAGAAAGGCTGCTACCATGGGGTGAGAGATAGCATGCTTTCCTATTGTCAAAGGCTTGGTGGAAACTGAAAAGATATTTAAACTTTATTAAGCTTTATGAACACAAAGGTAAATAAAGGGAAAAAAAGAGATATTAAAAAGCTACAGAAGCTAAAAATAACCTAAAGGTTGGAATGATCAATTTCCTCCAACTAATTTGTATCTGACTTAGATCTGACCCAGCAGTGCTGCACTGACCTGATTTTACTGAAATAAGACGCCGTCTACAAGACAAATCGCTTTAAAACCACTGCACTGGGGTTTCCATTTCTTTGCTGCAAGACTCAATTCACTGCTGATGAGAGTATTGGGGAAATTATGACCATTATTGATAGGGCAGCAAAACCACTTTCACACAGTCGTCTTCACGTCGACAGAAAGCTTGCACCGACCATTAATGAAGGTGTCAGCTAGAACCAGAAATTAAAGACAAAGGCTGGGGAAGGACTAATTTTTAGAGCACATTAAGGATACTGGACACACAGAAGCAGCAGCCATCCATCCTCTGAGGAGTAACAGAGCCTAAACAAGCTCCAGCTGGGGAAAAGGCAACTCTGCCTCCAAACAGGGGGAAAAAAGTGCTTCTTTTTGCCTGGCCCTGGAGTTCTGAGAGCACAAGCTTTCAACATTATTGGCTTTAAATCTTTCCCAGACAAAGGAGGACATGTCTGGTGTGAGACAGAACTATTCAAAGTGTAACCATCTTGATAGATCTGTTCTTGTTTTTTTGTGATTAGCAGTAATCTTATACCAGGATGTGTACATGACTACTTGTATGTCCCAGCCAAAAAATTCATATGTATCCTGGCTCCTCTCATACTTCTTCAGAGCAGTTCCTCGGAGCTAGGTGAGAGGCTGTCTGCCAGGGGACAATAAGATCCCCAAGTAGAACTGAAACTCACTGTTCAAAACAAAAAGAGGCAAAAACAAAGTGTAACCCTCCCTGTTCTTGTTGTGGGCACCTAATCCTAGAAGGTGGACACGGGGTGGTTAGAGTTTGAGTTTTGGAGTTTTAAAGACTTGGGTTAAAATCTTGGCTCTTTTATAAAGGCTCTGTGACACCGGGCAAATTAGTTGGTCTGAACCTTCGTGGAGTAATTGCAAAGATTACACAGAACACGGTAGCTAGGAGGTAATAAGCACTCAGCAAATGTCAGCTGTTATACTGCTATGCAAATCTAAACAAAATCATCAATTTGCTCTTTTAGAGTATAACAACAGTGACAGACATTGAGGACTCTTCTGGCCCTTAACAAAGTCCTTTACCTGCATTAATTTTCTGAATCATAAAACTATGAGGCAGGCCCTATTCTAAGCCCATTTTACGGAGGAGGAAAACACGCAGAGTGGTTAAGCCACGTGTCCAAAGTGAGGCCAGGAGGAGAATCCAGGTGTGTGAGTCCAGGCTTGTGCTCTTAACCACACTGCTATGCTGTGTTCCAGGAAGAGCTTTCTTCAATCTTCTTGAATTTGGGGTTAGGAAAAAAGGATTGTAAGGTTGAGAGAATTTATCAGTTCAGAAAGGAGTGAAGACAGCGGGTGGGAGACCAGGAAGAAGAGAGAGTGGACAGTGGGTCTCGCGGGGCTGAAACCGAGAGCCCCTCAGCCCTCATGCGGGTACCTATCTGCTGAGCGCTCAAAGCGAGCGCCATCTGCGTGCCCCGACTTTGCCGGGGGGAGGGGGCCTCTTTCCAAGTTAAATGATTTACAGAGTTACTGCCTCAATCCACAGTTCTGAAAGTGTGATTTCTTTAGGGTTTAACTATACCCATTTCTAGTCTTGTTACAACTTTTTTATTGCGATAGAAAACATTTACTGGAAATATGTTACTGCTATTACCAGGTCATAAAATAAAAAGAAAAATAGTTTATGTATTGCCATCATTTCCAATCATCAATCAGAAAGTGCCAAGAGGAGGAAAGGAAAGGGCGTGCAGCTGAGATTTTCTTCTTTGTGAAGGAGAAAATGCAAGAGCACCATAATTCTTCGGAACAAATTTCTTCTTGAACACCCAGCCTCGCAGAAGGGCTCCTGAGAGGCGTCGGGAGGCACACCCTTGGGCAGCTCCCCTCCTCTCTGCAGCCCTGTCCGACTCCCTGTCAGAATTAAGAAGCGCTCTTTCATCGCCTCTTTGGGGCGGTGTTCCTTTCAGTGCCCGGGGCAGGTTGTATTAGAGGCACTGATATCTATTTGTCATTGTCCTCCTCCGCCCCCTTGCCCCGAGTCAGGGCACTCTGAAGACGAAGATGGGAGGGATTTTTAAAAAATACAACTCAGGACTTCCAGTGGTCCAGTGATTAAGACTCCATGCTTCCAATGCAGGGGGTGGAGGTTTGATCCCTGGTTGGGAACTAAGATCCCACATGCCTCAAAGTGCAGCAAAAGAAAGGAAAAACAACAACAACAAAATTAAAACCCCAACTCTACTCCCAGAGCTCCAGCACAGCCAATGGGCTCTTTGTAGGTGCTCGGGGGTAGTGGTGGTTTCCTCTGTTAAACAGGACGACTGCAACAAGGCGCCATTTAAAACTGAACTACCGTGACCCAACAAGGGCATCCCTGGGTGGCTCAGTGGTGAAGAGCCCGCCTGCCAGTGCAGGACACGCAGGTTCAATCCCTGGGTTGGGAAGATCCCCTGGAAAAGGAAATGGCAACCCACTCCAGGATTCTTGCCTGCAGAATTCCATGGACAGAGGAGCCTGGTGGGCTAGAGTCCAAGGGGTCACTAAGAGTCGGACTTGTCTGAGTGATAACACACACAAGTATTCTTGCCTGGGAAATCCCAAGGACAGAGGAGCCTCATGGGCTACAGTCAATGGGGTCGCAAAAGAGTTGGACAAGACTGAGTGACTGGACAACAACAATGACCCACAAAAGAATCTAGCCTAAGAAACATGACTCCAAGCACATGATGTTGTGTGTTCAAAGATGTTCACTGTAGCACTGTTTTACTACTAAAAAGTGCACACAATTTAAATATCCTCTAGTAGGAAACTAAAAGTAAATACAGTATATATCTGTATACTGGGATGTTATGGAGCTGTTAAAAAAATTAAGCTTAGTAAGACATGGGAAGATTACTTTGATATGCTACTACATTTAAAAAGATACAGAAGGTATGGCACATGCTCCATTTTAATAAAGTAAAACCCCAGCTGCATATGAGCATTTACATATGAGAGGCGTCGGGAGGCACACCCTTGGGCAGCTCCCCTCCTCTCTGCAGCCCTGTCCGACTCCCTGTCAGAATTAAGAAGCGCTCTTTCACTGCCTGTGTGTGCTGCATGTTTGCTGATAACACATACACATACAAACATAATCTGGAAGGCTGTGAGTCAAACTGTTCTCACGGTTATTCTGTTAGAATTACATCAGGTGTAGGGTGAGGCAGTAGCAAAGGTCAAGGCTTCTGCTTTCTTTACAGATTTCTATCTAGTTTGGCTTTTTCACAGAGGGCATATATTAGTAATACTACTGTCATTAAAAATCCAATTTTAAAAAATGAGGTTGAATAACCTTAATGATGATTCCAGCAGGACCAGACTAGGGACTGAGGGCCCTGGAGCCTCCCTTCAGATGATGTGGGCTCAGTGGCTGCTGGAGAGCCAGGAACTAAAATGGCACAGAGCCTGTTTAGCAGCTCCTGTGGTCCTAAGTCAAGCCATGGTGTGGGCCCCAGGGGTTTCTGGAGCTGCTCAAAGGAGCTGGGCAGCAAAGGTGAAGATAAGTGAAGCATCTGAGGCTGCCTGCTAGCGCCCAGAGACCACTCCCAAAGACAGCCAATGACCACAGACTGAGGGTCGCACCGCCCACCCCATGCCTGCCGTGGATTCCAGACAGTATTGTGGAAAACCAGCAGGGATCCCATTACTGTCTGTCTGGCCTATTCAACCCCCTCCTGGGGCAGTCCTGACGCCTTCCTCAGCTCAGCCTTTGAGACGAGGTGGGTAGGGAGAAGGTCTGATCTGATTCCTGCTCTAGGCTCAACTGTGTGTGCGTGTCCGTCCAGGGGTTCCCTGACCCCCAAACCATTTGAGAGGGTATGGTGTAACAGCTGTAAGCCAAACTGCTTGGGTTTGAATTTTCAGCTTCACCAGTTATTAGCTGTGTGACCCTGAGCAATTTACTTAACCTTTCTGTGCGTGACTTTCACATCTGTAAAAGGGGGATAACAACGGAACCTAGCTCTTAAGAGTTGTTCAAGGATCCACTAAGTCATGTGCCTGGATTGCCGCTTCTGCTTTCCAAGCAGCACTCGGAGAGACAGAGAGAGAGGCGGCTGTTTCTAGCTCTCCAGAAGGGGCTGCAACCTCTAGGTGTGCCACACTGGTCTCACTCCCCTCTTCTCCACCTCCCACCTAATGACGTAATAATCTAGAAATATCCTCTAGAACTGGGCCGTTTCAGCCCACTGTGCCTCTGTCTGGAATGACTTCTACTTCACTCTTCCAGCACGCATGCTCTCCCGCTCGAGGAGTCAAAGTTCTGCCCAGGTGCCCCTGCCTGACTTCTCCGTGAGGCTCATTCTAAAAAGATCTCTGAGTGGGCCTGTCTCGCACCCTTTCCACACGCCCACTGGCTGAGGGGAGCACATTTCCACAGTCCCGCATTCCTAGGATGGCTGAGGCATCAGGATGGTTGTACTTGACGATCAACCTGAAGCTCAGCCAGCCTGCCCGCCGTCCAAACCATCTGACTTGAAGCTCCACCTCCACTGGACTCCAAACATCCCCTTTGGTTGGAGACTCCCAGCAGTGCCCCAAACCTGAATGGGTTTCCTGGGGATGGATGGAGCTAGGGTGGATAAGGCTGAGCCACTTGGCTGCTTTGGATACTGGCTGGAGAACAGAAGACCCCCACTGACCCAGGCCAGTCCTACCCCTTAGTCTGTTCCCTCATCCAGGCCCGTCTTCTCTAGCCACAGCAACTGTGTCTGAACATCAGAAAGAGAAGAGGGAAGGCCTGGACAACCTAAAACTTCAGAACATGGAAAAGGCTGGAAGCCACTGGAGAGCAGCCTTCCACACATCAGTTCAGGCAGGGAGGGTGGTGCAGGGCCAGACACTCTGCCATCCTAAGAAGTCCGAGAGTCCATAATCTGTCCCCACCCAGCTGGTGTGGGTGTACTTCCTTTTGGAGAAAGGAGGCCAGATGTTACTTGTAAAAAAAAGAAATATTTTTTCTTCCTTCAAATCCAGATATCACTTGCTAGAGAGAATGGAAACCTCTAACACTGTCCCTTAGCGTCCAATTTTTCAACCCAATCTGTTTCTCTTAACTCAAGTCACTGTGACATTACCAAATTTTACATACAGTTATCTGTTGCTCTGTAAAGAAATACAGATGGTTTTGTGGAAATAAACAGTCATTTATTTTAAACAATTGTAAAATAGTTTATGGAAACCAGTGGGGTAATGCATTCAAATAAATGCCAAAACTGGTTGATGGGGAGCCAGAGTGCTAAAGCACACTGCTGAGGAGTTCGGCTGCGGGGAACAGAGAGTAAATCCAGAGTGACAGACTCTCCCGGGACGGCAAAGGCTTCTGACATTCAGTCCAGCACTCAAAAACCACAGCAGTTCAAACCCATTTTCCTTAACACAGCCTTGACAGCCAGTGAAATTAGTGAATCTAGTCACAAGCACCTAAGAACAGAAACAAAAGAAACAAACAAAAAGGAGACTTCATTTGTCTGCAGCCTTTTCTGAACCATATAAAAGCAGGGACTCCAACCTGAGTCCATGGAGAGCAAGCTAAGGGCCAACTGTTCTCAATCACCAGATGCTGTTATGATACAGTGGAATCTGGGGCTTCACACTCAAATCTGCTGACACCAGAGACTGGCTTGGGTAAATAACACCCTCTCTGAACCCCAGTCTCCTCCTCTGTAACATGAGGGTAATAGTTGCACGTACCTGACAGGCTGTTAAGCAGACGCAGTGAAGCACCTGGAGTGACGGTGTTCTGTGAACAAAAACTGGTGCTCATGGCCCTGGTGGAAGGGGTTCTAGCCCTGGGAGGGACAGCAGGCTGCAGGTTTTCTTAGGGGTCTCCATCAACTCCCCCAAGGAAGCACCACTGACAGTGGATGGCTTGGGCCTGCCTTTTGTGGGAAGGGAGAGAACTCCGAGCACTTTTTTGGTTCTAATTTTATAAGACAATTAACTGTAAACTCATTAACCTTCCCTTCTCAAACCTTTTCCTTGTAACTGGATTTCCAATGATGATACCATGAGCCTCCCAATGAATTAACTCAGTTGTTTGCTGAACATTTACTGAACTCCTACCATGTGCCATGCCCTGGGCTAGACACGACAGACGGAAAGGCGAAGAAGACTGATTCAGGCCTTTGAGGGTCTGGCACAGTGAACGAAGCCCCTCAAGTTTGAAGTACTTCTCGTTTAGCTGTCCTCCTTGTTGCTGACATTAGGTCAGCCCCAAGTTCCACAGACTCTATCCACTCACCAAGTCTTCCTGGCATGCTTATCACCCAGCCCAAAGGATGGTCTCCCAAGCTGCCTCCAGTGATCCATTTACCCTACCTTTTCATCAGAGGGTGCCTTCTGCAGTCAAACTCTGAAGGTTACCACTTCCATGCTTAAAATCCTTTTCAGGGGTGGGATGAATTGGGAGATTGGCATTGACGTACACAAGCTATCATGTGTAAAGTAGCTAGCTAGTGGGAACCTCGGAGAAAGCAATGGCACCCCACTCCAGTCCTCTTGCCTGGAAAATCCCATGGACGGAGGAGCCTGGTAGGCTGCGGTCCATGGGGTTGCTGAGAGTTGGACACGACTGAGCGACTTCACTTTCACTTTTCACTTTCATGCACTGGAGAAGGAAATGGCACCCCACTCCAGTGTTCTTGCCTGGAGAATCCCAGGGACGGAGGAGCCTGGTGGGCTGCCGTCTATGGGGCAGCACAGAGTCGGACACGACCGAAGCGACTTAGCAGCAGCAGCAATGGGAACCTGCTGTATAGCATAGGGAGCTCGGCTCGGTGTTCTGTGATGACCGAGATGGGTAGGATGGGGATGAGTGGGAGGGAGGTTGAAGAGGGTGAGGACACACGTGTACGCATAGCTGATTCACTTCATTGTACATTAGAAACTGACACACGATTGTAAAGCAACTATTAATAAACCCCAATTAAAAAAAAATTTTTCACAAGCTCCCCACGGCCCACTCCTCAGCCTACTCTCCAAACTGTCTATCCATCTTAATTTCTCGTTCTTCCATGTTCTCTGTGATCCAGCCAAACGCAGCTCCTCACCACCTGGTGCACACACTTCACGGTCCCCCACCTCCAGGTCATGCCGGGCCACTCCCTTCATCCATGCTGCCTGTCCCTCCAGTCTGTCAACTACCCCCCACCCTGCCCCCACCACTACAGTTAGCCCGCAGGTATAACCTGGGCTCTACAATGGGACAAGTTGTACCACTTCACACCTCTGGGCTCTGCTCCAGGCTAAGAGTTTTGCAATCCCAGGCCAAAGTGCAAAATCAAGACTTCCTTTCTTTTCATCTAGTGTTGGACTTCCTGTCTCACTCAAGTAACTCACTGCTCTTGATCTTGGCCCAGCCTTGCCCAGGGCCCTGCCCCCAGGCCTGGTCCCACCAGGTTCTCAGTGTGCCTCTCTGAAAATCCTGCTTGCCTTGATGCTACCCACCTGCCAGGATGTCTTTGTTCATAAATTACACATTTAATTTATCTGAATTCAATCACATGTGCTTGACAAAAATGAGGGGAAAAAGACAGGGGAGACATGACCAAGACAACACCTGAAACTGTTTGGAGAATTCTACTTGCTGTGACCCAATGGGGAGTGGGTGTGAGGCAACAGTCTTATTTATCTGTGCAACTACTGGACTTGGTAAATGTGTGATGAGTAACTAAATGAATTAATTGGGTAGATGGTGGTGTCTCAGTTCTTCAGTTCCCTTACAGTGTGAGCCTCTTTCTGTGCCAAGTTTGACTTTAGTATTTAAATACATGTACTTTTAGTTTTCATCTGTTCTAATGCTAGAGAGAAAAGCTAGCTGTATTTCAGTTCAATGAAAAACCACAGAATACTGGCCTTTGCCAGGAATTTTTCAGAATCTTTTTTCCTAGAGGTCATTTTGACAGTAGGAGTTTTGCTCACTTGTTGCCTCTGTGACTTAATTCTGTTAGGACAGGACCTGTACTGCTGTCCCTGGATGCTGAACATCATGTCTCCTGGTCTAGGCTGCCTGTGGTTCCCCCTTAGTCATGTAGTCCTTGGGTATCGACCGCCCATTTACCCTGCTCGCTGTTTTGGGGAGCCAGATCCTTCAGAGATGGGCTCCATCCACCAATCCAGTTCCTCTCTGCCTGTCCCCCTTCCTCTAACCACCTCTGTACCAACCAGGGCTGTGCTTTAAGTCAGGACACAAGCCTTTAGGAAGCACTTTTCTTATTGCTAGTATCCTGTCTGGATCCATAATACCCAAGTGGGCTCTTGTCTCAGTATCTTCCATGAGATGGGTAAGACCTTAATGGCAGGGTCAAATGCCAACTCCACCAAGCTTTAAGATCTTGGGACACACACACACACATACACACACACACACACACACACGACTGCTACTCAGTCATAAAAAAAAGATGAAGCCCTACCATTTGCATCAACATGAATGATCTTGGGGGACACACACACACACACACACACACACACACACACACACACACAGAGGACTACTCCTCAGTCATAAAAAAAGATGAAATCCTGCCATTTGCAACAACATGAATGATCTTGGGACACACACACACACAGAGGACTACTACACACACACACACACACACACACACACATGCACACAGGACTACTCCTCTGTCACAAAAAAAGATGAAACCCTGCCATTTGCAACAACATGAATGGGCTTTGAGGGTATCATGCTAAGTGAAATAAGTTGGCCAGAAAAGCACAAATACTGTACGATTTCACTCATACGTGGAATTTAAAAACAAACATAAAATAACAAAGTAAATGAAAAAAACAAATAAAAACATACAGATACAGAGAACAGAACAGGAGCTACCAGAGGGGAAGTGGGGGTGGGGAGGGCAAAACAGGTAAAGAGGATCAATTCTATGGTGATGAATGGAAGCAAAATTTTTGGTGGTGAGCTTGCTGTACTATACACAAAAGAAGAAATATAATGTACTCAAACTCATAAAATGTTATAAACGAATGTTACCTTGCTAAAAAAAAAAAAGACCTTGGGAAAATTAGTCAAGGACTGTAAATACTGTTTCTTCACCTCTAAATTGGAGATAATGGTAATTATTAACTCACGAGGTTGTTTTACAGATTAAATGAAATAATAATGTATATAGAGCACTGAGCCTGGCACATAGTAAGTGCTCAATAAATGGCAACTATTTATTTCTATATTCATACAATTTTGCACACTTTACCATGTTCAACTTTGAAGCCATCAAACAGGTAGGAAGCTGTTTTACTTGAAGCCAATTGTGACTTATAACCTAAGATGTTAAAATATGCTCCTGCTTGTGGTAAATACACGAAACAATAAGGCAAAAGCAATGGAAAAAATGGCAGTAGAGGAGTCGTGGCTGCCAGCCATTTTCCTTTCTGGGAGGTTTCCCTTTTGTTAGATCTATTATCTGGGAGCTGGCTGCCCTGCTGGCTCTCCATTTGCCTTGCTAATAACAGTAAATTCAGCAGCTTCCGCGGCAGCTCCTGTCTCCTTCAGCTGACTCTGAGACCAATCAGCGTTTCCTCTCTGCTAATGTCAGATGTTCCCTGGGAAGTCCCGCTGAAGACAAAATTTATGACAAAAGTTTCTCCAGCTTTTAACCCTTCTGCATATCCAGCCCCAGATGCAGAGTGCTCCAGAGGAATGCCAGGTCATTTCTACATGCGCAGGCCTATGTTCTCACTGATGCTGTGCTGCTCTGACAAGGGGCCTCAGACCCCTGGAAAAGCTCAAACGAGCAGCTGGGCAGACAGATGCACACATTCTGGGCCATACCTAACGTGGACTAAATTTGAGCTGGGTTCTTTAGCAGCTAGAGTCTCTACCGAACCAAGACTCGAAGCAGTCATACACATAAAAAAACATGTGCTATCACAGAATTCTGAGTATGACTGGGTCTCATAACAGTGAAATTGAAGGGAAGGGACAGGACTAATATTTACTGAGTAATAAAATAATAACAGCTAAGTGCTTGGTGTTTGATATGGATCTCTATCGAATTCTCTAAACAATGCCATGAAGAAAATACTATTAATATTCTCATTTATAGATGAGGAAGGGCTTCCCAGGTAGCTCAGTGGGTAGAGAATCTGCCTACAATGCAGGAGACACAAGAGGTGTGGGGTCTGATACCTGGGTTGGAAAGATCCCCTGAAGGAGGGAATGGCAAGCCACTCCAGTATTCTTGCCTGGACCATCTCATGGACAGAGAAGTCTGGAGGGTTACAGTCTATAGGGTTGCAAAAAGAGTCAGACACGACTGAAGTGACTGAGCATGCAAGCACAGAGGAAAATGAAGTTCAAAGGAGCTAAGTGACTCACCACACAGCTAAAAAGAGTACAGGAGCAGGAGTGGAACCAGAGAGATGTTTCTAGAACCCAGGGATTAAGCTTTTCGGTTAAGACTGCTAACAAGCAGCCTGTGATCTAGCTGTGACCTTATTTTATTGAAGATCAAACTAAGGCAAGAAACTGGAGAGTGGGAGATGCTCTCACGGTCACCCAACTCGCAGTGGTGGCGAGCTTTAAGCCAGTAAGGGAGGCCTGCTTCTGCTCGGTAACAGCCACACCCTGAAAGCAATCCTCCAAGGGCTGTGGAGGAGGACAGTGTGCAGCTTCAGGCTTTGGGAAGACAGCGGGTGGCACTCCACAGTCTCTTCGGCTGGAGAGGGAACAACGGCTGGGAGGCCCCAGCTCGCTGGCGAAGGCAGCCGGCGAGCAGCAGCCCTGCCAGGCCCTTACAGACCTTATGTTCCTGGCACAGAAGAAGGGTTTCATCAGAGGGTTTTCATTGTAAGGATGTAACTGGGACAGCTACATTCTAGCTCAATGGGCCTTTCTACGATTTCTTGGCCACCTCTCCACAGAAGTTAGACGACAGACTTAAACAGATTCGTAGATCCAGTCAACTCATTTTTGTCTCGATTTAAAAAAAAAAACAAAAGGGAAAAAACAGTCCAAATGAACATGTGACAGCTGTTTGGGACTCCAATGTTATGGAAAAGCAGCTGTTTTCATTTATATTTGAGGTATTAGTCACTCTTAGAATGGGACAGAGTAACTCAGTTAACAGTTTGTGCTTTAACCTACGGAAAATACAGGTCACAGAGACAAGATGTTGGCAAAATCACAGTGTAAGTTACACTTATATAACGTTTTGGTCTTAAAAGGTTTGGAGATGCGACTATTTAATAGCAATGTTCTCATAGGAAACTGACATCCAACAGACGGTGGCTTTTGGGAAACAGGAAATTTCCAAGTAGAGAAAGTCCACGTAATTAAGACAGAAAAAGAGAAAACTTTTTAAGCTCTAGAATTCCAAAGTCTTTTTTTTTTTAATTTTAAAAACTACTCTTACTCTTATCAAAGTAACCTATATCTACAGTTTTATAATTCTAATACTACAAGTCCTATAACAAAAAGCAGTTAATTCCCTGCCCATCCCTGAGTCCGTCCTTAGAGGCAGTCAGCTTAAATGTTATTTCTTCTGGCACTCACTTTTATATTCCTTTTTAGCATTCCTATTCAGTTGTTTTAGACATTATTATAAGTATCAGACAGCACCTCTTAATGGCCGCTAGGGAAGATGAAGATTTAGTGTGTGGTCTCTTTCCCTCTCCTTTGGAACAGTCTTTGTTTTATTCTATTTTATTTTCCTCTGATACAGCGTGGGCAGTAGCCTCCTCCTCCCTACTTGATCATCAATACTTAAAATGACTTTCTGGCATACTCCTCTGGCTCCCGCAGGTCTCATCAGAGATCCAAGTGAGTAAGGAAACCTGGGAGGCAACACTAATTTCAGCTGATGTGCGCTGCGTTTCACTTTTAGGATATTTACGTTGTTCATTCAATGATCTGATTCTTGAAGGAAGTTTGACCTCCAATAGTCAAAGTCCATTCCTAAATAGGAAATGAGCAGCCTTGGGCCTGGGCTGGAGGGAGAGCAGCAGCTGTGGGCCGTAGTCGGGCTCTTGCTGCTCCTCCTTAGTTCATTCAACAACACGTGTTAGCCACCAACTGTGAGCCACCTATGGTGCTGCTGAGGTCTGGTGCTGGTAAACCAAAAGGAACCCATTCTTCTGCATGAAGGGCCTCCATTTGACTCCAGTGAAAGCTCACTGCCCCCATCCTAAACCCTCTCCCAAAGGAAAGGCGGGTTCTCATCCTTTGCCTTGGTAGGGACTCTCCAACATCTGGCAAGATCGATGTATTAGGAACCCTCTGATGCTAGGCAGAGTGGCCGAGGGTCAGTGTATCTCTAGCAGTTCCAAGGCTGAGATACAGCCGGTGCCTCTCAATTTCCACTGTGGACCTGAATGGGTCCCTCAGTGCTCATGAATTCACTCAGCCCCTTCTATCCTGTACACTTCTTCCTGCATCAGAGAGTGGTGTCGGTAGCCAATTAGGAGGTGCATGGAAATGACCTACTGAAATGCAAAGGCCGAGGCAATGCCCTATCTTGAGGGTGGGATGTACTCCCTTCAAACGACAAACCTGGCTCTCACAGAAGTCCTTTTTGTCAGAAAGTGGGCAGACTAAAGGCTGGAAGAGAGACTCTCCATCAGAGGCATCTTGTTGGCTTGCTTACTTTTTATTGGCCATCTCCCCACTGGGATGAGAGCTCTCGAGGAAGAGGCCAGGTCATTCTTTTCCAATGCCTGCAACGCAGCAGAGATTCCATCAACATTTATTGAGTGATGAGTCTGGTGTGGAACACACTGTGCTCAAGGGGTCTGAAGGACCCTTGGCATTTTTCAGACTTAAGTCACACTCTGTCTTAACTTCATCCTAATTCACACTATTCTATTAAACACAATATGCCAAGAACAAAGGGTGGGGGAAGCTGGGGTTATGATTTGATATTTCTGTAATTATGTGGTGACAGTTTAAGGGAAGATTGAGGAGTTCTAACAGACCACCTCGTATCTCTTGCAGCACTTGGGTTTTAATCACATCTCACTGTCTTTCTGTTGGAAAAATTGGTTTGCCGGCACAGTGGAGTCTCTGCAACTTGCCGACTGGCCTGCTGTGATCAGGAGCTAGGGAGAAGTAGGTGCCAACACGTCCTCCCCAGACTTGCTTCCCAGTGCCACTCCTGATGTCTTCTGACTGTAAGTCATCTTTGTCTCTGGGCAACACTGTAAGGTATAGTAGAAAAAGGAACACCCTCACTGAAGACTATTTTTCTGAAAATATTTAGAGCTGCTGCAGAAAGCCCAGTATTTATGGCTTTACTCAAAAACGAAAAGCTTGTTATGGAAAGTAGTTACTGAAACTGTGAACACTTGTCTATTAAATTGCTTATGGGGAAAGAGTAGCTCCATGGTAGGCCTCCGAAAGCTGTGAGGAAGGAGTAGGTGTCTCAGGTCCCCGGGCTGGTCTTGGAGAAGTCTTCTGTGGAGGGGCAACTGTTCTAACGTGATGGTTTTTCAGGTGGCTAAATTCAGTCTTGGTAGAGGAGCTCGCAGCTCCTAACAGGATAAACACACTAATGGCCTGCCCCAAGAAAGAGGGCTTTCAGCAGAAGCAAGGGGACTTTCTACTTCCTCTGAGGAAGATCAAGACTCTTGGTAGGGGAAATTAAGGGGCAGAGGCAGCACCCCAAACCTCTCTGTCTGTAGTCATTCACTCAAAAATCATATTGATATTTAACTCTGTTTCCTCTTCTAAATGTTCTCTGAGAAGAAGCAATAGCCTTTGTGAGCTACTCACTGTTAACGCAGGGGCTTTTAAAAGTCACTTGTAAACATGTTTGATACAGGCAATGATGGTTTGTTCACTTTGTCTCTAGACTCTTGGTTGGAGTAAATTAAATTTGCTGATATAAGCTACATGACAAATGAGCCCCGATCATTAAGCCACCCCGATATGTATGGTTTAGGTTTTGTTAGTCAAAAACAATTAGAGCTGACGCTCTGGGTCAAGTTTTCCCCTTGTTCCATGTAAAGGGTGCTTCCGACAGATCCACATCCAAACAAATCCAAAGACTGGCTCTTTCACAGGGCACAAGCTCTCCAGAAGCTTAATTTACTGGAAAAACAAAAAGCACAGGCAAAGGCCAAGTCCTATGGGTAGGAAAGAAATCACAACCTAGACAGCCAGGTTTTACAGTATGCCTCGTGTGGCTGTGGCCATGGGGATAAAGGCAGTGACACTCACTGAATGCCTCCTATAGACTGAGTGCTTTACATGCATTCAGTCAAAACAACAATACCCTGCAAGGTAGACAGGACTGCCCCTACTGACAAAAGAAAACTGAGGTAGAAAGGTTAGACTTGCCTACCTTCATAGCTGGTATGAAAGGTACAGCTGGGTTGGGGACTTGGGCTGGGCTGGTTCTACAACCTACGCCCCTTCCATGAATCAGGCTGTCATCAGCTGAAGCTGGGAGGAAAGCACCCCGCCCCCACTGAGCTGGGGACCCTGTCACCTCTGCCAGGAAGGACAGCACCATGGTTAGGAGCGCAAACTTGGATTCAAGCCCCAGCTCTCAGCTTACCTGTGACCTAGGACCAGTCCTGCAGCTTCTCTGAGCTTTAGCTTTCTCATTTATAAAACAAAAATAACAACCAATTCAAATAGTTGTTTTAAGGTTAGTTGAAATGATCTTTTTATTTTATTTTATTTTATTATTTTTTTTCTTCTTTTTTTTTTTTTTCTTTCTTTTCTTTCTTTTTCTTTTTTTTTGAAATGATCTTTTTAAAAAGTGGTAGACTGCCTGGTAAAGTCTGAACACTCAATGAGTGGCAGCAGTTCTTATTACATTCATAACTCCACATGCTACTTAAAACTAGAGGTCAATGGAAAGAAACTGTGACCTCAAAGGTATCATTTAACATGTGAAGTAATGAAAGATAAAGCATCTTACAAAAAGAATATTAGTGTTTTCTATGCCATGAGGATGTATATTTGCAAGTTCAGAAATTTATGTCAGTATGGGCAGAATTTAAATCATATATTTTTACATTTTAATGAGTTCTTTCCTATTTTCTTCTGAACATTTTTTAAAACCACAAAAAATTAAAAGAAAGGTACACTGAAAATCTAGGTAAACACCACCTAGATCCTACAATTAACACCTTACTGTATTGGCTTTATCATATATCTATCCCTCAGTCCATCTTTTTTTAAAAAGTGTATTTCAAAGTAAGGAACAGACGTCAGTACAGTCATGCCTAAGTACTTCAGTGTGATTAACAGTAACTGGTTTTCAACATTTGTTTAAGAATCTTTTTAATATTTTGGTAAAATTTACATACAATGAAACACATATATTTTACAAGTACTATTTGATAGTTTTGGTAAATGCATACACCTGTGTGATACCAGCTCCTGTCAATGCCTTTACTCCCAGAAAGTTCCCTCATCTGCACTGCACTGAGAAACTGTGGTAGAGGAAAACAAAAGGGCTCAAGAATTAAGGGGTCTAGGTTCGTATCTCACCTACTTTACTCATTAGTAACACACATGAGTATGCACTCATAAACATACACAATATGCACGCACACAGCTTCAGTTTTCGTGATCACAGCAAGGAGATAATGCCCATTGCACAAGACTTCTATAAAGGTTAAATACAAAAATATCAGAATACAGTAACTGTTCAGTAAGTGTAAACAAAGGTTACTTTCTCTCCACCCCTTCTTTCCTGCTCCCCCCCGTTTCTGAGGATGTTATCTTCAAAAAGAAAACGGTAAGGACAAAAAAAAACCAACCCACAGTTAAATGAGAGATGAGGGAAAAAGGCATCTCTCTGCATAGGCAGTCCTCTCCCAATTTATCCACTCTGACTTCAGCTAATTAAACATCTGTCTCAACCATCTCCTCAGCGAATTAGTCATCCCCACTTTGTGACACTGATTGTTGGTTGCAGCCTTTTCCTCACTTGCCACCATTCCCAGAAACTTCTAGGAGTTTACTCACCAGGCACACGGCAAGGAATGATGCAGGGTCCCCATTAACCCCCTGCAGTTGCCCTTGGTGCTGGTGCTGTTCATAAAGCTGCCAGACGCATCCTGCAACGTGCCTCCCCAAATTACACCTCTTAAGGGGTGACAGCTTTTTTGTCTACATTTCTGATTTCCAGTATGATGCATTTTCTAAGAACTGTATATTATGTACCAACCTAAAACTATTTAACCAAAAATCTGTTTTTGAAACTAGGTTTGATAACAAAGCAAGCAGGTAACAACAAAAAGTATCAAATAAGGTGAAGTGCAGTCTTGTGAATTACCAGCTAGTTCTCTCTAAACACAGGGGAAAAAAAAAAGGTTTGCTGGTGAACAAATGGCCAGGCGGCAACAAGCAAAATGGCCTGGGCTGGATGCATGCCTTTCTCTACATATTGGGGTGTGTGTGCACACGTGCGCATCTGTGTGGGCAAGAAAGAGGTAGGCGGGGTGGGAAGAATTGTATCTAAACTATGGGGGCATTTCTTAACAACAGTTTTCTGAAATTAGACTTCCTCTCAATCCTTCTTCCCACTAAAACAGTTAACTGACATAAGAATGATCTTTTAGAAGATCAGTTCAGTTCAGTCGCTCAGTTGTGTCCGACTCTTTGCGACCCCGTGAATCACAGCACGCCAGGCCTCCCTGTCCATAAGTGACTAATAAAAACTTTTAAAATGTTTAATTATGTTAGAAATCTAGAAATGGAAATTAAAACTACCTATTAACTGCCAACCATCAGCTTGGCAAAAGTTCAAGACTGACGACATCCAGTGCTGGAACAAGGTGAGGAAAGAGGCGCTCCCATGTACTCTGGGAGTGTCAAAGGACGGGTAGATGCTTTGAGGGGAAGTTTGTTTTTCTCAACATTTTAAATAAACAAACCTCTGACAAACACTCCCATATTTAAAACCTAGCAAAAATGTGAAATGAATATTCCTACAAGATTGCTCACTGCATGTTTTTTTAATACTTAAAATTTGGAAATCATCGAAATGTCCATCAATGGAGAGTTAAGTTAAATGAATTCAACTAAAAAGATAAAAATGCAGTGGTCACTCTAACACAGAAGAATGCTTATGACACAATATTGAGTTAAAAAAGAAAAAAAGCAAAATCATATCTGTTACAGGGTGTTATTTTTAAATGACATGAATATATTTTTCATGAGTTCACTTAACAAACTTTTTTTCGTGTCCTCTATTTGACAGGCATTCTGCTAGATGTTAGGTATTCAGTGATTTAAAGAAAAACATAAAACAGGGTCCTTCCCACATGAAACTTACAGCCTATATGTATACCTGCATGTGAAGTGAATAAAAAACCAAATGGTTCAAAACAAAGAAAAAACCTTCACTTTTTACTTCACACACCTCCAAAAAGTTAGAATTTTGTTTTCAACCAGTATTTAATTTTATTTAAAAAAGACCACAACTCTTTAAAAGCCTATCTTCTGCCACCACCTTGTTTAAATACTAAGCCAGGAGACCTGGTGGCAGCGCCAAGCTTTTTCAATTCTCCCCTAAACTGTGCGTTCAGCTTGAATAAAAGAAATGAGACTTTACCGCGGTGTCCACCCTCTGCCTCCTGAATTGAGCACCACCCACTGTCTCCACACCCGGTGCCTGTTGGACAGAGTCCTCTAGAGCCTCCTGTTTCGTGTCCTCAAATCCATTTGTATTACAATAGCACGTTTTCTAAAAGAAATTCTGACTATACTGCTCTCCTTCCAATGATTCACCTCTGCCATCATAATAAAATTCAAGTTCAGCACAGTTCATGAACATGGTCTGGTCCAGCACACCATCCTCCCAGCTCCTCCTACTCCACCACGCTACTGTACTGAGCCACCTGCGGCTTCCAGAAGGCACAGAGGGCTCTTACTTTATTCTTCCTGCTGAAGAGCTCACTCTCAACCCGCCTCACCTGGCCAGTTTCTACTCACCTTCCGGTTTCAGCTGGGGTATTTGCTTAGGATAGTCCTCCCTGACTCCTTGACACCGGCCCAGGGCTCCCCTTCCACTGTGTCCACCCAGGTCCTGTGTCTGTTTCCACTCAGCGCTTGCATGGCATTGGGAAGGCCTGGTTCTCTCCCCAACTAAACACTAAGCGACTGGAGGGTAAGGACCAGTTCTTGGCTTCCGTGAAATCCCTGGTGTCTAGACAGCGCCTTCGGCATAACTGCCCCCCAATAAATAAATGGACTTCTAGTTTTGAGCAGAAGTAGAAGCCTGGCCTGATCGGCTCTGGCCCTGCCTAGCAGCTTATCCTCTTCTGCCCCATCCCTGCTCGAGAAATTTGGAATATTGTGACTATACCTTAGAATACCCCTGCCTGGCATGTTTTTCTCTCTTATCCATCTGGCAACGTCCTAGTTAATCTTCAAAACAAAGCTGTCAAGTGGCTTCCTCCGGAGCGTCTTTCCTCAGGCCCTGCCTCTCTTTTCTGCTGCGCTGGTAGTGCATGTTCCGCAGCTTAGAGCCTCTTCTGTTGAGTCTGTTTCTGCACCAGGCTTTCTACCTGATTCCTCCCACGGTGGCTGGAAGGGAGAGGCAGCACTGGGTGATGATCACGGCACCAAGCAGGGGGTCTCAGAGCCACCCGGAGCTCTCGGGCACTCAGGCCTCCCGTACGGGGCCCCTGATTCATCCTCTCAGGATGTTACAGCTCAGGAGAGGAAAGCTCAGAAAGCTAAGTACATGATGACTCATTCGGCTTTCTTACTCCAAAAATACATTTTAAAACACTTAAAAACCCAGGCTACAGCTTACAACCCATATGTACATTTAATATAGTAGTATTTCTTTCTTCTTTCCTGAAGTGCTATTATTAAATTAGTGGGGTTTCAGAATTAGTCCCTAGTGGGTCCCGGGAAAGGTCCCTGACTCCAGAATGCATGCGCCCCCTCTACCCTCACAGAGCTTGTTGGGAGTCTTTGTCTTTTTTCTTCCTTCCATTTCTTTTTTCCCCTTTAATCTAATCCATGCCCGTGACTGCCCCAGATGGGGTGAATGAATAGATTTTGTGATGGAAAATGAACTTCTGAAAGATTAGCAACTAGTAGGAAGAGTAAATGCTGGTCAAACGTAGTTTGGGCAAATGATATATTTTGAGTTTTTCTGATGTGGCAGCTGCAAGAGCTCATAACACCCTTCTAAAATAATTGGGTCTCTAAAGTGGTTCCAAAACATTTTTGCTTGACATAAATTCTCTAAATTTCCAGGCTTTCTGGATAAAATAGTTGACTGCAATGCCATCTTTAATGTGCTCTGCTCTATACTCAAGAAGATCCATCAGGAGCCGCAGAGCACTCCAGACAGGGGGAGGCTCAGGTGAGATGAAACCACAAGATAAAGAGGCAGAGAAAGGAGGCAGGGGGAATATTTAACTCCAAGCTCCTTGCAGGGGCCACTTCTGACCTGTAAGCATCCTGGCAGTCCGCATTTACTGTATCATTTTCCCACTGGGTCACTGGACACCAAGCATCAGGTCTTTATCTCTTATCCAGCTCCCACACGTGAGTGACATCTGTATGATTACTTACTCTTTTAGGAGGAGAAGTTTTTTGCAGAAATTACTGCCCTTTTGACAAAGAACATTTAAACAGTCCTATTTACCTTTTCTTTCTCCTTTTTAAAAGGGTATTATTTGCTACAACATAAGGAAAATACCTGTCTTGTGTTTCTGGCTGGCAGACTACTTCCACAGAAGGAAGGTGAACTGGGTTTTTCTGTCTTTACAGTTACACAAGAAGCAGGACTCTGTTCAGTTTTACAGATTCTTTAGCTTAGGAGAGTGTTAAAAACCCTACTCCATCTAAAACATATGGGCTTCCCTTTTCCATAGGGCAGCTCAGGACAGGTGTATGTTGCTTTAAGAAAGCTAGACATAAAACATTAAAACTGACACCAATACAGATAAACTGTGCAATTACAAAAAGAATTCCTGGCTTTATATCCAGATTCACCACAGGGTTCCTTTAAATGCTGCACTTCCCTGGTGCATTTAGATCTTAGAATCAATGAACATTTCTGTTTACAGAATTTTAAATCTGTTCTCCCATTAGGGTTCTAATAAGCAACATGGTGCAATAAAAAGAGTATGGGCTTTGAGGTCAAAAAAGTCTGGGCTCCAATTTAAGATTCTGTCATTTGCTTCCTGGGGAAATTTGGGTAACTTTAACTTCTCTAAGAACTGAGGAAAGGGGGGCTGAGAGAGGAAAGTGTATGATTACACATATAGTTATCAAAGCTCCTTATTTCTAAGATGCACATTTCCCTCTACTTTTTATCATTTTTAAAGTCTCATCTATAAAACAGGCACAATAAGATCTCCCGTCTGGGGTGTTGTGCAGATTAAACAAGATGCTGTAAGTACACAAAGGCACTCAACAAATCAGCTCTAACCCTGCTAGAAGATCTTGGGGAAGGAACAGTTTCTCCCCGACACACAAATCTCCTTAAAACATTCTTAACAGTAGTATTGTATATAAATGTCTAGGCCTATCTGGCCTGAAAGTAAGGCCTCTCATGTGAGTTTGCGGGGAGACAGTCCGAGCCCGACCCAGGTGCTGCCGGCCTATTCCAGCAGGTCTGCATTAGGTCACAGGCTGTGAGTCCACACCTCGGCTTCCTGGGCTCTGGGCCTGATCTGTGCTTCTCTGTCACACTCTAACCATCAGCTCTGTACTGCTTTCCAGTTCTTTCCTCTGTACGTCCCATTCCCTCTTTGGGCCTCAGTGTATTTCACAGTGGTTAGAAGTTTGGATTTTATTCAGAATGCAACTGGCAGTCATTCAAGGGTTTGGAGTGAATACGATCTGATTTATATTTTTTAAAAACCCCTCTGTCTGCTGCTTTGTAGGCAAGAGACTGGAGGGGCCAAGAGCAGAGGCAGGAAAAAGCAGCCACGGGGCTGGTTCAACTGTCCAGGTGAGGTCTCGGTGATCTGGACTCATTCAATGAAGATGGAAAAGACTGAATTTAGGATATACTCTGGAGGTAAAAAAAGGAAAGACTCACTTGTTTCAGATGATGTACGAAGCTAGCACAGGGAAGAATACAATGATCATTTTCACTACAATTTTTTTGAGGGGAGCAGAAAGCTAACTAACTGCGAAGTAAATGGAAATGTTCTTTTTATATTACAGCAGTATGCCTTTAACAGCCAAGGCTTTGAAAGATACTGCCCTTCTCCAACTCTTCACTGCTTCAATGTGAAGGTCACAGTTCAAATGTCAGTTTCTCTGAGAGGAGCTTCCTGACCATCCTTTGGAAAAGCAGTGAGTACCTCTGCATCTCAGCTTCTAGCTCTCAGCCCCTTCCATTTACTCTCCCCTAAGCTCCTCTCCAGCAAGGGCCCTACAGATCTGCTTCACCACTGTCTCCCTGCCCCCAGCACAGGTCTGACCCAGGAGAAGACATGAGGAGTGAATGTACACACAGCTACAAATACAGTACGGATATTTACATTTTACATGAATTTTTGAGATAAAACTTGAGAATCCAATGATGTCATCACTGGCTGTCCCTCAGACCAGAACCCCACACACCCTGTGTGAGACGTTCACTCGCCTCTCTGCTCCTCGTGGTACTTTAGGGAATAGTGCTTGAGAAGTCCTAGACTAGACTATCCCCTTGGTGACATTCTAGGGGTCAAGTGAAAACACAGTAAGTTAGCAGTCAACAATGTGGTCTGTGCCTCTGAATGGAGAAGTTAAAAGAGGGAGTTCACTTGACATAGTTAACATTTCTCTCTCAAATTCTAGGTGAAATTTTGTACAAGAAAAGTAGCAATGAGTGCCATTAAGTCTTATTAACAATATTATAAGAACTTTTCAAAAAGGATCTTCAGACTAATAGAAAATTATCTTTCACATTAAAAGGCAAGAATGGACAAGGGGGAAGGAAAAAAGTTAATATGCTTCTGGTTCAATCTTTCAGCAAATGATAAAGAAGAACACCTCCAAATAGAGCCAGAAAACTATTCTGCTTAGAAAAACCTACTTCAAAGCCTTCTCTCTGTGTAGATCCAGAGATACTTATACTTCTGCATCAATGTTAAAACTGAATTTGTATCTACTTTCATTTCTCAACTGCCTCTGTCATACCCAACAATACACTTTAGGAGACTGGTAATAATATTTCAAACAACAACAAATTACTAAGAAGCTCACTACTGACTTTGAGGATGAACCTGATAAAAGGAGAACTTCATGAACTAAATAAAGCCTTTACTCACTAAATAACAGGTCAGTATTTTTTATTGATTAAATAAAGGGATCTGACAGGCTATTCTTCATTATGTCAAAAACATACCCACCCAACTTAAAGTTAGTAAAGAAGTTTCTGCTAATTCTTCTAAAACCCACATTATTCATTTACAATTTTCTTAAAACAGCAGGGATTTTTCTGCTAATGCAGGTAGATTCCAAATGTCAAGTAGGTCAGTAATAAAATGAAAAGCCGGAGAGAGAATCTACAAGAGACATTTAAAAATGGGCTTAAAAAATGGGCCTTAGCAGAGAACTGACTGGAACACAGTGTGAAAAGATTACCATAAGTTCAGTACATGAATATTAATAGCAAAACCCTGCAGTGTTCATAAATAGTTATGACTTGATGAAATAATTACAAATAATGCAAGTCAAAATTTTAGATCAGTTACAAGTGTCTGTAATGATATTCTATCCATAAAAAGCAAAAATATTTTATAATAAAACCCTAAAGGTTTCCATTGACAAAGCTATTTACCTAAACAAAGAAGAATTATTTTGCTCAATATCTGCCATCTTCTCATTTTCAATAAAAGAAAATTGGTGAGGGAATGCTAGAGGGCAGGGCAACAGAGTATTTAAACACTAGGATGGTCATTAAGCCCACAGCCTGATTTAATAAAGAAATAGTTTAAGTTTTCAATTTATTATCATTAAACAGAGTTGTATGGTCAATTGGAAAAAACAGATGAGAGATGTTAAAGGTCTGTAAGGAAGCAGCCCAAGTTCACTGTCAGCCCAGCAAAGGAATTCTGAAATCCTGGTCTAGTACAACTAACCACTAATGCACAAATAGTGTGAGAATTCTTGACCCCACGTGGAACATGTTCTCTAATCTTAAGTGGTATTCCTCCCTTCTCACTTAAGTTAAATAAGAGTAGCAGAGACAAATATTGTTCTGTGCTCAATCCAATGAAAGCTGTTTGAAGAGAGGGCTGAGCCAGACATCAGGCAGGGCAGGCACCTTCTTGCAAAGACTGAGCAGGTCCCTGTGGGAGAGGCTTAGGAAGGGCAGAATGAGGATCTTTAACCTGGTATTTCCTGCCACCAAGTTCATGACTAAGTTTAGGTGTCAGGATGGGTAAGTAACAAGTATTTCATAGCCAACTGTCAGCACTAACAGACTTTTTTTTTTAAGTAAACGTACTTGTGTTTCTCTCTATGACAGGAGGATTTTCCTCTTCATTAATCCCCTCCAAAACAAGTCCACTACACAATACAAAGTTCAAAGACACAGAACATACCCTGCCTTTATCGAGCCAACCTTAAATAAACATCCAGTTTCCAAACTGGAGATCCTTCTATTCCCTGAGACCAGACTTAACAAAGCAACAGAAAGAGGTTCTTATTTTTAAAAGCCTTTTGGATCAAGAAAATGGACAGTAATTTATGTAAATGCATCAATCTCAATTGACTTCTCTAGTATGGAAAGGAATAAATAATGCAGATCACTGTTCTTCAGACAACAAGTCCAAACTCTTCACTAGTGATACAGCAAAGATTCTGACGGCAACAGCAGGGATGTGTGCACAAAGGTGAACATAAATAAATGTGTGTATGATAACCATGGTTGCTGGAGATGGACACAGATAAATAGGTCTGGAATTGGACAGGGAAGCTGAAGACAGAGGGAAAGACACTGGTTCAGCTTATGGCAGTGAGTTCATGAGCTTTCATGATCTAAAAAAATCTGCAACAGCAGAATTTCTATTAAGAAGGTGAAAAAAGTTAGTTCTACCTCCTCTTGGGCAATTCAGAATAAAGCTATCTTTGAATATAATAAATATGTCATAAACTAGTATACAAAAAATTTAGGAACAAAAACAAGAGGAAAAGACCAGGATCCTAAAGGTAGATGAATGCTCATTTAACATTTGTAAATAACTGAAGCTGTTTAAACGCTATTAGATTGGCACCTAGAACCCCCCAAATATCTACCTTCCCCTGGGAAGGAGAGGCTATGCCTCTTCAATCATCTCTTAAATACAAAGAGGTTTGACCCCCACGCAATGGATAAAAGTCACCCAAAAAATGAACAAAAGAGGTGTTTGGAAAAACCAGAACACCATTCATCCCAGCTAACGACTTGTTCATTATGAGTGATGATGGATAAAGACTTCTCATGCTGAGATGAAATCAAGATTTATATGCATTGTTTCCTCTCCCAACTTGTGGGAAGATCATCATCATTTAATTCTATCTCTGCGGCCAGTGATGGGCATCCAGAGAGCTGGTTATCAAACGGCGCAGTCAGCTGGCAAAAGCCGAAACGTGCAGTTGGCACATCTGGACGGAGCCGCCACAGCCGAGGGTGAACAATGACTCCTGGCAAGCATCCAAATTGCTTGCAGACGCTAGCAGGTCTCATCTACAACCGCCCCTACCAGCATCTCTCTCTCTCTCTCTTTTTTATGAGAATCAGATTTTCATTGCTCCATTCAATTGCTCTCCTCTGCCATTTTTTACAGCTCTTATCGTTCCCCTGGAATATGGCCTTGAGACAGCTCATCCGTGTCCTTCACTGTGTTATCTCTTCTAACTTTTATTAAAACTTCAGCTTTCATCTGAAGATAGCTAATTAAATCTGGAACAGATTATATTCCTCCCCTTAAAAGGAACGCAAAACTATTTTCTTCAACCTGAGCCATGCTTTGTTGCCCTTTCTGAAACATAAGCCAAAGGTATTTAAGAAGTCTCATTTGTTTACAAAACTCAGATATTTGACATGTCACAGATAGGCAGATTTATACTAAAGTTGGCTATGGTATGATAGATCTTTGAGCTATTTCTCAAAATATTTCTCAATACTGGGAATATTTTCTTTTCTTGTACCCTTTAAATATTACAGCTAATACCATGAGCTTATTTTCTGTATAAAGTTGGGTAATGAGAAATTAGTGATTAACAGCTACTTGTGTGTGAGTGATTTCTTTAAAAAAAGTCTGGTTCTTTTTTTTTTTTTTTAACAGTTGCTCTCATTTGGTAAAAATGAAAAAATGTTTTATTCCATACCTCAAATACTAGCAACCAGAAGTTTCCTCCATGGAAAATTATGTGAAAACATGAAATTAAAAGCAGTTTTTCTACATAGCTTTACACCAACCAACAGTTAGCTCAAGTAGCTTTGTCTTAATCTATCACAAATTAATGAAGAAGCTTCCACAAGTGACATGAACACAATATTCTCACATATGCTACTGACCCAATTCCTTCCTTGGACCCAAGGGCAGCTTAAAAATCACTTCATGCTGTACATTTGCTAACTGAACCTAGCGATGATATCTGAACCAATCCAGCCAGCTATCAAACACCCACCTACATGCACACCCACACCCAGCATTTTTAACTAAGTGTTAAGCTTCTACTGCCAGGATGTGATTTAACTGTCCCACCTGAAATTTTCTGGGATCCTTTTCTTCGCTTCACTGCCTTTAGCAAGATTTCTTTCATGGTGACCTTTGTGTTGTCCACCTGAATAAGGGAGAATCCGTGAGCAGCATTTCTGCAGGAAAAGACAAATATTAAATCATCACCAATATTCAGACAAAGGGATGTGAATACAGTCTTCACTGAGTTTAAGTATTAATAAGTGTACACTGAAGTGTCAATTATTAAAAAATGGGTTATAAACCTACTTCTAATGAGAAAGAGAGAAAAGCATTCTAATATGAACAGTCTCAAGTGAAAGAGAGGGCAGAATTAGGGAAGATTTTTCTGTTTATCTTAAAATGAATCCAATTGGTCTGTGTGGGCTACTAGTAAAATCCTACAGCAAGGACTAACAAATGATACACTTGGCTTGTGTCAGCAGGTGTCACTGCAGGCAGATACCACCGTCATATTAAAGCTCACGGAGCCCCCGAGGGGAAATGTGGGGTGCATGCGTGTGTGCTCACTCACTCGTGTCCAGCTCTTTGCACCCCTATGGACAGTCGCCTCTGTCCATGAGATTTCCCAGGCGAGAATACTGGAGTGGGTAGCCAGTCCCTTCTCCAGAAGATCTTCCTGACCCTGGGATTGAACCCATGTCTCCTGTATCTCTTGCATTCGCAGATGGATTCTTTACCACTGGGCCACCTGGGAAGCCTGGGCTTCCCTGGTGGCTCAGACAGTAAAGAATCTGCCTGCAATGTAGGAGACCCAGGTTCGATCCCTGGGTCGGGAAGATCCTCTGGATAAGGGCCTGGCTACCCACTCCAGTATTCTCGCCTGGAGGATCCCACAGACAGAGGAGCCTGGAGGTCTACTGTCCATAGGTCGCAAAGAGTAGAGCACAAATGAGCGACTAACGCTTTTACTTGGGAAACCCAATGTGGGGGCACAGGGGTGGATAAGGTAGCCCAAAGCACTTCAGAATAAGGGAAACAAAGACTCTTCCTAGCTGGCAAACAAATAAATACAGAAGCATTAATTTAAAAAAAAACAAAGCCAAAACCCACAGTTTGTGTATACTTCAGTAGTCATGTTTTAATCTACTCAGTCCTAGAAGGTCAAGCAAAATATTAGCTGGAGTAAATAATTACAAGACAAAATAATAACACTACTTATAAGCTTCCAGCCAATCACACTTGGGGTGCAAGGGTCATCTAGACAGGAAAAAACTGGTAAGGAGCAAGTACCCTTGAAAAAGAAACCCATCCCTGGGTGAAATATAACTTCACTAAGACTGTTAATTGCAAGAGCAAGTATCACAAACACTACTCACTATGCTTGGGCAGAGAAACAAAACAGGCCAATTCCAAGCAGCTCATGTAACAAATGGGACCCAAGTTTCCAACTATGGAACATGGGAATTGCCACAAGGAGTTTGGTTGCCTTCCCACTTCCCCACCAAGAATCTCAAAACGGAACACAGCCAAAAAACATGGCAGAACTTCATACTGACAAGAAATCGGAAAGAAAAGCCAAGCCCCAAGCTAAGCCACGGAAAAGCTTCCCAATGGTAGGACAGGCTGGGAAGGGGCCTTCAACCCAGCTTGGAACCAACCAGGTGGCTGACTTTCCACGGGGGATGGGAGCTGATCTCAAAACCAAGGACCCAATTTGCTTCCCTAATACAAAGACATCTCCATCCCCTTCCCTCTCCATACGGCTTGCTGTTTAATCCTTGACATTCCATTTGTTAAAAAGCAAAAGCCGATGCTCGTCTAGCCAGCACGATCATCCATTTTAACTTGGTCAAGTTCTTGCTATCGAACAGCAGGCCTGAGAACTGTCAAGCTAATTTTACTGAACACTCTGTTACTGAATCATGCCTGAGCCCAGGCCGTTCTTTACCTCAGAAGCTGGACCCCATCCCAGAACAATTTTTAAAAGTTTATTTTACTGATCAAAGCAAAATAAGAAATAGCTTTTTTTTTTTTTTTTAAACTATATTTAGGGAGCGATGTAGTAAGTGATACTTTGGCAAGAGTTCTGAAATGTAAAGTGCCTGGTGCATTTATAAACTTGCGGGTATTTGCTCTGGCGCCAGGCCAGTGTGTGTTTGGAACAAATGCCAATCGTCCGCGTTCAGACCTGCCTTCCCCTGCTTTCTCCTCAGAAGTCAGTATGCGCTCCATCTGTGACAATATGTCGGGCGATGGATGAGGAGGACCTAAAAGGGAACACCAGTTCTTGGGTACTTGCAAACTAGTCTTGGGCTGCATCTTGTGAACTTCCAGCTGCTCCGGGTTTCACCTCAACTCTTGTAGATTTCAGTTGGCTTGTAAATTGCTCATGGTTCTCGCCTAATCTGCTGCTGGCTGATAGCATTATTTCACAACCATACGTTTATCTTTTCAGCAAAGGCGGACTAAAAGCTCGAAACGAGGCCTTGTGTTGGGACTAACTTCCATAAATTAAAAGAGTCCTTTTAAAAAGATTTTTGAACGGAGGAAAATCCCTCGTCTGTATTTTTCTGTCATTTTACCAAAACGTACCTGGGTGACAAGGTTAAAGCATGCAGAGGAAATCCCTGACGCTTATCATCCACCGGCATTACTGATAAATTGCGTGGTGGGGGAATAAAGGATTACCTTCTGTATTTTTTCATTACACTTTTCTTTTGTTACAGAATACATAAATCCATTGTGGCACAATGTAATATGTATCACCATGCTACACCTGCGGACGCTTCCGAGCGGCTGCCATGTCTGTGCAGTCAGGAATGATAAGTGAACCACCCGTGAATGTTAACGATAGTGATCATTCTGAGGTAACTCGGCTCTCCATCTTCCTTTACAGCCTCCGCGCTGCAGCCAGGGTAGCAGGGTTCATGAGAGGAAAATGAAAACAACAGTGGAGGGAAGGGGCAGGCTCGGCGCGGAATGTGCCTTCTCAAGTGTGTGGGCTCTCGCTCAGGGGCTCGGCAGCGGCGAAAACCAGCACCTTTTAAAGGAGAAAGAGGTGGTGACCCCTGCGTCGTGCACGCTCAGCCGGACTTGATGAAAGTTTCCTTGGGTCAGCCTCGCACTCCACTTGTTCCTCTCCTGCCAGATACAATGCCAACCTTAGATCCTGTCCCAAGTCTATGGGACTTAAAATGTTTCTAAGACGCCAAGGGGACTGGATCGAGATGCTTCTTAGAATCCATGGAGGTGCAACTGTTATGTGGTGCTCCCATTTAATAAATGGATATGGAGGCTTGCTACCACAATTTTCAGCTTGACTTCCAAACAGTCTGGGTTTTATGCCTCATTTCTTCATATCTAGGGTTTTTTATGGGCTTTCTAAAATGTCTATTGAAATACATCCTTTAAAGCTGCCTTTATTTAATGTTGGGCACTGGGTCTCAGACGGAGGAGAGGATGATCTCGGGGGGGAAATGTGTGCAGCAGGCAGGAAGGTGCCAGCCCTGCCTCCCTTCCTCCCTTCCTCACAGCACTGCGTTCCAGTCTCAGGGTTGTGACCTGTGCTGGGGATGACTCGGCCTTGGACAGACAGGTGGGTAGATGGATAGACGGATGGGTTACAAACCCACTCTCAGCTCAGAAACTGCTCCTCCCTCGTGGACAGATGGCTTCTCTTCTGCCCGTGCAGGGCATTCTAGCCCTTCCACGGGCTGCCGGTGGTGGGTTTAGGACGAGGTGCCACCTCTGGGAGCTGACTGAATGCTGCCAGGAATGCTTCAGTCAGTTCCAACTTAGGCCCTGTCAAGTCTCGGAACCACTGAAAAAAACGTATGGGCATTTTAAAAAAAGATTACTCACTTGAGGAATTCAGCTCTGTCCCAGTGCAAAGCCACTTGGTTACCAGAGGGAAGTTTTTATACCTGCATTAGCCTGACACAAGCGTTTCTGCACTAGAAGTTAACCTAGAGGTGGTGGGGGACAGAGAAGAGGTAGGGGCACAGGTCTTTATCCAAGAAGCTCAGATTCCACTTAGAGGGGCAGAGCTGGGATCAGAACGCAGTTTGGAAGGCAACATATTGCAGAGGAAAACACATGGGCTGGGAGTTCAATACCCTTTGGTTCAAATCCTGGCTCCATGGCTAACTGAAATTTTGTCTTAACACGTGGGAACCTCAGCTGTGTCCAGGAAATGAGGAGGCCACATGCCTACACAATTGTCAGAAGGATAAAACAGACAACAAATGCAGAGCACCTGGAACTAAGGCTGGCAAACAGTAGAAGGAGTTTACAGTGTTCTTTCTCGTGTGTTCCCAAGTCTTCACCCTAAGAGAAGAGGCCCCATTCAGCCCGTCTCCCCTAAACCCCCAGCAGACAGTGCTTATCTGGGGGGATGGATCTCAACCCTCATAACTGATAACACAGTTTCATCACAATGTGCAATCTGCTGGGCATGGTGGCAGCACTGGGATCTCATCAGTACAGAGCTTCCGGCCCAGGCACTGAAATCCCCCGAAGCTCAAAGAAGGGCACCTTGGGCTCCAGTTTCAAGGTTTTCCTTTTTAAGAGAATAAACCAGAGAAGTAGGTATGTTCCACCTCAGCTTAACTCTGCTTCGGATGGGGTTGGTGGAAGTCAAAAATCATGGTGACAAGGAGGAGAAATCCAGTGAGATTTATTAAGAGCATTTGGATCTGCAGACCCAGATAAGAGGTTATTAGTCAACAAATCCAACAATAATAGTAGCATCTACTACTTACTGAGCATGTAGTCTGTGCCGGGTGCTGTGGCAGGCCTTTCAGATCTGTATTAACTTATTCTACCCTAAAATAAACACCATTGTTATATCCATTTTGCTGAAACTGAGGCTGGAGATATTAGGGAACCTACCTGAGGTCAGTCATCTATTCAAGACACTATTTTGGATTCAGAGATCAACAATATGGTACCTAACCCAAGTATTAATAGCACAGTCCAGCAGGAGAGAAAGACAAAGAAGTAAAGAAAGAATCACAGTTCTGTGTGATCAGCACCGAGATGAAGGCAAGCTCAGAATGCTGCCGAAACACAGAGGCATTTAACCCAGCAGATAGAGGTGGGGGTGCGTCAGAGAAGCTTCTTAGTGGAGCTATCTCAAAACATAGTTGTTTATCTCTACGTCATACTGGAAAAATGGTGGCAACACCAGAAGGCAGTGGAGCACAGCAAGTTATAGAATGGAGCCTGCTTTGGAGTCTGAGCTCTGCCTTCCTTGGGTAAATAATATAATCTCCCTAACTTAAAGTTTTCTCATCTACAAAAAGAGGATAATTCTCAGACTATAACATAGTTTTCAGGGCTAAATACCAGGCTGGCCAAAACATTCATTCAGGTTTTTCCATAACAGCTTACTTCTAAATACTTCTAAGTTAATGTAATACTTGTCATAAAAAATACGTAATAAGCAATAGACAGTACAACTACTGGGCTTCCCATGTGGTGCTAGTGGTAAAGAACCCACCTGCCAACTCAGGAGATGTAAGAGACCTGGGTTCGATCCCTGGGACAGGAAGATCCCCCGGAGAAGGAAACGGCAACCAACTCCAGTACTCTTGCCTGGAAAATCCCATGGATGGAGGAGCCTGGAGGGCTACAGTTCATGGGGTTGCAAAGAGTTGGACGTGACTGAAGTGACTTAGGACACAAAATACCACTATCAGCTTTTCTTCGTACAAAGAAGTGATATATATAATGATGAGAAAGTGACAATAGATGACATTTATTGAATATGGATTTTGTTCATTTAATCCTCCCAGGAAAGGTGGGTGCTATCATCAGTCCCATTTTATAATGGAGGAAATTGAGGCCTGGCAAGTCTGAGACATGTGCCTGGAGTTGCACAGCTACCAAGTGGAGGAACCAGAACTTGAACCCAGGTTTGCCAGACCCCAAAGCCTGTGTTTTAAACCTCCCTATAGCCAAGGGAGTTTGGGGAACTCAGGGGAAAAAGAGACTTACAGGGAACATATCTTCCAGATTAGAACCACTGACCTGTCTACGGTGAAGGTCAACTTCCACTGCAACAAATTCAGTTTGACTGTAAATGTCCCAACTCTCAGACTCAGCATGTGACCTACAAGACCCTTTTCTGAAAGCCCCTGGAGAAGATCCTGGTTTCCTGAGCCACAGCCTCAGTTTGTGGAAGTGGGACAAGGCTGACAGGAGCAGTGCCCCCTCCTCTAGCCCTGACCGGTTCATAATCCCAGTGAAGACGCAACCCTTTGGTTTCCAGCCTGCTTTGGTCCCAATTCCATGTATGTTCATTCTCGAGCACTTCAAGGTAGAAAATGAAAATATATGAGCGGGAGAAGGCCTTGTAATAACTGCAGCATGCCCGCTTTAAAGCAAGTCCTTTGGGTATATTATTTTATCCATAAAGAGAGTTTACACTAGTGTGAATGCCACATTTTGGTTCCCCTTGCATTGACAAAAATCTTTTTTTTAAAGATCAAAGTGTATGGTGTGCCTTATGTGATGTTTGACATTGGACAAAGTACTCTTTTTCAAAACAGACATTTTCCAAAAACATAACTCACTAGACTAATGGGCAGTGAGAAGCCAAAATGACTGCCCCTCCGCCTTCTCCTTGTGTGTCTTTGCCAGAGTCCTTGGGACTTGCCAAATCCGGTCATGCCTGCTTAGCTTGCTCGACTGATTGTGCCAGAAAAGAAAATAAGACACAGATGTATTTGAGCTCTTTGAGATGCCAGTAAGAGAGACAGCTAATGGCTTCATTTCGACCCTCCCCTTCCAGCTGGGCACAGGTGGGGGATAATGAGGTCCCTCTCCCTAATCAAACTCAATTATTTACTACTCTATATAACCGCAAAGACATTCACATTCAGTTCAGAATATAAAACACACCATGGGCTACTTCCAACCACTGCCACTGGGTATTTATAACAAACTCAAGTGGCTAACAGTTTGCCTTGGCAGGAGTTTAAGTGTGTAAAGTTTTGCAAACTGTTTCTGTTCAGATATGTCCTGCTGAAATGGGGTCCCAGGCGGGGGTCCACAACTGTCAGGTCAGTGAACTGCATAACATCTGAGAATGTATTCACCACGCAGTGCAGACAGGATCTGGAAATCAAACGCTTCGTTCTACCGCAACCTTCTGAGAAAGCATCACGGTTTTTTCAACAGCAAGACTGACATTGTATTAATAAACATTACAAGTCACTAGCCTGACATGTACATAGCAGCAGCTGACAGACTCCAACATAAGCTGAGGGGAGAACAGAGGAAATCAAAATGAGACATAGTAACTAAACATGGCCAAAGCTGGTGGATCATGAAACAAATCACATTAATGTCAGAAACCTAAGTCCCAAACTTTTAAGATTCATAGCAACTGAAGCAACAATCTGGTATAATTTTTGGATACCAGAGTAACTTGATGGTTATCTAAAATACGGGCTCTTATTGTAAGAATAAAGCTATCCTGGCACCATTTCAACAGACAGACATTCCAGGGAGCAAAACATACATATTTAGCTTGTCTGACCTTTAAATTCTTAGAAGTATGTAATTAATGCTTTCCATCTTTATTACTTGCTCCAATATTCCTGTCACTTTAAACAGACACAAAGAAAAATCTTTTCTTTTCTCTAGACAGTAGCTGTTGCCAAAAAGGAAATCAAGTCAGATTTACAAATACAAAATTAAACAGGCTGCATATGTTACGTTTCCATACATGAGGACAGTCTGGACAATGAAAATGTTTGCTAATACAGCAGAATGAAAAGAAACAACACACAGTTGGTCCTCTATGACTCAAGCAAACAATAAATAACCAGGATAATTTACAGACATATTGTCAGGCCTGATTACAAAGAACAGAGGCATATTTTTTTTTTAATTCCCTGCCCTATTTTAGCCCTGCTCCTTACCAAACTGTCTGACCTTGGGTAACTACTTGTCTCTGATCCTCAGCTTATACAGGTGAGTTGCTTATAAGGAATAAATGAGATAACGGGCTATGAGGGGCACCAAACTGACTGTGCAAAAATGCTCATCCCTCCCCACCCCCACCACCTCCTTTCCAGACTATCAAGACAATACCACATAAGAGCAGGTGAGTTTTCAACCTAACGCTATCTTTTCATAAAGGTCTGGTCACTTGGGGTATACTATAAAGAAAGTATACTAAAACCACTGAGATCCTTTTTGAAAAGCCCTCATACAGAAAGAACAATGAATCTAGGGCATACCTCCTGAAAAAGCAGCTAAACTTTCTCTTTATGCAGACAAGAGAAGCCACAGCCATCTTTGGGAGCCCTCTGGGCCACATCGCCCAAGGCAGCCCAGCTTCTGGTACAAGGCCCTCCAACACTGACCCAGTGGTCCATTTCCCAAACAGCAAAATCCAAACTGAATTCTATATGCTTTGCAGCTTTTGGTTAAAACAGCCCCTTTCCCATATCCACCTGATATATTAAACACTGAAAGTAAAACACATATGAAAGTGAAAGTGTTAGTCACTCAGTCATGTCTGACCCTTTGCGACCCTATGGACTGTATCCCACCAGGTTCCTCTGTCCATGGAATTCTCCAGGTAAGAATACCGGAGTGGGTTGCCATCCCCTTCTCCAAGAGATCTTCCTGACTCAGGGATCGAACCCAGGTCTCCTGCATTACAGGCAGACTCTTTACCAACTGAGCCATCAGAGAAGCCCGAGGAAACCCATATATAGGCAGGGCAATTTAATTAACTGACTTCTGATTTAGGAGGATTCTGTTTTATTGTTTTTTTCTTCCCTTAAAGCTCTTCTTCCCCACCCAGAGTAGGATGCCAGTGTGAAATAATAATGTCAACAGAGGTAATGCAATGACACCACACACATTGCTTTTGGCATCGCCATTTTTTAAACTCGATTCAGTGTCACAAATTCTGATGGAATTAGCCTGTGCTGGGGGCTAACTGTGCTTCCCTGGTGGCTCAGGTGGTAAAGAATCTGCCTGAAATGTAGGAGATCCGGGTTTGATCCCTGGGTCAGGAAGATCCCCAGGACAAGGGAATGGCAATCCACTCCAGTATTCTTTCCTGGAGAATCCCATGAACAGAGGAGCCTGGCAGGAGTCGGACACAACTGAGCAACTGACACTTTGACTTTTGGGGGATGGGAAGAGATGGACAACACGAGTTCCTCTCCTGTCCACTGCTTGTCTGACCTGTCCAACGGCCTAGCAGGCCTTGGCTTGGTCATTGCTGGTAAGGAGCACTTCTTCGGATGCTGAAAATCAGCTGAGATCTAGCCCTCAACTAGTATTAGGGGTCACTTCACCCAGCTCTCTGTCCCCTACTTCTCCCTTCCCATACCTCTGACAGTCAACTTTAGTGTTAGGCTCAGAGAAGCTAGCTGTCAGCAAGTTAGGGACTCCTGTTTATATATATATTGGCTCTGTCCAAAATCAATCAAGAACAATGGATACCTTAGAAATCCGCTTGCTGATCTGGTAAAGGAGGCAGTGTTCACTAACAGGCTCCTAATTTGTACTTTGTTAAGAGTAATCCATTCTCCTTCCCCTAATGACAACTCTATTTCCAGGGACTTCCTGGGGCCCAAGGGCCTGGGAGGAAAAGACCAGTGTAGCCTCAACTCAGTAAGAACACCCACCTCCACACTCTTTTTCACAGAATGCTTTTCCAATTAGGGATTTATTTAAGTTAACTAGCTCCTCTTTTTAAATGTAGATCATTATATAATATAATAAGTCATTATCCTTGCATGATGTAACAAGGAGAAATTTGAAATTTTCTTTTATATGAAGAAACATGTTTTCTAATTTTTCTATACTGGACATGAATTAATTGTGTAATAAAAAATAACCCAAAGAAAAGTTACACCCCATACTGACCTTAGGGTGAATTATTCAGACTGACAAATCTCTGATAAAAATAACAAATCGTAACCATGTAGTACTTTCTACATACCAGGGCCTGAGCTAATTTTCTGACAGTAGTATTTCCCATCCGAGGTTCAAGAGCCCCCTAGGTCAACAGATGCATTTACAGGCTCTCTTGAGTTTCCGAATTTAAAAATAGTGCTTTTAGTTCAATAAAAATCATGTATGTATGATTTTCACTGAACAGTGAAAAGTTATACAGATAGATGTATATAGTGACTTAAACAGTGATAGAGAGATAAAGATACAGGCCACTCCCAGTTTCCCAGGTTTCCCATTCTCCATCCAGCTGGGGAGCCTTGAGTCATTGCTTGGAAGAGAAATACTTGGAAGAGAAATACCTGGAAGAGCCCCTTAACCTTCAATTAGACAGAGGTGAACAAGAAATAAGGGAATGTTCCTGACCCAGGGATCGAACTCATGTCTCTTACATCACCTCCACTGGCAGGCAGGTTCTTTACCACTAGTACCACCTGGGAAGCCAAAACATACAAAGCCAGAGTCAACCAATCAAGCCCACACCCAGTCATTTATGTATTTGTCTACGGTTACCTTCACACCACCACAGCAGAACTGAGCTACAGAGACTGTATGGCCTGCAAACCTAAAATATTTACCATCTCATCCTTTAGGTTGCCAACATGTGGGATAACATGGTAGGATTTGGGAGACTGTTCCAGCGGCTAGTTATTTAACATCAATAATAGAGGCAGAAAGGCTAAATGGCAGTGCAAGCTGCATGCACAAACTTAGAATAGAGAAAGTGATGGGAGAAGTGTACACAAGGCTCTTTATGGACCAGACTTGCTGATCTCTGAAGAATTCATGTTCTGGGTGTACAAGTCTCACTGTGCACAGGATCAGTCAGGCAGAGAGCCCATCTACAGAAACACTAATTAACAACAGCAGAAAGTAAGGTGACGCATCACCCTGGTTTACCCAGGATGGAGTGGGGAGCTCTTGGACTTAGGACTGCTCATTTTAAAACAGGGAAAGTCATCTCTTTGGCGGTTAGGATTCCAGGCTTTCACTACCATGGCCCAGGTTCAATCCCTGGTTGGGGAACTGAGGTCTCACAAGATACATGGCATAGCTGAAATAAATAAATTAAATAAAACAGGGTAGTCCTGAGCAGGACTGGCATAAGCTGGGTATCCTAGCAGAAATGTTCTTTATTCTTCCATTAAAAAGCATTTAAAATTGGGGAGGTGTGCACTGTAAGTCAACTGACCCATTAAAATAATGGATTAACACCTAAAAATACATCCACTGCTTAAAAGGACAAATAATAATATGATAATCTGATGTTTCTTATGAAAATCAAAAATTCAAGTTGACAAGTAAAACATTTAACACCCGTTAAACCCAACATCACTGATTTAATTTCAACAAAACATCATCTGTTACATTATGTTGTTAATTTGTATTTTATTAATGCTATAGTTTTATTTGCATTTAATTTATAATTTTGTTTCAGTTGCATAAAGATATGGAATTTGTAGCTAGCATTTTACATCTGTATGTGTTTAAGTAACATTATAATAAAACAACTTTGGGCAAACACTGAAGTTTCAGGAGAATTAAATTTTCCTTTTTAAACCGCTTGTTTTAGAAAGGACTTTCAGATCAAAAGACTACTATGATCACATGTTAGTATTTATGTAGCAAAAATTGTATGCTAATGAGTAATGCTTCTAGTGACTTATTAATAAACAACAGAATTCTAAGCAGAAGCTACTGCTACTGAAATTCCACTACATACATCTTAAAAAAAAAATCCTAATGACATCTGAGGGCTTCCCAGGTGGCGCTAGTGGTAAAGAAGCCTCTTGCCAATGCAGGAGACACAAGAGATGTGGGTTTCATTCCTGGGTCGAAAAGATCCCCTAGAGCAGGAAATGGCAACTCGCTCCAGTGTTCTTGCCTGGAAAATTGCATGGATGGAGGAGCCTGGCGGGCTATAGTCCATGAAGCTGCAAAGAGTTGGACGTGACTGAGCATGCACACATCACATTTTGTGATGGTAAGACTGAAAAGACGGTTTTATGAATTTTATTGGTAGCACTGTAATGGATACATCTTCAGAAGGCTATGTATGTCAATGCAAAGTGAGAATCTGAAGATGTTTTTTACCTTGACCAATAATCCTACTCAGAGGGAACTTTCCTAAGGAAGTTATTCAACAGAAACAAAAAGGATATAGGTAAGGACGATCTTTAAAGAGTCCTTTATTAAAACCAAATCAAGGAAACAATCTAAACACCCTGTGACAGGCATCTAGTTCATCTCATACACTTTTCTGTTGTATTGCTCATCATATTTGAACGGTTTGTTTGACAACTGTCACCCTATTAGACAGAAAGCTCCATGAGAATAAGGGGCTGTCTCTTTGACCTTTTTTTTCCTGCAAAATCAAAGTACTACTTTATTAAATGAGTTATTTTATACAATATGAACATCAATATAATTACAATTGTAAAAAAAATTTTTTTATAATAAGGATGGACTGATTTTCAGATTTCCAAACCACAGTCAACTGTACATTTACACAGAATTGTCCTTGCATGAAGCCCAAAAAGGAACAGCATAAAAATGAGTGTTTCTGTAGCTCCTTAATTTTTGCTGATCAACAGTTTGTTAGAAAAGCAGCTGCAGGTTTTTTACCAAAGGTCTGAGACATTACATAATAAATGTAGATTGCAGGAATTAAGAATGGATATAAAAATATTTGGAATATAATATTAAGTAAAAATGACGCAAGATGTATGCTAGAACTGAAAGTGTAATATATATACACGTGGAAATGATTATACAAAAATGAAAATAATTATATAGGGATGGAGGAATCACTGGATAAGTTTTAAACTACTTTAAATATTCTTTAAAGTTGTTGTTTTAGTGCCTCCAAAATGTAAAAAGAAAAAAAAATCTTTGCTATGTACACCAAACATGACTTCATGGCAGGGATGAAATGACCATGAGGAGCTACCCCCAGCTCACTCCCAGGCACTCAGGTTTCTTTCTTTGCTCAAGGGTAGAAACATCCAAAATACTCATATACCCTAGGTAGCATAATCCTATTTTTAGTAAAAAATCTGAAACAAAAGCAATATGCTTTTAAAAGACAGGGGAAAGCCCTCTAAAGGGATCCCTCTTCTTGACAGTGCATTAGCTGGTTACTAACAGCAGGGGGTGCCAAAGGGACCACTACTGTCCCCAGGAGATGGCCAGGAGGGACAGTGTCACGGCCTCCGTTAGAAAAGCTTGAACTGAGAAGACACTGCAGGTTTTCCCCTAACAACCAGGACATATGTGTAAGACTCAGGTGCTCTACAGACACGAGTGGACAAAAACCACATTTTTATTTTAACTAACTTCTGATGTTTAGCATTTCCTGGAATTATGAAGGTGGTCAACAAATCACAGTCCTATGAGCAGTACTGGTGACGCTGTCATGAACAGAAACCACAGATAGCGTCATTACAGCTGTGGCAGATGTCTCAAGTACCATTTATACCTATTACTATCTTGAAACGAAAGGCCTCAGGAGTTACTGTTAGACCTGCCTCTGGATCTTGTCATTTAATGTATTGATAAAGCCAGTACATTTAATTATACCACAAATTTGTTTAATAATTTGATAACTATTTAAATATAATGGGATTTTCTTGTACTCTGTGAATATTGTTCTCTGCACAAACACTTTTGAGAAGGGCTTCTGTAGGCATTAGCAGACTACCAAAGGCACAGATAAGGTTAAGAACCTCTGCTCAGTCTAAAGGAGAGCAACTAAGAAAATCAAATTTGATTTGAACAAAATTGGAGAGAAAAAGAAATATTTTAAATCACAAAAGAGAAGTGATTGCAACACACATTTTCAGTTTGGATTCCTTGACGAGAAAGGGGAAAACGTCAAATTTTTCCTTCATAGAGTCTGAAGTGCCCCAATATTTCCAGAGGCTTTTGTACATAGACGCAACTTTTCAGACAGACTTAATACAATTTACCCCAGGTGCAGTGGATTGGAATACAATGCAAATGTTGTCCCCATCTCTCTGGAAGTCATCATTTCATGTTGACTCTCCAAATAGCAAGTATCATTCATTTGATAAGAAAACCAAAATCAAATCCAAAACCCTAAAAGGCAGAGGTAAGATACTGAGATAAGTAACAGTATCAGTACTCACATTCGAACAAAGAGCGACTCTTTGGATGTCAGACCGGGAGATGAATACTTTTCAACCAGGGCCAAAGTACTGAAGCCAAACTTATGAATGGGCTCGTTGGAATCCAGTGGGGGAAAGTCTGTGTCAACCTCCCCGTCATCCTCGGCAATATGCAGGCAGTAGGCACTGACATTGTCACTGTAGGGAAAATCAAAAAGGTAAGTGAACACCAAGGTATGGGAGGGATGCAGAGACCAGAGGTATGGAGGATGGCAAGCCAACCGGGACACTGCTGCTCCTCACCCTGAAGCCTGGATACAGTGACATCTCCCAAACCCTGCTTCCTCTGATAAAGAGAAAACACATACACGGCAGTGCAAAGGGGGAGAGACACAGTGTGAAATGAGAATGTTAATACTGCTCTATTCTTCCCTGGTGGCTCAGTGGGTAAAGCGTCTGCCTACAATGCAGGAGACCCGGGTTCGATCCCTGGGTCGGGAAGATCCCCTGGAGAAGGAAATGGCAACCCACGCCAGTACTCTTGCCTGGAAAATCCCATGGACTGAGAAGCCTGGTAGGCTACAGTCCATGGGGTCGCAAAGAGTTGGACACGACTGAGCGACTTTCCTATTCTTCCAATGAATATTTACAGAGCATCTGTTATATATAAGACATGGGACTTAACGCCTGGGATCAAAGATGAGATTGAGTATAGACCCTCAAAGGAAGTCTAGTGAATAGCAGCAGGGGAAAGGAAGTACTAAATTAGCTATAAGTGTAAATAAAATAAATATCATAAAAGAGAGACAAACAAAACTATAAAGGAGGAAAAATTATTTGAAGGGAGTCAGAGGCCTCTGATTTATGTTCAGGATTAAGAAAATATCTGTGCTCTAGCTCAGAAGTGCTCAGGGTAACCAAGACAGTCTTTACAGTTCTCCTTTTTCTGAAGAATATCAGGCTCTCTTGATAGATCTGATTCTAAACACCAAAGACACTTAACACAGTAAAAGCAAATGACCCAATTTATCCTGATGTAGATAACCAAGCTTCTCAACTATCAACACTTTTGGACTTGTCTCACTTCCCTAGAACGTCCAGTCAGTACTCCCAGACTCCAGCTCTGCCCAGTTTAGAATTGACACTCCTTCTCCTTTGAGGAAAATAAAAAGTCAATTTGCTGAAAAAGAGTGGGAAACTGCACCAACATAAAGAAAATTTAACACTGAAATAACTAAAACACTTGAAGATATCCTGCACCAAAGTTCAATCGTGAAACGGCAAATCTGCTAGCACTGAGAATTTGAACCTAATAGTTCACAAGGAGGTAGGAGTCTAAATTCTATGGCTTAAATTTGGAGTTTAAATGATATGATTGATGCTTAAATTAATTAATTGCAAAGTGTATGCTAATTGTTTAATTGGTTGCTTGATCTATATAGATCATTTTTTGAATTAAATGAGCTGATTTACAAAGTTTATTGATTGGATGTGACAATGAATTATTTCACTGACTACCTGATTTGCAATTTTCCCAATTAATGCACAAATCTTTAGCTGCAACTCTGCTTATTGAGAGAGAGCCTACTTCAGGTGATCTATACTCAGTCTGTCATTACTGAGAGAGATTTATTATATAAAACAGGTAATAAGGACAGATTAAAATTAATGGGAACTGTAAATTTACTAAATGGATGGATAACAAGAAAGTAATCTGGCTATGTTTGTCACTATAAATTTCATATGTTCACAACGCTGATAAAATTTTTAAAAATTCATCTCTGAATGGTATGGGAAACTTACCAATCTTTGCAAAAGGTTACCAACTTCAACACAAAACACTTGCAGAACTAGAAGAAAGCCCTTCGGATGAGGAAAATATCATAAAGTAATATAGCTAAGGGCTTTGTGTCCAAAGAGACTTGAGTTCAAACTGAAGCCGCATTGCTCATGGGCTATGTGAGTTCAGAGAATAAGCTTCATCTCCTTCACATTCCACTTCTACAAAAATGGTACAATTACCCAGAGGTGGCTGTGAAGTTTCGATGAGATGATATGTGTAGTGCCTAGCATGTAACAGAGGTAGAAAAATAAATGGAAGTAATGATAATAAAGTCTGACGGAAAATAACTTCAACGGTTAGGTCAACCCATGAAGACAAATCGTGGATGCTTACTAGAGCAACAAAGCAACAGTGAAACTGGGCGACATGCTCTATGTGCCAATTGGAGTGAATGTGTCTGCTGCTCGCTAGCCTTGGGGCCCACTGAGCCTCCAGGAGTTTATGAACAGGGAAGACACTGATGAGGCAAGCAATGGACAGCACAGATTATTTACTGCTGTGTAAATCATCTTAAGGAATGTCTGTGAGTCCCTAGCACCACAGAGGTTTCAAGGGCAAATAATAAGTCTATTGATCAAAGCGGAAAGCCAAACATTGGTGTCAGAAGAATTCTGCTTTGATTGTCATGGGACGCCCCCAAATCCCCTCAAAACAAACTCGGCAAATGTCACAGGCTAAGCTCTGAAAGCCAAAAGACTCACTGTGCCAAGTGCTCTTCTGCCCCAGTTCTTGAATATAAAGCGTGATATCACGTATTCATTCAAAAAGCAACTGAAATGCCTAGGCTATGCTATAGTCTGTCCTGAGCACTGAGAACACAGCAAGGAAAAGAATGATAGTTTACCCAGTTTTACAAATTAATGAAAGTCTTCTCTGGGTCATCAGCAAAGTTTAGCAGTAAACAGGGCTCCCCTACCAAACCCGTAATTGAACATATGAGGGGGGAAATGACTAAAACTCCATATGCTAGGCATGGGTATTGGTTTCTCTGTGCCTGTATACAGGAATCGTGAATGAAAGAAGCTACTGTGGCATTCTGACTTCTAAAACTGCCTTAGGACTCCAAATTAGTATAGGTACAACAGCCACTGGTATCATTGGCTATATTCACTGAGTACTATGTGTCAGACACTGCAAGACACATGAGCTCACACCATCTTCCCACCAACTGTGTGAGTTATTATTACTATTTTACAAATTACAAAACTGAGGCTCAGTGAGGTTAAGTGGTTTATTCAAGACTAAACGCAGGTAAGAGACAGAGCTGAGATTCAAACTCAGGCAGTCAAGAGCCCTCACTCTTCACTCCCATCTACCCCTCTGCCAACGCCATGGTGTGTCAAGATTTCCCAAGGTCCTTGTTCCTACAAACTTACAGAAATGCTACATACACTAAAAAGGAAAAGGAAACCATGACACATATTTATAAAACATTAGAAGCTTAGAGAGATTTATTTCAACCTCCTCGCTTTTACAAATAGGAAATAGATGCCTATTTCCAAGAAGAATAAGGTGCCATGATCCCTTAATTAGATGGTGGCAAAATCGGTTTCCAGAGAACTCAGGTCTCCTTACTTCTCTTTCATTACACTTTGATCACTTCAGAATTTAGTGGCATTCTGATGTGGGGAGAGAAAAAGAGAGGCAGCTTTAGGTCCTTGACTCAGAAATATGCCAACTATAGATATCTAGAGTTTCCAAGATGATGAAAATGGCGTACCTCTTCATGACAGTTTGGTGGAAAGAAGAAGGGTTTCCCAGTCAGATGCAGTTTAATGCTAACACAAACAAGAATGAGCTATGTGGCCAAATCGGAGTTTCATTTTCTTACTCATGACAGGCTTTGATTTCCTTAGGAGAATCTTTTGGACCTTAAGTTATTCTCCCCTGCGTTCTTACAGCACTTGGCTGTTACTCCTGCACATACCTTACCACACTGCTCTTTTTCTTATTTATGCATCCATGTTCTCCTAGAGAGCAAGGATTCTATTGTCTCTGCATTCTCACTTAAGAGTAAAATGGCTGGCATTTATAAGGTACTTAACAAATATTTGTTAAATGAATGAATATATGGATGTGTAGCCTGAATCACTCTACCCATGAAAAAAACACAGTGGGTATTATTAATGATGCATGTGTTAATGAGAAGAGGAGAAGTAATAAGGCTTTCTTTTTCTTGCTTGTCACACTGATATCTGTTAGCCAAGTGGGGTTTTCAAGGCAATGCACGTGTGTAGAGATTGCAATTCAAGACAAGGAAGAAGGCCCAGAAGAAAGAGAAAACGAAAGAGGCATTCTTACAGTTAATCAAGATGTGAGTACCAGCATCTCAGTTTTTTTATGGAGAAAAAAATAAACAATAAGAAATTATTACAACTATGTAAAAATGTTCAATTACATACATATACAAAGACTAGAAGAAAAGGGACCAAAATATTTATAAAGATCATGTTAACATTCAAGCAATGAGTACTTTTTTCTTTCTAACTTTCTATACATTCCAGATGTCCCACAGTATATAAGTATACCTTTCATTTTCCTGTCTTTATAAAATCCATAGACTTCTCCAGGCCAGAATACTGGAGTGGATAGCCTTTCCCTTTTCCAGGGGATCTTCCCAACCCAGGAATCGAACCGAGGTCTCCTGCATTGCAGGCAGATTCTTGACCAGCTGAGCCACAAGGGAAGCCCTTCTTTATAAAATACTTAACTAAATTTTTGATAAGGGTAACACATTCTTACTGTGGACAATTTAGAAATATGGAACAAGACAAAGAAGGCTGGGCAATCCTCTCACTCCAGTACAAAGAGAAAATCATTCATCCTAGAGACTCTGAGCATAGCCAGCCTGATTCATACGTGTGGTCATTTACTCTACCAGGTTTTGGAATTAAGGAGGGAATAACCACAACGACTGCAACAGGGTCTGATAAGGATTAAACGACATAATTAATTGCACAGTGTCTGGCATGGAGAAAGAGTCTCAATTTGCCAAAATTTCTTCTAGCACTTTTAAGTTTCTGATTACACAGAAGCTGAATTAACTATCCATCAAGAGTCTTGTGTCTCCCTCCCTACCAGAGGGAGAAGAATGATCAAAACACTCACAAACAAGTACAGGACAACTGGATCTACAAGAAGAGGCTTAATATTAAGAGTTGGGTTGTCATGGATAGAGCAGGTCCTTTGAAGTACCACTGAGTTTGAAAGAGAAATGAAAGTTTAAATAATAAATGGATGTAAAATGGAGCCTGCTGTCAAAGAGAAATCCTTTGGGGGAAAATATTTATCTCCAAAGCTTTAATGAGTACAATTAAATGAATTTTGCTTATTCATATCTTATCAAATAAAGCTAAATTTTTCAGTACAAAATTTTATCTCACTGAATTGGTGACCGACATTCACTTTATGTTCAAATGGCAGTATTGCTTTTATGAAGAGAAAGAGCCGTAAGCCCATAAATAGATGGCATTTAGTTCACAAATGAAAATTCAGGAGCATTCCAGGGAGCACCACAGATTTCTACCAAATGTAGAAATCCATTTCTTATCTTCAGAAAATGCAAAACACACTAAAGTATGATCATGAGACAGACGAATGTTTGCTCTTTTCAAATGAAAAATGAAATAATGCATGATTCTGAAATGTCTAGAATGCTCAATACATGAGCTTTGCTGTTCAGTTTGGTGAGAATCAGTATTAAGAGTATGTCAGGCATTAGCAAGAGAGAAAAAGATTCCGACGGTTGCAGCTCAGAAGTTCATCTCTTTGAAGTCAGAAGTTCAGCTCTTTGAAGTCAGAGTTAAAGATTTTTAAGACTCCCAAGATTTCCTTTTCTCCAAAACACATCCCCCATAAATGGAAAGTAAAACTGATAAATAACATCATAAGACTTGTCAAACCACAGCAACCTCAGACAGGAATAGTTAAATCTAAATTCCCTGGTAAAGTTCTAGGGAGAAAATGTCCACTAGTTTTTAAGCAGAAGCAAGGCCTTCATACAGTTCTGTCTGGGCTCCTTCTGGGTCACTTTCTATTGCTGTGTCTTCAAGTCCCCTGACCACTACACGCTTCCTCCTGCCACAGCATCGCTGCCAAACCACTACATCTGCCAAATGCCTTGGGCCTCACTTTCTGAGGGAACGCCCCCACTTGCCCCACACCCCTTTTCCCAGGTGATGCTCTCACAGTGGCATTCCTCCCCTGCTGAGCACTTAAGTCAGCTTCTAAGCGAACATAATTCGGTTTAATTATTTGAATTATGTGCCCATATCCTTCACTAGCTTGTGGAATTCATGGAAGAGAAACCGTATCTTATTCCACTCACCACTGTACACCCAGCAAAATGCCTGGTATATAGCAAACACTCAATAAATATTTACTGAATGCATGAATGAATACAAATGATAAGTGAAATGAGCCAGTTACAAAGTGCTATTACACTTGATAATTTCTTCTTCCCCACCAAACTGTAAATTTTTTGAGTGCAGCAATTGCATTTCTCTTGTTCTCCATTTTATCCTTGATACCCTTGATACCCTTGATACCCAGGGTCTGGAACTCCATAAATATTTGCTGAATGAAAAAATGATGAGGGACTTAAGTCTTTGAGATTAAGCAGGGTATCAAGAGAAGAGTGAGAAAGATGTTTCTTAGGAAATGGTAGAAGCAGAAGCTGTATGTCAAGAAGCTGCCAGTTAAAGAATGTGATGTGTTAGAACGTATGGGAACATAGCTGGGGGTCAAAATGGGATGGGCATGTCAGGCTGTTATTATTTAGGTAAAGAGTTCTCTGTGATGACTCTAAGGGGTATAAATTAGAAGCAGCGAAATGGGAGAAGAGTACATACACCATGGTGGAGATACAGACAGGAAAAAAAAAGCAGCGAGGTACAGGGAGTATAAAGAATTCAAACTGCAAAGTTGTCAGAAAACATAGAATATAAAGTCAAATGTTCCTAGATACTTTGATAAGCCCATGAGAGCATCAGTGTTTCACAGCATGTACAATTGTGTGAGCTTTCAGAAAAGGGCTAAAATATGCTATTACTGCTGAATTAACACTAGTATTGGTTGCAGTACTAGCTGCTGGAGTTACAGTATTTAACAACAACAGAAACAAACATTTATGGAGCAGTTGCCATGTATTTTCTCATTTTAATTTTATAACTACCCTGATAGGAAGTTCCTATCCTCATTTTACACATAAGAAAACGCAGGCTGAAATAATTCATCCAAGATCACCCTGATGGTCAGTGCCAGAATGAAAACCCAGGCAATGGCTTTGAATCTCATACCCTTGACCACTATGTTATATACTGATGAAGAAGGCAGATGAAAATGTTACCACAGGTTAGAGAGCTTCTATGAAAAATTACAAAAGTAAAGAAACCTCAATACTGAATGAGATAAACCTCAGCTATCTACAAGGTCCACCAAGTTTCCCAAGGACTCTAGCTAGCTGAGTTTACATGAGAATAAACTAAATTCACAGTAAGATCCGGTGTGTGGCTGTATCATGTGTTGCTATACTCTACAGCTGCACTTTCCAAACTTGTGGTTACTGAGCCCTTATAATGCGTGTGTGCGCGTGTACTCAGTTGTGTCAAACTCTTCGCGACCCCACAGACTGTAGCCTGCCAGACGCCACAGTGCACGGAATTTTCCAGGCAAGAATACTGGAGCAGACTGCCATTTCCTCCTCCAGGGGAATCTTCCGGACCCACAGATCAAACCCACCTCTCTTGAGCTTCCTGTATTGGCAGTCGGGATTCTTTACCTCTGAGTCACTGGGGAAGCCTCTTGGAAATGTGGCTAGTCTGAATTGAGATGTGCTGTAAATAGCATATAAACACTAGATATTGAAAACGTAACCCAAAATATAACAAAAACATCTCATTAATAATTTTTATATCAATTACATATTGAAATGATAATCTTTCCTATAAAGGGTTAGATAAACTATGTTATAAAAATTAATTTCACTTCTTGGAAATATTTTAAATATGTGATTACTAGAAAATTAAAATTGTAAATGTGGCTTACATTTGGAACTTGTATTATATATACATTTTTTCAGCTTTATTAAAATATAAATAACATGCAACATGTTTTTCCAGTGGTCATGTATGGATGTGAGAGTTGGACTGTGAAGAAAGCTGAGCGCCAAAGAATTGATGCTTCTGAACTGTGGTGTTGGAGAAGACTCTTGAGAGTCCCTTGGACTGCAAGGAGATCCAATCAGCCCATCCTAAAGGAGATCAGTCCTGGGTGTTCTTTGGAAGGAATGATGCTGAAGCTGAAACTCCAGTACTTTGGCCACCTCATGCGAAGAGTTGACTCACTGGAAAAGACCCTGATGCTGGGAGGGATTGGGGGCAGGAGGAGAAGGGGACAACAGAGGATGAGATGGCTGGATGGCATCACCGACTTGATGGACATGAGTTTGGGTAAACTCCGGGAGTTGATGATGGACAGGGAGGCCTGGCGTGCTGTGATTCATGGGGTTGCAAAGAGTCAGACACGACTGAGAGACTGAACTGAACTGAACTGAAGTGAATTGAAGGTGTTGCTTTGACATGCTCACATATTACCAAATGATTACTACCAAGTAGCATTTGCTAGTACCTCCATCATGGGCAGAACATTTGGGACTCTTAAAGACTTCTGGGGTCACAAAGAGTCAGACATGACTGAGCGACTGAACTGAACTGAAAGACTTCTCAGAAAAAGTGACTCCAGAAAGAATGAAGATGAAAGAATGAAGAATGAAATAACTTCAGAAAGAAGGAAGAGACAGATTCAAAGCGAAAACAACACCCAGTTGTGACTGGAAATGGAAATAAAGTCTGATGCTGTACAGAACAATATTGCACAGGAACCTAAATGTTAGGTCCATGAATCAAGGTAAATTGGAAGTGGTCAAACAGGAGACGACAAGAGTGAACACTGACATTTTAGGAATCTAAAATGGACCGAATGGGTGAATTTAACTCAAATGACCATTATATCTACTACTGTGGGGAAGAATCCCTTAGAAGAAATGGAGTAGTCCTCATAGTCAACAAGAGAGTCCAAAATGCAGTACTTGGGTGCAGTCTCAAAAATGACAGAATGATCTCTGTTCGTTTACAAGGCAAACCATTCAATATCACAGTAATTCAAGTCTATGCCCCAAACACTAATGCCAAAGAGGCTGAAGTTGGACGCTTCTATGATGACCTATAAGACCTTCTAGAACTAACACCAAAAAAAGATGTTCTTTATCATAGGAGACTGGAATGCAAAAGTAGGAAGTCAAGAGATACCTGGAGTAACAGGCAAGTTTGGCCTTGGAGTACAAATGAAGCAGGGCAAAGGCTCAGAGAGTTTTGCCAAAAGAATGTGCTGGTCATAGCAAATGCCCTCTTCCAACAACAGAAGAGATGACTCTACATATGGACATAACTAGATGGTCAATACCAAAATCAGATTGATCATATTCTTTGTAGTTGAAGATGGAGAAGCTCTATACAGTCAGCAGAAACAAGAACAGGAGCAGATTGTGGCTCAGATCATGAACTCCTTATTAACAAATTCAGACTTAAATTGAAGAAAGTACATAAAATCACTAGACCATCCAGGTATGACCTAAATCAAATCCCTTACGATTATACAGTGGAAGTGAGAAATAGATTCAAGGGATTAGATCTGATAGACAGAGTGCCTGAAGAACTATGGACTGAGGTTCATGACACTGTACAAGAGGCAGGGATCAAGACCTTCTCCAAGATAAAGAAATGCAGAAAGGCAAAATAGTTATCTGAGGAGGCCTTACAAATAGCTGAGAAAAGAAGAGAAGCAAAAGGCAAAGGAGAAAAGGAAAGATATACCCATCTGAATGCAGAGTTCCAAAGAATAGCGAGAAGAGATAAGAAGACTTCCTCAGTGATCAATGCAAAGAAATAGAGGAAAACAACAGAATGGGAAAGACCAGAGATCTCTTCAAGAAAATCAGAGATATCAAGAGAACACTTCATGCAAAGATGGACATGATAAAGGACAGAAATGGTATGGACCTCACAGAAGCAGAAGATATTAAGAAGAGGTGGCAAGAATACGCAGAAGAACTATACAACAAAGATCTTCATGACCCAGATAATCACGATGGTGTGATCACTTCCCTAGAGCCAGACATCCTGGAATGTGGAGTCAAGTGGGTCTTAGGAAGCATCACTATGAACAAAGCTAGTGGAGGGGATGGAATTCCAGTGGAGCTATTTCAAATCCTAAAAGACGATGTTGTGAAAGTGCTGCACTCAATATGCCAGCAAATTTGGAAAACTCAGCAGTGGCCACAGGACTGGAAAAGGTCAGTTTTCATTCCAATCCCAAAGAAAGACAATGCCAAAGAATGCTCAAACTACCACACAATTGCACTCATCTCACATTCTAGTAAAGTAATGCTCAAAATTCTCCAAGCCAGGCTTCAGCAATACGTGAAACGTGAACTTCCAGATGTTCAAGCTGCATTTAGAAAAGGCAGAGGAACCAGAGATCAAATTGCCAACATCTGCTGGATCCTGGAAAAAGCAAGAGAGTTCCAGAAAAACATCTATTTCTGCTTTACTAACTATGCCAAAGCCTTTGACTGTGTGAATCAAAACAAACTGGAAAATTCTTCGAGATGGGAATACCAGACCACCTGACCTGCCTCTTGAGAAATCTGTATGCGGGAAAAGAAGCAACAGTTAGAACCGGACATGAAACAATGGACTGGTTCCAAATTGGGAAAGGAGTATGTCAAGGCTGTATATCATCACCCTGGTTATTTAAGTTACATGAAGAGTACATCATGTGAAATGCCAGGCTGGATGAAGCACAAGCTGGAATCAAGATTGTCGGGAGAAATATCAATAATCTCAGACATGCAGGTGACACCACCCTTATGGGAAAAAGCAAAGAGGAGCTAAAAAGCCTCTTGATGAAACTGAAAGAGGAGAGGGAAAAAGCTAGCTTAAAACTCAGTGGGAAAGACCCTGATGCTGGGAAAGATTAAAGGCAGGAGACAGAGGATGATATGGCTGGATGGAATCACTGACTCAATGGATATGAGTTTGAGCAAGCTCCAGGAGCTGGTGATGGACAGGGAAACCTGGCGGTGCTGCAGTACATGGGGTTGCAAAGAGTCAGACAGGAGTGAGAGGCTGGACTGAACTGACACTTCTGAACTTCACTGTACTTTGATCCCAAGAACTTCCAATTGAAAGTTTATAACCTTTGACCAACATCTCCCCGTTTTCCTCATACCCTAGCCCTTGGAAACCATGATTCTAATCTCTGTTTCCATGAGTTCACTTTTCTAGATGCCACCTTAAGTGATATCACACAGTATTTGTCTTTCTCTGTCTGACTTATCTCATTTAGTATCATGTCCTTGAGATCCATCTCTATTGTTGAAAATAGCAGGACCTCCTTCTTTCTCATGCCTGCACAGTATTCCACTGTGTGCATATATGCACCATGCCATCTTTATCCATTCATTCATAGATGAACTCTTAGGTGGTTTCCTTGTCTTGGCTATAGTGAACAATGCTGCAATGAACTTGGCAGCGCAGGGATCTCTTTGAGATCCTATTTGCATTTCCTATGGATATATACTCAGAAGTGGGATTGATGGATCATACGGAAGTTCTATTTTAAATTTCCAAGCAACCTCTCTATGCTGTTTTCCATAGTGCCTGTACCAATTTACATCCCAAGCCACAGTCACAAGGGTTCCCTTTTCTCCACGGCTTCCCCAACACTTGTTATCTTGTCTTTCTGATGCCAGTCATTCTCACAGGTGTGAGGTGATTGCATTGTATTTCATTTGAACAGGACTGCTCCACAGACAGAAACTTTCACCCACTGAACACTGAGATAACAGTCCAAAATACACTAATCCAGCTGTGTATACTAGAGAAAAATCCTTCAAGTTTTCAGTAGTTCATCTGTCAATAGCCTAATGAAGGGCAACAGAATTTAGAGACCAGTGAAATATGTTGAATGTCTAAGGGACAAGTGAAAAGAAGAAGGCAAGGAATGGCCATTCTAGTGTACAAGAGTCATAATACATGACGAAAAAATTAAAATTGCATAAAAAAATAAGACTACTCAAAATTATTCATAGAAATCTTTAAAACTGTCTATGAAGTAAGATAAACATGGTTTTGTGTCAAGAACAAGTTCATATTTCCCATCTCAAGTTCTTGACAGGGTGAAACCTCACTGAATTTTATTTTTCTCTTACAAATGGGTGTTCCTAAAAAGATAGTGTTTCACTCAAACCTGACAGAGGAATATAAATTAAGGAATGTCTTAAAAAAATCTTACAGGCCAGAAATAGACCCACACAAATTCAGTCAACTGATCTTTGAGAAAGCAGCAAAGGCAACTCAGTGCAGAAAGGCTGGGTTTTCAACTGGATATTAAGATGAAAAAAAAAGAATTCCTGATACAGACCTTACATCTGTCACAAAAATTAACTCTAAATGGATCACACACCTAAATGCAGAGCACAAAGCTATGAAACTTCTAGAAGATAACACAGGAGAAAAAGCAGGTAACCTTAGGTTTGGTGATGACTTTTTAGCTGTAAAACCAAAAGCATAATCTATGAAAAATTTGATAACCTGGAGTTCATTAACATTAAAAACTTCAGCTCTGCCAAAATTGCTGTTAAGAGAATAAAAACATGAGCCACAGATTGGGAGAAAAGTCTTTACAAGAAACACATCTGATAAATATACAAAGAACTCTTAAAATTAACTCAACAAGAAGAAAACAACCTGACTGAAATATATGCAAAAGACCTGAACAGACAGCTCATAAAATAAGACAGATGTCAAATAAGCATAAAGATGCTCAACGTCATCTTCCTGCATGTGTTAGGTTGCTTCAGTCATATCCAACTCTCTGTGATCTGATGAACTGTAGCCCGCCAGGCTCCTCTGTCTGTGGGATTCCCCAGGCAAGTATACTGGAGTGAGCTGCCATTTTTTGCTCTAGGGGATCTTCCCCACCCAGGAATCCAACCTGGGTCTCCTGCATTGCAGGTGGATTCTTTACCAACTGAACCACCAGGGAAGCCGCAATGGAAAACTACTCAGCCATAAAAAGAATAAAATTTGACATTTGCAGCAACATAAATGGACTTGGAGGGCATCATGCTAAGTGAAATAAGGCAGAGAAAGGCAAATACTATATGCCATCATCATATGTGAAATCTAAAAACACAACAAAACAATAAAGAAGCAGATTTACAGATACAGAGAACAAAACAGTAGTTACCAGTGGGGAGAAGGAAGAGAGTGCAATATAGGGGAAGGGAAAGAAAGGGTTATTATGGAATTATGTGAAATCATGTGTGTGTAACTCCCTAAAATTGCACAGCACTACCTAGATAGCATATTCAAAAGAAGAGACATTACTTTGCCGACTAAGGTCCGTCTAGTCAAGGCTATGGTTTTTCCTGTGGTCATGTATGGATGTGAGAGTTGGACTGTGAAGAAGGCTGAGCACCGAAGAATTGATGCCTTTGAACTGTGGTGTTGGAGAAGACTCTTGAGAGTCCCTTGGACTGCAGGGAGAGCCAACCAGTCCATTCTGAAGGAGATCAGCCCTGGGATTTCTTTGGAAGGATTGATGCTAAAGCTGAAGCTCCAGTACTTTGGTCACCTCATGCGAAGAGTTGACTCATTGGAAAAGACTCTGATGCTGGGAGGCATTGGGGGCAGGAGGAGAAGGGGACGACAGAGGATGAGATGGCTGGATGGCATCACTGACTCGATGGACGTGAGTCTGAGTGAACTCCGGGAGATGGTGATGGACAGGGAGGCCTGGTGTGCTGCGATTCATGGTGTCGCAGAGAGTTGGACATGACTGAGCAACTGAACTGAACTGATAGAGTTTGTTTATTAAATTTTAAGCTTTTACTTTGAATTGGGGTATAGCTGGTTAACAATGTTGTGATGGTTTCAGGTGAGCAGTGAAGGGACTCAGCCATAAATATACACGTATCCATTCTCCCTCAAACTCCCCTCCCATCCAGGCTGCCACATAACACTGAGCAGAGTTCCATGAAAGTACTATAGAATTTAAATAATCATTTATTCAATTAAAAAAAAAAAGAAATTCCTGGGTTTAAATACCAGTTCTACCATTTACAATGTAATACAGAAAAGTTACTTAGCCTCTCCATGCTTTAGTTTCCTTGTTTGTAAACTGTATGCCACAGCTCAGCTCACTGTGTAATCCTGGACAAGTTCCTTTGCCTCTCTTGGTTTCAGTTCCCACATCAAGCAATGTTCTAAGAATTAACTCAGACAACATTTATAAAGTCACTAGCACGGGCTTGTTTCCACTTTATGCTGAAAAGGAACAACACCGTAGCTGAGCCTTGAGTACAGCTGCAGACTCAACCCTTTTCTGAGCCTATGTGATATCTTGGTTGGAAAGACTTCCTACTGCCTTAGGAACAATAAGGATTATCTTTATATCTACAATTTTTTCAGGAAAAGTGGAAGGCACTGTCAACGAGAACTTGAAAGAAAGATTTAAAGTACAAATTTAATGTACCTAAACACACACACGACAGACTGGACCATTCTAACTCAAACTGCGAGAAGAAAAAGCCTCCCTGTGAATCCATTTCCAAAATGAAGGCACCCACCGCATTTAGCCCTACGGCTAGGAAGGGCACCTGAAACTAGAGAGGAGGCCTGTCAGACGAGACATTCAAGCATGGGAGGACTAGAGCAGCAAGCCACTTTAGGCTTCAAGCTACGGAGAACAAGCACAGAGACTCTGCTTTCAAGCACTGCATTTTTAATGTAGCAGTTTAATGAGGAATGGAGTCTAGGGAAAAACTGGACCACTGACTGATAACAAAGAAAACTATAATTCAGATCAAAGGGAAATAATGTAAAAATCATGGCATCAAACAGATTGGGAATCAAATTCTGACTGGGTCTTCTCCCACAGGTGTAAACATCAGCAAAGAACAACTCTGATCCTGACCCGCCTCCTCTGCTAAACAAGAACTGCGATGCTCACCTCACAGGAAGTGGGAGAATTAAATGAGAAATCAGGTATGCAGCATCCGGCGCCACGTCCATCTCACCATCCCTGCTCAACAAACACGAGTTCCCTCCCGTTACCGTCCACGCCCCTTTTATAAAATCAGCAAGCATCACAGAAGGGTTTGGAAAGGCATTTCCTTGGGTCTGGATTCATAAACTTGGGTCTATTTGGCAGGCAGATTCTCTGAGATCACAAGCCTGAGTTACACAGGCCCAAGATCTGGTGAGCAGCCTGGCCTGGATCAGTGTGGACATCTGGCTCCCAGGCCAATGCCTAGAAAGACTGGCCGGGCCCAGAGGGCAGCACGGGTGGCCAGGAGACAGCCAGAAACCAGAGCCGCCGAGAAAAGGGAGGATTACTTGAGCTTCGGCTCCCGTCCTTCGCTGGTGTACTGCCAGCAGATGAGCCCGATGAGGTCCTGCACCCTGGCGCTGGCCATAGTCACCACCGTCATCGGCAGCAGTCTGTCCTGGCTCGAGTGCAGGGGGAGGTAGACATCGATCTTCTTGGTCGCTGTTGTGCCCACGTGACCCTGTGGACAGAGCACATGCGTGAGGCTAAAGCACAGAGTTCCGGTCACGCAGACCCCACTGGGCTACGACGCCTGCCCTCCAGGACCTGCGCTCTCATTCTTTGGGCACAGACCAACTGATGAGCCTGGGGTGGTCCTGAAGGGGAAACGCTGCTTATAGTTTTAAGAGTTCTGTTGTTTTTGTTTTTTCTAATTTGAATTTTCTGCTGCTCGAATGGATCCAGCTCTGCCAGCAGCGACTACGACTAAAATGAACAAATCAGAGTGGTGGGCAGACCTAATGCTTGGTGTCAGGAGACTTGTTCTGCTGCTTACTCAGAGTGACCCTGGCATCAGCTGCCCTCCCTGAGAACGGCTATATCACTCCCTGAGACCTTAGGCTAAGCCGCCATATTCTCTGAGGAAGCATTTAGCAGTACTGGAACCAAGTGCTTTCTTTCTCGGAGACGAAGGGGGGCTAACTCCATTATGCAGTACATCTCTTTACTTCACTCATCTGAACTAAAGTTCAAGGGTCTCTGGTCTCATGACCGCCCTAACCGCCACACTCACACTGACCTACATGTCCCTAATCCCTCCCCCACGCCTCTCTCTCCTCCCTCCCAAACCGTCCACTCCCCTCTGGAACGCCTGCACAAATCAGCAAACTCCCCATAAATCATTACTTCTTTTTAAAAAACATTCCTCCTCCTCTTTGCTGTAACTGAAACCTGCCAGTCATGAGGCTACTACTTCCTCTACTGTCCAGAAGACTGTTTTGCTTTGTTCTTTTTAACCTCCAAACCTTTAAGGCCAGCAGGCAGAGTAGGTATTCTTGGTCCTGCTATTTCCAAACTATTAATTCTCCTTGCTTACAAAAACTCCTGTTCCTTTGAGACCCCAGCCACCCAACTACACCATCCTCTCTCTCCTTTCCTGCTTCTGTTATCCACCAGCCTTTGCTCATCCTGCTCCCTCACTAAGGCCTGAGTTCTTGGCCAGTCTTTCCCACCCCAATTCCTGTCATCATTCTAAAAGAACAATCTGTCCAATACCCAAGGCTCTCAATCCCTAGACCATGTCACCCCCAATGCCTTTTCATCCACTCCTCAAATCACTGATTGTACTGCGTACATTGGAGATTTATAACAACGCCAATATCTCAGGTCAGAACACCGACTCACTGAATACACTTTAAATTTTTTAATTAGATTAATTAGTTTGTTTTTAAATTTGGGCCTTGCCACATACCTTGCGGGATATCAGTTCCCTGACCAGGGACTGAACCTGGGCTGTGGCAGTGACAGTGCCGAATCCTAACCACTAGACCACAAGGTGAAAACCTGAATATACTTTAATATACCTCCACCTCATCTATTCAAAAAGTCCCTCAAATTCTGTAACCTATAATCTGTTGAACCAGCTCTTAATTTATCTTTCAGTCACCCTTATTTCCCAACACCCCACCCCCAGACTACATAGCCATTACAGCCTTATAATCATTCCTTTGCAGATATAATTTGTAAAAATATTTTTATTTATTTATTTGGCTACACCAGGTCTTAACTGCAGCACATGGGATCTTTGCTGCCGTGAGCTAGATCTTTTAGCTGTGGCATGTGGGATCTAGTTCCCCGAACAGGGATCGAACCCAGGCCTCCTGCACTGGGAGTGTGGAGCCTTGGTCACTGGACCATCAGGAAGTTCCACAAATACAATTTTAATACGCTCTTACTCCCCTGGACACGGTCAGCAAAGCATCAATCTTGTTTGACCCCAACCCTCTGCATTCCTCAGCTAAACACTGGAGAAAAATCACATAACCGTACAGATGGATTTTACTTTAAATCCTATGATGATAAAACTCAGACACTCAGCACAGTACAGCAAGCCTACTGTATCTCCTGATCCAACCTGCACCCCACCTGAGAACACTACTGCACACTTCTCTCCTCAAACTTCCCATGAACCGTGCCTCTTGACCCTCAGCCCGTCCTTCCCTCATGTCCTGCCAACAGATGAAAATTGCAGAGGACCCCTGAATGACATGGGTTTGAACTGCAAGGGTCCACTTGTAAGTGATTTTTTTCACTCGATACAGACTACAGTACTGCACGATCCACAGTTCGCTGAATCTGTGGATACCAAACTGCATCATCAAATTTGATTACGTTACACTCCTGTCTGAGTGGCTCCTATGATACTCTGAATGAAATCCAAACTCCACGCAGTGTGCAACAAGGCACCGCATGATCTGACCCTTGCCTAACCCCCCAATGTCATCTCCTGCCTCTCTTCCCCCACCTACTTCAGCTACACTGGCCTTCTAGGAACGTCCTGAATGTGTCCCTTGACTGCTTCTTCCCCTCTTAAGGCCACTGCGAGTGTTCCCCAAGTATCTAGGAGGCTCTTTCTTACAGCTTTGGCATTCTCTAACATGTGGCCTTGGGCTGGTTACTTAACTCTTCCTCTTTCTCATACATAAGGTGATAACGATAGGATGCGCTATCTATTAGAGTTCTTGTGAGGATTGCTACTATTGGTATCCTTATTCAAGGCTTAGCTCACATGACACCTCCTCAGAGAAACCTCCACTGATAATACTATAGAAAGAAGACCTTTCCACAGTTGACCTCTCACTCTTGTCTTGTTCATTTCCTTCAGAACGCTTAACAATTTGGTATGACATATTTATTTGTGGGCATCTTCAGTGCATGCCTTCCCCACTGGCCTCTGAGCTCCCATGAGGGCAGCCGTAATAATGTTTGCTTTGTTTACTGCTCTGTACACAATGGCTAGCACTGTGCCTGGTGCACAGAAGACTCTCCAAAAAAAAAATCTGTTCAGCTACAGAATGAATGCATGAATGACTCAAATGCCTACTGGGACACATGGTAGGAACTCAATAAATGTTAGTTTCTTCCATCCATCCCACTTGTCCTACTTCTACGGGCCTGTTTCCTGGTAGCAGATGGAGATGGAGGGACTTGAGCAATCAACTGGTTCCATCTTTAACACGCTCTATAGGACTGTATCGATCTAAAGGTGGAAAAAAAATATCAGAACTAGGGTAAGGAAATACATAAAAGCAGTTTAGAAAACATTTTAAGAGAAATTCCACTTCTCATATAACCCAGCATCTAATATTAGATCCATAGGGTTGTTTTTTTTTCTTTATTGTCTTCCTTCTGTTATAAAAACAAATACAAAAGATAATTTTCCTACATAAAGCTCTCTCTCTCTCTTATGCACACATGTGTACATGCGTGTGTGCACACACACACACACATAGTTTTTAGCTTGGAAGTAATAACTTCAATGACTAGCAAAGATGTCTCTAAACAGCACGTGTCATTTTGTTAGGCAGTCAAAAGGTTAAAATGAAAACAGCTGCAATCTTTCTGGAGTAGGTTTATACACCCTCTTACCCCTCTCTTCTCAAACTCATTTTCAGACCTCCTAGTTGCTGTCACTGCTCTCCCTTCTTATTTCTCTTTATTCCTCCTCCTTTCTTGGAAGAACTTGGAACTGAAGGGCTATAGGAATCACAGTATCTCAAGATATAAAGATTCAATGAAATGACAAATGTGAACGTACTCTGTAAACTATAAAGTGCTTTAGAAATGCAGTGCAGTGTCTAGAAAGGGCCTAAGTTTCATAATCAGACCCATTTCTATTACTCAAGTCTATTAAAGGTCACATGAGGCCAAAGATGGATGCTGTAGAAGTCCTATTAATAAAACCTATTATTACAATAAGAGCCAACATTTATTTACAGCTAAGCATTAAACTCTGCTAAATGTCTGCCTAAGTTATTTAATTCTCACAATCACTATAAGAGGTAGGGTTCTGCCATTACCCTCATAATATAAAAGAGAAAGCCAAGGCTTACAAGGCTACAGTCATTGGCTCAAGATCCCATAACTGAAGAGCCAGGACTCAAATCCATGTCTGTCTGACTCCAAAGCCACCACTCTAAACATCAGCACCTCTTTCACTAAAGTTATCCTAAATAGAATCAGTCCCCACTCTCCAAGCCTGGACACCTGTCTCCTGCTCCTTCTCAAAAACACGCCGAAAACACTGCTGTTTCCTCGAGAGGGAGCATTCTAAGGAGCTGCCCAAGGAGAACCAGTGGGGACTGCAACTCTGGAAATCACTACCACTGTCATCTGACTGCAAGAAGTCATCATTGTCTAGGAAATGAAAGCAGATAGTTATATAGTACCCTCTATTTCATAGTGAAATAGCAAGTGTGGGGAAAACTATGAGAATAAATACGGCACATACTTATTAAATGAATAAAGCACTTTATCTTTTTAATCTTCTAATTCCATCTTGAGGCATTGATGACTGGGGAAAAATGCCTTGCACAAACCTTGAAATTATGTATTTTTTAATAAGGAGCCTCTTCAGAAAAAACTCAAGGTGGTGGCAGTTAGCTCTATCTAATAGTCCCTGTGTTGCAATATTTAGAGAGAATCATCTAAAACATAAAACAATCCATCAACATAATAGAAAGTAATTAACTTATTTAAAAAAAAGAAAGGTGACCAAAGGATTAAAAGTATTCATCACACATCAAGGCAAGCAATATTCCAAAGAGCTAACATCTAACTATTAAAAAGCAACTAGCAATAAGCAAAGATCACATCATACAGTTTCACTGTGTGGCAACATATGTGTTTCACAATACAGAAGTGGGGAAAGGGAGGCATAATTAGAGCACAAGGGAAGGGTCACAACAGAGACCGGGGAAACTGGTTTAGCTCCACCCTTCCCAGTCTCTCATGCATTCAACACAAACCCACTGGACACCATATGGGCTCTGAAGACAAAGTTAAGACACAGTGCAGATCTTCATCAGATTCATGGTCTGCTGAAGATCTATACTGTACAATGTGTGAAAAGCTTTAAGAGGGAAAGTACAGGCTACTATGAGAGCTCAGAGGCAACCTAGAGTCAAGACCGTTCAAAAAAGCCTCCTAGATTAAAAAAAAAAAAATTTACCCTTCCATCCAATAGAACCATTAACGCAAGGAAAAGACACTTACTGCATTTCAATACTTTCTATACCAATATACAAAAAAGTGAACACGAATTCTCCCTGAGACATGGGATTTTAATTTTAATTTTCTGCTTTATATTTTTCTGCATTTTCTAAACTGAGCATGGTATTATTTTTATAATTACAAACAAAATATTTATCATTAAATGACCAAAAAGGAGAGAAAAAGAGCTACTACACAGAGCCTAAGAGAGCTTTAAGTAAGAGAAAGGACCAACTTTGAAAATGTAGCCTATGTTAAGGTACCTGGCAAAATTTATTAAGGACACACTATGTGCCAGTGCTATGATAGGCTGTTGGGAAAATAAGCTGAAAATATAACTCAGATACTTTCAACGGCAGGTTAAGTCATTTTTATTAAAGAAAGAAAAAGTAAGAAACTCACATTGAGCTGGCAGGTTTGGAGTTGAACAACTCTCTCTCCAGAGCAGCCCCCAAATTGGGAAATGCCCCTGGTTCAGGTGTCAGAAAGAAAGGTATTCTTGAAGCAAAACTATTCCTCAACACAAACGCAACTGATGAAGACCAACTAGACTTCAGAGTTCACATTACACGGCTTGTCCATGATAGCCTGGCCAATGCAGCCAAAATCTCAAACTCAACGTGTCCAAGACCCATTTCCTCCTTCAGCTTCTCTCATTTCATCTTCGATCTCATTTATGGCTCTCACCACCTACTCCATTACTCAAACTAAGAACCTTAACTCCTTTCAAACATCTCTGAAATATTTCTCAAATCTTTCTGCCCTAGTTCAAGCTTCATCACTTCTCAGCAAGACCATTGCAGCAGTCTCTTATCTCCCTGTCTCTAAAAATCTCTCCTCTCTCCAAATCTTTATTTTCTTACTGCTACTGAAGTGATTTTTCTCTGATCACTGACCATGCCTATCACACAGAAATAAACGATGGCTCTCCCCAGTGTTAGCATTCTAGTTCTCTAGCAAGACAGTTAATACCCTTCACATTCTGGTCTCAATGTATCATTGCTAAAGTATATTGAAGACAGGTGAAGAGCACAGATTCGTGCTCAGCCAGACCCAGGTTTGAATCCAGGCTCTGCTGCTTTCTTAGCTGCTAGACCAGAGACTTTGGGCAGGTAACTGTACTCCTCAGAACCTCCCTTCCCTTACTTAGAAAAGTAAATAAATTTTATATAACATGCCTGACATATAGCCATGAAACAAAAAGTGCCTCTCTTCTGTCCCTTAAATGCCTCCTTTTCCTAGAAGGTGGAAGCCCAAATTAATTTCCCCTTCTCTGCCTCCTGGTGGCTCAAACGGTAAAGCGTCTGTCTACAATGCGGGAGACCTGGGTTCGAGCCCTGGGTTGGGAAGATCCCCTGGAGAAGGATATGGCAATCCACTCCAGTACTGTTGCCTGGAAAATCCCATGGACGGAAGAGCCTGGTACACTACAGTCTATGGGTCACAAAGAGTTGGACACGACTGAGCGACTTCACTTCTCTGCCTCCTAGCAATCTGACTCGCGCAGCCATATGGTTTCATTTTTTCTACCTACCATTACCATGTCCTTTCCCAGTCTCACGTAATGGTACATTATATAAAGGAGAAAACTGTGTCTCACCCATTTTATATTCTCCTAGGGCAAAGAGTGCAGCAGGGGTGTGGTACTGGCTCACTGAACTGAAAGAAGTCCTCAGACTGGCTTTCAGAATGGGCCTGCCACTCCTCCCACTCCTCTCCTGCCCCAGGCAAACCACCTATACCTCTTCTACTTCCCAGGCCACTCTTTCGGAGCCCTCTCTCTTCTCTAAAATACCCCTAGCACCTAACAAGGTGGGTATGTAGTGGTTCTTAATAGTTACACATATTGATGGGGTGAGGATGAACATTCTTTTAACACACGATTTTTAAACACCTGCATATAGCATACAAAGGTACTGGTGGGCCCAAACAGAAAACAATCTGTCTCCCATGTAGAGGACCCAAGTTCGATCCCTGGGTCAGGAAGATCTCCTGAAGAAGGGAATAGCTACCCACTCCAGTATTCTTGTCTGGAGAATTCCATGAACAGAGAAGCCTGGCGGGCTACAGTGTCCATGGGGTCGTGAAGAGTCAGACATGACTGAGCAACTAACATTTTCACTTTCATAAAGGTAAGGTACTATTAACCTATTCCTCTGTTATTAAATGGATGTTATTACAAATACTATTCTCAGAAACATTCTCTTATATAAATGTTTGTGCTCATATGCTAAGGAGTCGATTACTAGGACAAAGAATATGAATGCTTTGTGGCTTGTGATATATATTGCAAAAGCTCACTTTTTTAAAAAGTGTCTTTATGCCAATCATGAAATATCAGTATTATGAACTGTATGTCATCCAATTAATCATTAGTTTGTAAAATGTAAAGACTTAAAAATTTAAAATAACTTCTATACATGGAATATGAATGGGTATAGAAATGAAATATATAGAATTTGAACATCATGATGAATTAAAATGTTATATCTATTCCAGATTTTTCCCCATCTGATCCCATTAATTAAAATAATATACATTTTGCTGCCTATCACAAAGTTAATATCAAAATCATGTACCTGGTAGTTTCCAAAATAGAGGAAGCAAGAAGAACAATAGATGGCATTCAGTTAAAAATCATCTTGAATTAAGAAACATTATATCAAGTGAATTAGCTGAATTAAGTCTTAAGGACAGTAGGTTCAGTTAGCAGCACTACTGAACACCAAGGCTTATCAATAATAAATTGAATATCAGACCTCAAAACTGTTGCTAAGTGTTCAATTTCTCTGTCAACAGAAAGGAACAGAGAAAGGATGGACAGCTTGGCTTCTAGAATTAAAGAGACAAAAGGCAGGCAACATTATTCCATTAGTCACAACTGCACCAGCAGATCATTATATGTAATTTTAATGTAGAAATAAATATATCAGTGTATCCAGACAATGTAATGATGCAAATTGATAAAAGGATTATTTGTGGCCTCAAAAGTTAAAACTCTTAAAAGGAATGGCTGCAGTTCCATTCCACCAGTACCTTCTTCCCTAACTCCCTCAACAAGGACCAAAGGATGCTACAGTCTACCAACAGCCTGTGCTTAGTCAGACATGTTGGGCTCTTTGTGAATCCATGGACTGTAGCCCACCAACCTCCTCTGTCCATGGGGATTTTCCAGGCAAGAATACTGGAGTGGGTTGCCATGCCGTCCTCCAGGGGACCTTTCCAACCCAGGGATCGAACTCAGGTCTCCTGAATTGCAGGTGGATTCTTTACCGTCTGAGCCATCAGAGAAGGCCTACCAACAGCCTAGCCTTTAATAACATGATATCAGACTTGGGAGAGGGGTCTCAGATTGTCATTATACTGATGATGGTTAGGGGACTTCATTTGATCACAGAAAGGATTTTAAGCAAAATTGAGCCTATTTCTGGCCTAAGCCAAGTTTAATCAACTATGAGAAATTAAACAGGGGTCTATGTGAAGAAGAAACAAAAACCCCAGATTGAAGCATTCTGCTTTCAACAAATGCTGGCTTTATGAGTTCATGGAAAGAACTCACTTTTTTACATACAAAATAATGGCACTGAACTTCTCAATAGATTTTGTATAAAATTCTATGACAAATCCATTCAGAACCAGGGGCTTGACTCTGTAGTGCTATCTTAACCCTCAATAAATCTGGAATGCTTAAAGGCTATTAAATTAACATTTCCCTGATCTGACACCTGTAGTCAAGTTAATTTGTCAAAAACATTCCTATAGTTTGTCACTGGACACTGTATTTTCTGACAAGTTAAGTTTAAAATAAAATTGACAAAATCTCATTAATTTCCTCTGAATCACCAACCTTGGTTACATTAAGCTTTTATTATTAAGAACGTCAACTGTCACTCTTTCTTTAACAAGGTCAAGTTCTGATCTGGGTACCTCCAGGATCCTTATTCTATTAATAGGAGCTAGTGAGGCTTGCAGTATGGTGATTAAAAGTGTAAGTTGTGGAATCAGAAAGACCTGGGTTCAATTCTCACTTATTGTGTGTCCTTGGACAATTTTACTTAACCTATCTGGGTAACTATTTCCACAGAGAAACGGTGTATTATAAAAGTACCTCTTCATGGAATTGTTGAAAGGATTCAATCAGACTACCCAAATAAAGCACTTATCACTGTGCCCAGTCTATAGTAGATGCTCAGCAAATGTTGTTTCTTCATTAAGCTGTCTTTTTCTCCCCTAGATTTAAATTCAGAGACTTGGAAAAAAAAAAACAAACACAAAAAACCTTCATTGCCATTCATACTTTTAAAACTACAAGGAATTTAAGGGTCATCCCCTTTAAAACATTTTCACCAAATGGTTATCCTACGAGCTGTCCTGATGAACTTTCCACTGATGAAGTACCCACCACCCTCTGAAGTCTGCAGGTAAACAGTTTTGATGGCTAAAACATTTCTTTACACTGGGGGACACTTTCTCTGCAGCTTTTACCCACTGATCTTAGTTCCAGGCCTCAGGAAACTGGAAAAACTTCGCTTCAGTCATGTTCAACTCTTTGCTACCCTCTGGACTGTAGCCCGTCAAGCTCCTCTGTCCGTGGGATTTTCCAGGCAAGAATACTGGAGTGGCTTGCCATGCCCTCCTCCAGGGGATCTTCCTGACCCAGGGATCGAACCCATATCTCTTATATCTCTGGCATTGGCAAGTGGGTTCTTTACCACTAGTGCCACTGGAGTCCATCTCCATAGACACCCCTTCATATATATATGAGAATCTCCAATAAAATAACTCAGCTACTAAACACTGTGGAATGAGCCAGACTATCTATAACCCTTTTAAAGAGTACAAGACAGCATAGAAAATATTATTTCCATTCTTTTTTCTTAGGCTGATCATTTTCTGATATTTTCTTTCTATAGCATCTATGATAAATATGTGGCTTCCCTGGTGGGTCAGATGGTAAAGAATCTGCCTGCAATGCAGGAGACCCGGGTTCAATCCCTGGGTTAGGAAGATCCCCTGGAGAAGGGAATGGCAACCCAGTCCAGTATTCTTGCCTGGAGAATTCCATGGCCAGAGGAGCCTGGTGGGCTACAGCCCATGGAGTTGCAGAAAGTCGGACTTGATTACAGTCCTGGACCTAAAACAAGAAAAGATATTGTTGCTTGCAAGTAAAGATTTTCTCTATTTAAAATAAATCTTCCTTGTTTTGATATTCTGACAGTCTTTTCCCACTTTTGAAAAAAAAAAAATGCCTAGAGCTATTGTTTCAAACTGTTATCACGTGAAATTTGAGTAACAGCCTTGAATAATTTTTTTTAAGACATCAACTGAAAGACCAGGTATCATTCACGTTTGAATACCAGTGAGAAATTTTACAAAATGGTGGAAAGGGGTGACAGGGGAATGAAGGAAAAAAATAAAAGAAAGTCTACCCATACTGCATCTGGAATAATGACCATTTACTCTTAGTCTTAAATTCAGAAAGCAGTTCCTGATGCTACCAGGTTTCCCTATCATGGATTCTGTTCACTAGGGACCTCTTTGCAGAGTCTACAGAACTGACCTGGCCCTGGCCCTGCCAGCCTTGAGTGGTCTAATGTTGGGCAAGCTCATAACCTCTCTGAAAGTCAATTTCTTCAGCCATGAAATACAGATGAGACTTCTATCTCAAAAGACTCACTGGACAAAGCAAAAATAAAGCATGTTGAAGTTCTCTGTGAACTGCAAATTGTCACATAATGTCAATTAATCCTTATATTGTTACTTACGCTGTTGCTCAGACCAGGCAGATCTTCAACAAAAAGTCCCTTCAAACCAGGTTGAGAAGTGGAGACAACAGGGAAAGATCAGTATTTATGAGAGAAGAGCCATAGAATTCTTTCCTCACTCAGCCTCAGGACGGTCACAGCCTGTACCAGGAGGTGCTCTCACAAGCACAATCCAGCCATCTTAAAGCTTAATGGGATGTAAAGTGTCCATTTTGAATTTTCATAGCCATTGTGGGATTCTTTAGATCATTAATGGTACATAGCACTTTGCATTCAATTATACAAACAATGGGTTCTATGATGATGATATTATCAGGGAAAGGTAATTTGCATGAACTAAGTCCCATCACCTAGGGTAAGTTTAGGGACCTCTTCATTTTTAAATCATTTATATAATAAAATCAATATGCTTTAAAAGTAAAACTAGGTTTTTTAAAAACCATAAAGAAGAGTTACATGTTTTAAACTCTATCAATTATCATAATATAATGAGTCTTTTTAAGATTTAATATCAACTTTTAAGATTAAAACTCAATGGAGAATGTATACTTGGCTCCATTACTAGATGATGTATCTCTAGAAAAGGTTACAGTAGAGCCATTATCACCCTCCTAAATTATATGGAAAATTTGGTACAACCCTCCAAGTACCCCAAGGACAATTTAATTCCAGAGATAGTGAAGTATTTGGAGAATACAACATTGTATAAATATTGAAGGAGATAATTCAGGTGCACCTATCATATTCATTTCTTGCAGGGTTTCAGTTGGTTAAATGTTTCAAAAATTTTAAATGTCAACATACAACTTCAGGGACTTTCCTGGCAGTCCAGTGGTTAAGACTCCATGGTTTCAATTCAGGTGGCACAGTTCAATCCCTGGTCAGGAAACTGAGACTTTGCAGGATGTGCAGTGCAGCCAAGTAAGTAAATAAATAAACAAACAAACTGACTTTACCATTAAGTAAAAGAGTCTTTGAAAAATACAAATTAAAGGCCATGCTATCTCCATAATTTTGAATAGCTTTTTAAAACCCACACATTTCTGTACTGTAGTAGGTTCATGACTGCTTTATCACTTTAAGACTCAATGTTTCTTGATGATATAATTCAAAATTTCACTGAATCATAATTTAGGAAGTCATAAAAACCTCTTAAAATTAATCTTTCATGCACATCTAGCTTATCCAAAGTTAGAATTTAATTAGATGGCCTTGGCACAAATGGGCTTACTACTTTATTTGCTCAATCAGTGTATGTCTCTTCAGTAATTATAATTAATTCAAGTCCCTGACGCACCTCCTAGCAAACAATGTAAAAACATCAGACAAAATGGAAATAAATAGCTTTATATTTCTCCAATTACAAAATTCACTTTCATCCTCAAAATGCACATGTGAAATAACTGGGAGAGGTGTTATTCTCAACAAGCAAAGGTCACACAAAAAGTCTACACCTCTGGTGACAGAGAAAGATGGTTGTCTGCAGCAGAAAATACATTTTTTTTTTTTTACACTATGAAAATGGTACAACTGCAAAGAGCCAGTTGAGAAAGTTCTGCATCTAACAGTTTGCAAGTACATGTTGAAATATAAACAGGAGCAAGGAAAAGAACTAGACTAGAGATCTCAAGAAAATTAGAGATACCAAGGGAATACTTCACGCAAAGATGGGCACAATAAAGGACAGAAATGGTATGGACCTAACAGAAGTAGAAGCTATTAAGAAGAGGTGGCAAGAATACACAGAAAAACTGTACAAAAAAGATCTTCATGACCCAGATAATCACAATGGTCTGATCACTCACCTAGAGCCAGACATCCTGGAATGCGAAGTAAAGTGGGCCTTAGGAAGCATCACTACAAACAAAGCCAGTGGAGATGATGGAATTTCAGTTAAGCTACTTCAAATCCTAAAAGATGATGCTGTGAAAGTGCTGCACTCAATATGCCAGCAAATTTGGAAAACTCAACAGTGGCCACAGAACTGAAAAAGTGTATGTTTTTATTCTATTCTCAAAGAAAGGCAATGCCAAAGAATGCTCAGACTACTGCACAATTGCACTCATCTCACATGCTAGCAAAGTAATGCTCAAAATTCTCCAACTAGGCTTCAACAGTACATGAACCATGAATTTCCAGATGTTCAAGTTGGATTTAGAAAAGGTAGAGGAACCAGAGATCAAATTGCCAACATCCACTGGATCATCGAAAAAGTAAGAGAGTTCCAGAACAACATCTGCTTTATTGACTATGCCAAAGCCTTTGACTGTGTGAATCACAACAAACTGTGGTAAAGTCTTAAAGAGATGGAAATACCAGACCACCTACCTGCCTCTTGAGAAATCTGTATGCAGGTCAGGAAGCATACTGGACATGTACGGAGGTCCAGTCAGCAGTGGACATGGAACAACAGACTGGTTCCAAATAGGGAAATGAGTACGTCAAGGTTGTATATTGTCACCCTACTCATTTAACTTATATGCAGAGTACATCATGAGAAACACTGGGCTGGAAGAAGCACAGCTGGAATCAAGACTGCCGGGAGAAATATCAATAACCTCAGATATGCAAATGATTCCACACTTAACAGCAGAAAGTAAAGAAGAACTAAAGCGCCTCTTGATGAAAGTGACAGAGGAGAGTGAAAAAGTTGGCTTAAAACTCAACATTCAGAAAACGAAGATCATGGCATCTGGTCCCATCACTTCATGGCAAATAGATGGGGAAACAGTGGAAACAGTGAGAGACTTTATTTTGGGGGGTTCCAAAATCACTGCAGATGATGACTGCAGCCATGAAATTAAAAGACACTTGCTCCTTCGAAGAAAAGTTATGACCAATCTAGACAGCATATTCAAAAGCAGGGACATTACTTTGTCAACAAAGGCCTGTCCAGCCAAAACTATGATTTTTCCAGTAGTCATGTATCGATGTGAGAGCTGGACTATAAAGAAAGCTGAGTGCTGAAGAATTGATGCTTTTGAACTGTGGTGTTGGAGAAGACTCTTGAGAGTCCCTTGGACTGCAAAGAGATCCAACCAGTCCATCCTAAAGGAAATCAGTCCTAAATACTCATTGGAAGGACTGATGCTGAAGCTGAAACTCCAATACTTTGGCCACATGAGGCAAAGAGCTGACTCACTGGAAAAGACCTTGATGCTGGGAAAGATTGAAGGTGGGAGGAGAAGGGGACTACAGAGGATGAGATGGTTGGATGGCATCACAGACTCAATGGACATGAATTTGAGTAAACTCCAGGAGTTGGTGATGGACAGGGAGGCCTGGTGCACTGCAGTTCATGGGGTCCCAAAGAGTCGGAAATGACTGAGCAACTGAACTGAAATGACCAGGGTCCAAGGGCTTCCCTGGTGATTCAGTGGTAAAGAACCTGCCTGCCAATGCAGGAGACACGAGTTCGATTCCTGGGTTGGGAAACCCAGGGAAACCCCTGGAGAAGGAAACGACAACCCACTCCAGTATTCTTGCCTGAGAAATACCATGGACAAAGGAGCCTGGCAAGCTGCAGTACATGCCGCCAAAGAGCTGGACACAACTTGGCGACTAAACAACAACAAACCAGGGTCCTATTACTTCTCATGCATCATCTTCTCTAACATGCCCAACATTCCTATGAGGATTGCTCACTGGAATTTGAGATGGTTGGATGGCATCACAGACTCAATGGACATGAATTTGAGTAAACTCCAGGAGTTGGTGATAGACAGGGAGGCCTGGCGTGCTGCGGTTCATGGGGTCACAGTCGGACATGACTGAGCGACTTAACTGAATTGAACTGAAGTCACTTCAGTTGTGTCTGACTCTTTGTGACCCTATGGACCATAGCCTGCCAGGCTCCTCTGTCCATGGGATTCTCCAGGCAAGAACAATGGAATGGGTTGCCAGCCCTCCTCCAGGGATCTTCCCAACCCAGGGATCAAACCCATGTCTCTTACGTCTCCTGAACTGCCAGTCGGATTCTTTACCACTAGCACCACTGGGGAAACATGGTAGGCTGTTCCAAATCTCTCAGTTGGGAGTGGGTGATGGAGGGCGTGGAGGTGGGAATCAAGATTCTAACCCAGGTCTGTTCCATCCTAAAACCCTCCCCCCTTGGTGAATCCTAGTCCTGAAGAACTCGTGGGGAGGCCTGAATATCTAGGAAAGATCACAGAGGCTGCTGGCTCGTGTTGTGGCCAGTTTCAGAACTGAGGGTCCCAGTCTGAGTTAGAAACATCCCTCTGGCTAAGAAGTGCTGGGAAAGTCAGAATTACTCCTTGCCTTCCACTCTGCCCATCACATGCGCTTGCAGCTCTTCCAGGGACTGCTGGTCCTAGAGAGGGACACCAGGGTAACAGCTTCCAGAACAGTTCCCTCTTGTGTGCAGGCACAAGGCAGAAACAGTTACAGACTTCCTTGCTGCTGGGCACACAGCAGGAGCTCAATAAATCCTCTCTGTTTCAGAGAATAAAAACACGAGGGCACACCAGCTCCCTGAAGAGGAGGCAGAACCCTCCACTTCAGTTCTCAAAACGCAGTGGTCAAGTACCAACTCATGGGCCTCAGAGAATCCTCACTCTTGGGTTAAGAGACTCATCAGTAATTGTGAGGTGCAACTGTACCAAATGTGGTTACCCAGGTGGTAGTACCCAAATGTGCATCGATAATGACAAAGCAAGAAAATAACAGTTTGGTCCTTGGAGAGGCAGGCAAGCTGCCTATGACATAAACATGGCACAAGCTCCAACACAAGCCAAAGGTCTGATGAGACAAAGGCCCGTCTCAGGTTGCAATTCTCTGCGGAGACAGGCAGCGCGAGACCCTCTCACTTGCAGCAACTGACAAGCCACCAGGGCCCCAGGGTCTCCAGGGCTTTTCCTCAGCTACCTGGTGTTATTTCCCTCCTGTTCATCCTCAGTCGTAGTCAGCCCAATCTCCTCTGAGGTCCTAACTAAACCAGACACAGGGAGAATCGGGATTTTATCTTATTAAAATAGATATGGCTAATTTGTCTTTTCAAATTCATTTTAAATTAAATTGGATTTCCTCGGAAGGCTGCTAGGTCAGTTCCCCTGCTGCGAATGCAGGACAAAGGTTAATTGCACGCCCTTCACCAGCTCTTCTACTCTCCTGGGCAGCTCTGATAACCTGCCCCGGAGAGGTGGGGAAGGCTTCAGTTTATTGGGCGATAATGTAGCCATTAGAGCCATTTACCATTATGCCAAGAAATGTTTCATTTTTTAAAAACTAAGTAATAAGATATGATAGCAATAACATGAATGAAATGCAACGGTGTTACCAACTGATGGTTAGTTCTTCTAAAATGCTAATCCCAAAGAATAAGAGGGTAACCTATTTGCTTTCCTAAAGGAAGACCCCAGTAGAAACAAACATACACACCCTCCAGGAGCAGACCGCTTTCTGGTTCCCGTGTAAAATTCCATTAACGTTTTCACTTAATTTATCTCATTTAAACTGTCTATGTTCATGAAAATTTAACCCAGTAATTCCCTGTTATACAAAGCATAACAAAGTATGAATATTTAAATACAATGTAAATAAAACACTTTATCAATTATATTTTTGTATTCTAAATTAGTGACTTCACTTAGCATGTCTGCCTTGCACAGCACCATACTATTTTTCAATTAAAGGTCCAGATGTTTCAAAGGCTCCAGTAGGCAACGGCAGTTATGAGAAATGCTTTATCTGCATTGTAATCATTACCACCACATCAGCTCCAGGCTGCATTAACATACTCATGTTTTATTCCTGCTCCCCTTCTAACCGAGCAGGTAATTATACAACACAGCAGAGAAACACAATCCTAAGGGCTGGACAATTTCCTTACAAGCATCCACCTGAGCAACACATTATCTTAAAAATTTTGGAGTGATTGTTTAGCAGGAACACACTGATCATTCAGAATGATTTTGTTTCTTTAAAATAAAGAGCGGATCACAACCGTACCAAGACTAGCATCAAATAGTTATTAATAAAATGCAAGATGGCCTGTACATACACGCATTTATGTATACTGAAAACCAACTAGAAGTTTGTATGTGTGAAAACCACTATCATTTGTTAGAATCTAAGCCATTTCTTCTCATTTTGAATGCCAGTGTCATCTATCTTTATTCTTACTATCCAAAAATGACAATTCACCTGACCGGAGACTGACCAAGTATAGCCACTATCTCTGTGGCCATTGGATTAAAAACTACACACACACACACACACACACACACACGCGCAGGACAAATGCAATTCTGACAGCTGTAACAAAAAATGCTATGGCATTTATTATTTCAATAAATGACTCTCCCACCCAAAATATAAAACAATGACCTATGTTACAAGAGATATGTTATGCTTAGTAAACACAGTATAATTTAATGGGAAAATACAGTTTCTCATTGTGAAGAGAACCTCTAACAAAATTAATTTCAATTTTAAAATTATAAACATTTTTATATTTTGAAATATGCCAACAGGAGATGTCCTAATGAAGATGCTATTCAAAAGATAAATGCCTTTACAAATATTAAAATCTCAGACAGGTCAAATCCTGGCAGGTTACACTTCAGCATCTGAAAGCAGACAGCTTTCGCTCCTTCCTGACGGAACCTTAGGTGGAACGTTTTTAATACATCACCATGTCACTTTTTAATGTGCCCCAATCTATTAACCACATGGCAAACTAACAGGGATTTTTAAAATATGGGTTTTATGGCTTTGTGCTAGTGATTAATTAAATAAATAGCCACCGTTTCACAAATCATTCCTCTAATTAGTCTCAAACAGACACTTTGCATTCACTGGTGTTACTGCCATCTGAAGCTCCCAGAAGGGCAGGGCTGGTGTGGCATGGCCGCGTGTCTGCACTTTTGGAGCCCACTGTTGCAGCCGCCCCGGTTGGCACCCCACCCTGCCACCCAGAGGCAGAGGTGCCGTCTTCACAGGTGCCACAGTCAGCTGGAATTTGATTCCAGCTGCTCAGAAAAGATGTTCTCCTTAATTATTCTTCCTCACCCTAAAGGAAACAATGAAATAACAAAGGAATAAAGTGCAACTTCCAGCTGCTAAGAGAAGAGGCTTCACCAACACAGTTCATGAAGTGACTAAGAAAGTTGGCCACAGTTATCCAGTTTAGGAGTAAGTAGGGTGCAAGGGCAAACAGACTTTCCTTAGAACTCAAATGTTCTAACGAACTCAGTTCGTTACCTTGAACTGAGATATTAAGCAATTACTCCCAAATCCTATTATTTAAAAGATACGATTCAAAGTCTGAGAAGAAGGTCACCCTTTTTGAAACTAATAGGAATTCAATCTAGCTTGTTTTAGTAGTATATTTTAAAAGATGATAATTCCTCTGAAAGCAAATTAAACTTGGGAGATAATTTTTAGTGTCAGAAAAAAATCAAATGGGGATATCTAAAGAATCCAATTTCCTTTAGGAAATACATTAAGTAGTTTCCTAATCTTGGTATTTAAACTTCATTAGGAAGGAAGGAGGAGAGGGAGGGAGGGAATGAGGAAAGGAAAGGCAAGGAATAGAATGAAAAGAAAAAGAAAGAAAGGAAAAGGGGGAAGGAAGGTGGAAGGGAAAGAGGAAGGAAAAGAAAAGGAGGAGAGGGAAAGGAACAGGCCTTTTTCTAACAGGAAAAGGAGTGGGGAAAAAAAGAAGGGGAAATTTAGCAGGGCTAACACAACCAGGTGGGCTGTAGACCTTCTGCAGAAAAGGCTATCCTCATACCTCTTCCATGAGAACCTCTCTAAGAATGGGAGGAGGAAATGAAGTGCTGCAGAAAAGACAAGGACCTTGAAACAAGACACACCTGCACCCTCAGCTAAATCATATAATTCGATTTAGCCTCAGTCTCCTTCCAACCTGTAAAGGATTTTAGCCCCTACTCTCTAGAATTATAGGGACACTGAGATACTGTGGATAAAGCATCTAGCACATTTCCTGCCCCAAAGAGAAGTTCCATAAAGGATGGAGATGGTGACAGCAGTGAGAAATGGGATGAAGGCAGAGCTTAGGTGACTGCAGCCAACACTACAAATGCTGTTTCAAGTGTGAAAAACATGGACAAAGGCACACACGCTGTACAGGAACACAGAACATGACATTCACGGCGCTGAAGAAACCCAAGTCACTGGCAACTAAGAAGAAATGGTGTAGTTTCTCTAACTCTCATCTTTACTGGGCACAGAGATAGGGGAGGGGTGTCTCAGAGATAGTCTCAGATGAGACAGCTCAGGTGGCAGAAATTAGAAAGGAAATGAATGAACTTTCGATTTAGCAGACCGTAATTTGAATTCCAGCTTAACTACTTAAAGTTGTGCAAACGCAAGCAAATCTGTTCACCTCTCTAAGTCTCAGTTTCCCCAGCCCAAATTGGAGAAAACAATATACACTTTATAGGGAATCTGGGAAGAATGAATAAAATAGCGTACAAGATACTCTGGCATATATTAGACACTCAAATAGTTTCTATTACATTAAGTTACATCACACAAAATTCTGATAATCATTTATGATCCACAAGATTTTCAATTCCATGTGGTTTCACCTAACATTATACTGACTGGGACAACAAGTAGCACGAACTGAAAAACCAAGAGAAAAATTTCAAAAATGGAATGAATTATAGTATCAATGCAGGAAGACAACAAAGATATAAAATGTGTTTTTATGACTGGCTCATGATTTCAGCAATACAGCAGCTAATATGTATTAAACACTTCAGTTCAGTTCAGACGCTCAGTCGTGTCCGACTCTTTGCGACCTCATGAATCGCAGCGCACCAGACCTCCCTGTCTATCATCAATTCCCGGAGTGCACTCAGACTCACGTCCATCGAGTCAGTGATGCCAGCCAGCCATCTCATCCTCGGCCGTCCCCTTCTCCTCCTGCTCCCAATACCTCCCAGCATCACAGTCTTTTCCAATGAATCAACTCTTCTCATGAGGTGGCCAAAGTACTGGAGTTTCAGCTTCAGCATCATTCCTTCCAAGAAATCCCAGGGCTGATCTCCTTCAGAATGGACTGGTTGGATCTCCTTGCAGTCCAAGGGACTCTCAAGAGTCTTCTCCAACACCACAGTTCAAAAACATCAATTCTTCGGTGCTCAGCCTTCTTCACAGTCCAACTCTCACATCCATACATGACCACAGGAAAAACCATAGCCTTGACCAGATGGACCTTTGTTGGCAAAGTAATGTCTCTGCTTTACAATATGCTATCTAGGTTGGTCATAACTTTCCTTCCAGGGAGTAAGCGTCTTTTAATTTCATGGCTGCAGTCACCATCTGCAGTGGTTTTGGAGCCCTAAAAAACTAAAGTCTGACACTGTTTCCACCGTTTCCTCATCTATTTCCCATGAAGTGATGGGACCGGATGCCATGATCTTCGTTTTCTGAATGTTGAACTTTAAGCCAACTTATTCACTCTCCACTTTCACATTCATCAAGAGGCTTTTTAGTTCCTCTTCATTTTCTGCCATAAGGGTGGTGTCATCTGCATATCTGAGGTTATTGATATTTCTCCCAGCAATCTTGATTCCAGCTTGTGCTTCTTCCAGTCCAGCGTTTCTCATGATGTACTCTGCATAGAAGTTAAATAAGCAGGGTGACAATATACAGCCTTGACAAACTCCTTTTCCTATTTGGAACCAGTCCGTTGTTCCATGTCCAGTTCTAACTGTGGCTTCCTGACCTGCATACAGATTTCTCAAGGGACAGGTCAGGTGGTCTGGTACTCCCATCTCTTTCAGAATTTTCCAGTTTCTTGTAATCCACACAGTCAAAGACTTTGGCATAGTCAATAAAGCAGAAATAGATATTTCTCTGGAACTCTCTTGCTTTTTCCAGGATCCAGCGGATATTGGTAATTTGATCTCTGGTTCCTCTGCCTTTTCTAAAACCAGCTTGAACATCTGGAAGTTCACAGTTCACGTAATGCTGAAGCCTGGCTTGGAGAATTTTGAGCATTACTTTACTAGTATGTGAGATGAGTGTAATTGTGCGGTAGTTTGAACATTTTTTGGCAGTGCCTTTCTTTGGGATTGGAATGAAAACTGACCTTTTCCAGTCCTGTAGCCACTGCTGAGTTTTCCAAACGTGCTGGCATATTGAGTGCAGCACTTTTACAGCATCATCTTTTAGGATTTGAAATAGCTCCACTGGAATTCCATCACCTCCACTAACTTTGTTCGTAGTGATGCTTTCTAAGGCCCACTTGACTTCACTTTCCAGGATTTCTGGCTCTAGCTGAGTGATCACACCATCGTCATTATCTGGGTCCTGAAGCTCTTTTTTGTACAGTTCTTCTGTGTATTCTTGCCACCTCTTCTTAATATCTTCTGCTTCTGTGAGATCCATACCATTTCTGTCCTTTATCAAGCCCATCTTTGCATGAAACGTTCCCTTGGTATCTCTAATTTTCTTGAAGAGATCTCTAGTCTTTCCCATTCTGTTGTTTGCCTCTATTTCTTTGCATTGATCACTGAGGAAGGCTTTCTTATGTCTTCTTGCTATTCTTTGGAACTCTGCATTCAGACACTTATATCTTTCCTTTTCTCCTTTCCTTTTCACTTCTCTTCTTTTCACAGCTATTTGTAAGGCCTCCCCAGACAGCCATTTTGCTTTTTCCATTTCTTTTCCATGGGGATGGTCTTGATCCCTGTCTCCTGTACAATGTCACAAACCTCATTCCATAGTTCATCAGGCACTCTATCTATCAGATCTAGATCCTTAAATCTATTTCTCACTTCCACTGTATAATCATAAGGGATTTGATTTAGGTCATACCTGAATGGTTTAGAGGTTTTCCCTACTTTCTACAATTTAAGTCTGAATTTGGCAATCAAGAGTTCATGATCTGAGCCACAGTCAGCTCCTGGTCTTGTTTGTGTTGACTGTATAGAGTTTCTCCATCTTTGGCTGCAAGGAATATAATCAATCTGATTTCGATGTTGACTGTCTGGTGATGTCTATGTGTAGAGTCTTCTCTTGAGTTGTTCGAAGAGGGTGTTTGCTATGACCAGTGCATTTTCTTGGCAAAACTCTATTAGTTTTTTCCCTGCTTCATTCTGTATTCCAAGGCCAAATTTGCCTGTTACTCCAGGTGTTTCTTGACTTCCTACTTTTGCATTCCAGTCCCCTATAATGAAAAGGACATCTTTTTAGGGTGTTAATTGTAAAAGGTCTTGAAGGTCTTCATAGAACCGTTCAACTTCAGCTTCTTCAGCGTTACTGGTTGGGGCATAGACTTGGATTACTGTGATACTGAATGGTTTGCCTTGGAGACGAACAGAGATCATTCTGTCGTTTTTGAGATTGCATCCAGGTAATGCATTTCAGACTCTTGTTGACCATGATGGCGACTCCATTTCTTCTAAGGGATTCCTGTTTAAACTACTTACTATAGTAACACTTACTATAGATCAAATACCAGACCATGTATTTGACCTCTGTAATATTAGTTTATGTAATCCCAAACAACTTAATTAGAGAGAGTCAACTATTCTCATTTTAGATGAAATGGAAGCTTGGAGAAATGAAGTTAAGTTGCCCAAAATATCATATGGCTGGTGAAAAATGGAGCTTTCTAACTCCAGAGCCTGAATTCTTACTTGTCACTTAAAATTGCAAAGCTACTTCTTTTACTTTTCATAAAACTGTAAAGCACGGGGGGCGGGGGGGGGGGGGGCGGTGGCGGCAAATGACTGGAATAAATATTTCTCCAACGTTATATATACAAATGTTCAAAAAGCACATGAAGAGATGCTCAACATCACTAATCAGTAGGGAAATGTAAATCAGGGCTACAATGAGATGCTCATCAGAATGACTACTATCAAAACAAAAACCAAAAACCCAGAAATAGCAAGGGTTGGCAAGGATGTGAAGAAACTGGTAAACCTGTGCACTGTTAGTGAAAATCTAAAATGGTACTGCAACTGTAGAAAACAAGATGGAAGCTCTTCAAAAAATTAAAAATTAGAATTACCAAATGATCCAGCAATTCCTCTTCTGGTGTACAGAGAAGAATGGAGAGCAGGGTCTTGACGAAATGTTTCTACACTCATGTTACAGCAGCATTGTTTACAACAGCTAATAATGGAAGCAATGCACGTGTCCACTGACAGATGAATGGACAAGTAAAATGTGGTATACAGCTACAATGGGATGTTATTAAGCTTTAAAAAATAAGGGAACCCTACAATATGCTACAACATGCATGAACCTCGAGGCTACTTACGCTAAATGAAATAAGCCAGACATGAAAAAACTGTACGCTTCTACTTACATGAGATACTTCGTTCAGTCAGTCAGTCTGTTCAGTGCTCAGTCGTGTCCGACTCTTTGTGACTCCATGGTCTGCAGCGCGCCAGGTCTCCCCGTCCATCACCAGCTCCGGGAGTGCACTCAAACTCATGCCCATTGAATTGGGGATGCCATCCAACCATCTTATCTTTTGTCGTTCCCTGCTCCTCCTGGTTTCAATCTTGCCCAGCATCAGGGTCTTTTCAAAGGAGTCAGCTCTTCGCATCAGGTAGCTAAAGTATTGGAGTTTCAGCTTCAAAATCAGTCCTTCCAATGAGTACCCAGGACTGATCTCCTTTAGGATGGACTGGTTGGATCTCTTTGCAGTCCAAGGGACTCCCAAGAGTCTTCTCCAACACCACAGTTCAAAAGCATCAATTCTTCAGCACTCAGCTTTCTTTATAGTCCAGCTCTCACATCCATACATGACTACTGGAAAAACCAGAGCCTTGACGAAACAGACATTTATTGGCAAAGTTATGTCTCAGCTTTTTAAAATGTTGTTTAGGTTGAGCATAACTTTTCTTCCAAGGAGCAAGCGTCTTTTAACTTCATGGCTGCAGTCACCATCTGCAGTGATTTTGGAGTCCCAAAATATAAAGTCTCTCACTGTTTCCACTATTTCCCCATCTATTTGCCATGAAGTGATGGGACCAGATGCCATGATCTTAGTTTTCTGAATGCTGAGTTTTAAGCCAACTTTTTCACTCTCTTTCATTTTCATCATGAGGCTCTTTAGTTCTTCACTTTCTGCTGTTAAGTGTGGTGTTGTCTGCATATCTGAGGTTGTTGATATTTTTCCTGGCAAACTTGATTCCAGCTTGTGCTTCTTCCAGCCCAGCGTTTCTCGTGATGTACCTGCATATAAGTTAAATAAGCAGGGTGACAATATACAGTCTTGACGGACTCCTTTCCCTATTTGGAACCAGTCTGTTGTTCCATGTCCAGTTCTAACTGCTGCTTCCTGAGCTGCATACAGACTTCTCAAGAGGCAGGTCAGGTGTTCTGATATTCCCATCTCTTTAAGAATCTTCCACAGTTTATTGTGATCCACAGTCAAAGGCTTTGGCATAGTCAATAAAGCAGAAATAGATGTTTTCATGGAACCCTCTTGCTTTTTTGATGATCCAATGGATGTTGGCAATTTGATCTCTGGTTCCTCTGCCTTTTCTAAAACCAGCTTGAACATCTGGAAGTTCACAGTTCACATATTGTTGAAGCCTGGCTTGGAGAATTTTGAGCATTACTTTACTAGCGTGTGAGATGAGTGCAACTGTGCAGTAGTATGAGCATTCTTTGGCATTGCCTTTCTTTGGGATTGGAATGAAAACTGACCTTTTCCAGTCCTGTGGCCACTGCTGAGTTTTCCAAACTTGCTGGCATATTGAGTGCAGCACTTTCACAGCATCATCTTTTAGGATTTGAAATAGCTCCAATGGAATTCCATCACCTCCACTGGCTTTGTTTGTAGTGATGCTTCCTAAGGACCACTTGACTTCTCATTCCAGGATGTATGGCTCTAGGTGTGTGATCACGCCACTGTAATTATCTGGGTCATGAAGATCCTTTTTGTACAGTTCTTCCGTGTATTCTTGCCACCTCTTCTTAATATCTTCTGCTTCTGTTAGGTCCATACTATTTCTGTCCTTTACTGAGCCCATCTTTCCATGAAATGTTCCCTTGGTATCTCTAATTTTCTTGAAGAGATCTCTAGTCTTTCCCATTTTACTGTTTTCCTCTATTTCTTTGCACTGATCACTGAAGGCTTTCTTATCTCTCCTTGCTATTCTTTGGAACTCTGCATTCAGATGGGAATATCTTTCCTTTTCTCCTTTGCTTTTCACTTCTCTTCTTTTCACAGCTATTTGTAAGGCCTCCTCAGACAGCAGCCATTTTGCAGATACTTAAGAGTAGTAAAAATCATAGAGTTAGAAAGTAGAATGATGGCTGCCTGGAACCAGGGGGAGGGAAGAATGGGGAGTCGTGTTTAATGGGTATAAAGTTTCAGCTTCAGAAGAAGAAAAGCATTATGTAGACACATGGTCGTGATGATCATATAACATCATGAATGTATTTAATATCACTCAACTGCACACTTAAAATGGTTAGGATGGTTAAAAGAAAGAAACAAACAAAACACTGTACAGGGACAAGAAGCAAATAATTTACAAATCATCTTCTGGGCCTTACAAAGGATGGACATGACGTGTCAGTGAGCAAGCAAGCACTGTGATGAGAGTATTCCATGCCAGTACCTGCCCTGACCAGGATGATGATACATTCAAAAGTCCCACTGCAACCATGGTGTACTTCTTCTCCCAAGTCATAGTGTTATTTAAAACAGAAAATAAGTCAGGCATGCTTCGAAGTTTCAAGGAAAAATCCTAAAGTTGTAATCAAATAGCTGCTCTGTTCCCATTATGTTATAGTTAAGCCTTTTTACGCTGTGACAAAGGCAGCAAAGCTTTTTATTTATTTGTTTGTTCGTTTATCTACTTATATATGCCTTCCTTACTTCCTGCATCCTTTGATGTAACAGTGAACAAGTCATCACAGAAAAGGAAATGGCACTGACAGGGGATGCTATGAATCCTTATCCTTTAAAAAAAAAGAATGCAAGTCAAGAAAACCCCCAAACACCATGCTTTCAAGCCAGTATTCTAAAAGCAATCTCACACTTGCATTTAAGGCCTCTTGGAGCCGCCTCTATGGCACCAAAATTCACCGAAGATAAAGAAGATGTTTGTGCTAAGTTGGGAAAGTGGAGACATCAGCATTTCCGCCTTCACACCGTAATTTCTACTCTCCAGACAGCACCTGATAATGCATCTCAAGTGTGTCTCTGCGCAGCCACTGCTCTTCCAAAGCCTGTGCTCTGGGGCTTCCCTGGGGCTTCCTTTCCGACAACTGCAGCAGAGACTCTGAGAGGAACCTAAACAAGCTGCCTTAACCTTCCTGTAAACTGATATTTCCATAGAGGATTAAGACAAACGTTTCAAATAAACCAATTTCCCTTACTAAAAAAGCAAAGTGACAACAGCAGTAACAAGAGAAATATATACAGACAATGAATGAATAAGACACGCTTTTCTTGTCTTTGGGCATGCAAAGATATAGAGTCAAAGGTCACATGGAAGTGGGCTACACAATTCCCTCTTATTTCTGATGCTCCATAGTGGGCTCTAATGAAAAAGTTATACAAGAACTGGATTGAATCATACCAGGGGGAGGAGGAAAAAAAAATCTAAAAGCTTCACACTATCTAATATATGCTGATGCTGCATAGTATATATATATATATATATATTTCAATATTCCTGTTGATTATTTTCTATTCAGAAGAATGCAGCTGTATCTCTTTTCTTTTAAGGTACTTGCAGAACTCTGGGGATACCAAATGGTTACTTGCTGAACTGTGAGAATGAAAATCCTTGACTACCCTTGAGATCCCTGTAGAAGAGAACAAGTTTCCTTTTCCTGAAGTACCCTAGGCAGCTCCATTGGGCAACACAAAGAGCTCCCTCTGACCTGAAGGTGTAGGGATGTACAATTAATTGAACAGAACACGGAAGAAAGAGCCAGAGTAGACAGCATCCTTAAGAGGCTCTGCTCTTGGAAAGCTGAGGGAAGCCAGAGGGTCTCCTTGGCTCTGGTCACCTGCCAAGCTTACTGCTTTCCTCCCCATCTTCTAAACTTGAAATACTTTTCTTGTTTTTCCCTTTATGGCTGTGTCTCCTAGGTCCCCATATTCCATTTCACATGATTACATGTGGAATGTGAGATGTTTCACATCTAACACTCTGTATTAGCACCATGAATACTTCTGGAAAGAGAGAAACAGAACTTAAAATGAGCTGACATTTACTTGGGCACAAGGTTGAGCCCTCTACATACATTATCCCTTTTGATCTTTAAAAGTGCCATCGCCCCATTTTACAGATAAATAAACTGCTAAGAACTTAAAGAAATTACTAAAGGTCACACAGCTAGTGAAATAACTCAGATAGAAACCCAGGTCTGACTGACTCAAAAGATCACAATCTTTACCTACTATAATTTCCTCCAAAACCAAATATCTTAAAGTTCTTTTTTTGAAGGGGGAGCCTTGTATTATACTTTGAATCAACATTTTCGTGAAATCAAGAATGATGATATATTTACATATAAGTTCTCTCTTATCTTTCTCTTCCTTCTTTAACATATTCTTTCCACAGCATTTAAGAAAACACAGTAAAAAACTTTTACTAAAGTACTTCTATTTCAGCCAGATGGCAATGTACCCTAACCAACCACCTAAAATAAAACAACTAAAGATTTTGATAAATATAAAGTATATGTAATATAAAACACTTATTTTACCCAATAGCCTGGCAAGTGTTGAAGGAATTCACAAAGGCTCAAAAATAAAATGGAAAGGGAAGCCTTGGAAGGGAAACAGAACACCATTTTTGACATAGTGATGGTATTTGCCAACTGAGGTGATATTCAGGGTCTGCTTTTTTTGGTCAGCTGGATACACAGGATTCAGTTCAGTTCAGTTCAGTCGCTCAGTCGTGTCCGGATCTTTGCGACCCCATGAATCACAGCACGCCAGGCCTCCCTGTCCATCACCATCTCCCGGAGTTCACTCAGACTCACATCCATCGAGTCCGTGATGCCAGCCAGCCACCTCATCCTCGGTAGTCCCCTTCTCCTCTTGCCCCTAATCTCTCCCAGCATGAGAGTCTTTTCCAATGAGTCAACTCTTCACATGAGGTGGCCAAAGTACTGGAGCTTCAGCTTAAGCATCATTCCTTCCAAAGAACACCCAGGGCTGATCTCCTTCAGAATGGACTGGTTGGATATCCTTGCAGTCCAAGGAACCCTCAAGAGTCTTCTCCAACACCACAGTACAAACACATCCATTCTTCGGCGCTCAGCCTTCTTCACAGTCCAACTCTCACATCCAAACATGACCACAGGAAAAACCATAGCCTTGACTAGGCGGACCTTAGTCGGCAAAGTAATGTCTCTCTTTTCAATATACTATCTAGGTTGGTCATAACTTTTCTTCCAAGGAGTAAGCGTCTTTTAATTTCATGGCTGCAGTCACCATCTGCAGTGATTTTGGAGCCCAAAAATATAAAGTCTGACTCTGTTTCTACTGTTTCCCCGTCTATTTCCCATGAAGTGATGGGACCGGATGCCATGATCTTCGTTTTCTGAATGTTGAGCTTTAAGCCAACTTTTTCGCTCTCCACTTTCACTTTCATCAAGAGGCTTTTTAGCTCCTCTTCACTTTCTGCCATAAGGCTGGTGTCATCTGCATATCTGAGGTTACTGATATTTCTCCTGGCAATCTTGATTCCAGCTTGTGCTTCTTCCAGTCCAGCGTTTCTCATGATGTACTCTGCATATAAGTTAAATAAGCAGGGTGACAATATACAGCCTTGACGTACTCCTTTTCCTATTTGGAACCAGTCTGTTGTTCCATGTCCAGTTCTAACTGTTGCTTCCTGACCTGCATACAGATTTCTCAAGAGGCAGGTTAGGTGGTCTGGTATTCCCATCTCTTTCAGAATTTTCCACAGTTTATTGTGATCCACACTGTCAAAGACTTTGGCATAGTCAATAAAGCAGAAATAGATATTTCTCTGGAACTCTCTTGCTTTTTCCAGGATCCAGCGGATGTTGGCAATTTGATCTCTGGTTCCTCTGCCTTTTCTAAAACCAGCTTGAACATCACAGAGTTCACGGTTCACGTATTGCTGAAGCCTGGCTTGGAGAATTTTGAGCATTACTTTACTAGCGTGTGAGATGAGTGCAATTGTGCGGTAGTTTGAGCATTCTTTGGCATTGCCTTTCTTTGGAATTGGAATGAAAACTGACCTTTTCCAGTCCTGTAGCCACTGCTGAGTTTTCCAAACTTGCTGGCATATTGAGTGCATCACTTTCACAGCATCATCTTTCAAGATTTGAAACAGCTCAACTGGAATTCCATCACCTCCACTGGCTTTGTTTGTAGTGATGCTTTCTAAGGCCCACTTGACTTCACATTCCAAGATGTCTGGCTCTAGATTAGTGATCACATCATCGTGATTATCTGGGTCGTGAAGCTCTTTTTTGTACAGTTCTCCTGTGTATTCTTGCCACCTCTTCTTAATATCTTCTGCTTCTGTTAGGTCCATACCATTTCTGTCCTTTATCGAGCCCATCTTTGCATGAAATGTTCCCTTGGTATCTCTAATTTTCTTGAAGAGATCTCTAGTCTTTCCCATTCTGTTGTTTTCTTCTATTTCTTTGCATTGATCGCTGAAGAAAGCTTTCTTATCTCTTGCTATTCTTTGGAACTCTGCATTCAGACACTTATATCTTTCCTTTTCTCCTTTGCTTTTTGCTTCTCTTCTTTTCACAGCTATTTGTAAGGCCTCCCCAGACAGCCATTTTGCTTTTTAGCATTTCTTTTCCATGGGGACAGTCTTGATCCCTGTCTCCTGTACAATGCTATGAACCTCAGTCCATAGTTTATCAGGCACTCTATCTATCAGATCTAGTCCCTTAAATCTATTTCTCACTTCCACTGTATAATCATAAGGGATTTGATTTAGGTCATACCTGAATGGTCTAGTGGTTTTCCCTACTTTCTTCAATTTAAGTCTGAATTTGGCAATAAGGAGTTCATGATCTGAGCCACAGTCAGCTCCCGGTCTTGTTTTTGTTGACTGTATAGAGCTTCTCCATTTTTGGCTGCAAAGAATATAATCAATCTGATTTCGGTGCTGACCATCTGGTGATGTCCATGTGTAGATGTGTTTTTGGAAGAGGGTGTTTGCTATGACCAGTGCATTTTCTTTGCAAAACAGGATAGCCCTATCAAAATGTATAATACAGCTGAAACCCTAAAGCCCTATAAGCGACGTCGCTCAGTCGTGTCCGACTCTTTGCAACCCCGTGGACTGTAGCCTACCAGGCTCCTCCATCCGTGGGATTCTCCAGGCAAGAGTACTGGAGTGGGTTGTCACCGCCTTCTCCAGGGGATCTTCCTAACCCAGGGATCGAACCCAGGTCTCCTGCATCACAGGCAGACACTTTACCTTCTGAGCCACCAGGGAAGCCCTGTATATGTGAGCATAAATTAGAATTAAGCTTTCCCACCTGATGAGGGAAAATGCCTGTCCAAAATATTTTTTTTCTGAGACTTAATAACAACCTGGCATTCATATTCATATAAGATTTTCATAGCAAATTCATACCACCTGATAGACCAGGAAGACTCAAACCAAGAATTTAAAAGTCCTTCTGGACTGACTGCTGCCAGGTATGAGACAGAAGCAAACTAATCCTCTCAGGAGGAACCAATATGCCTGAAATAATTCTAACCCCACCCCACCTTCCAAAAATATTGCAAAAACTGAGTTGTTACAGCCCCCAATCACAAAAGATAGAAGGCATTACATAAGAGTAAACAGACTGAGCAGAAACACAATATAAATGTTTAAAGAAAAACTCTGAAGTACTAAAAGTATGGTTAGGAACAAGAGACTATAAAACATTATTCAAGATGTTTGGATGAGTAAGAGAAAGTCACTCTCCTTAGAAGATGCAAGCTGAAGTGTTTAAGAGTGAATGGTTGGATACATGTACATGTTTGGATGAGTCGCTTTACTGTTCACCAGAAACTATCACAACATTATTAATCAACTATATCCTAATACAAAAGAAAAACTTAGAATAAAAAACAGTGAATGGCAATTTTGAAATGGCTAAATAAAACATAAAGCAAATATAGAAAAAAACGTTAATGAGCATAGGTGGTAGATATAAGGGTGATCACTAAACTATTATTACTTAAGAAAGTTATTATTAAATGTTTCATAATGAAAAGTTTTAGAAATTACCAAATAGATCTTTGGGACAAAGATGAAAGATCAAAATGGGACTTCTAGAAATGAAAAATACAGTGATTAAAACTGCAAACATATTGGCTCCACAACTGAAGAGAAAACATAGTTTATTCTATGAACCTTTCTTATATAAGTTTCCCAGCAAATCAGAAAACCATCTCAGAGATGAAGGAGTGGTCCGAGTAAATTCATATTAACTTACACAATCTAGTAAAGATAAACAGTACAAAGGCTAGACTGGCATGGAAACTAGAAATATTAAGGCCTGGCCCCCTTATTCCAACTTGGGACAACCCCAAAGGACCATCCTAACTTCGAATGCTCCATGGGGTAAGCACTACCATCCAGTTCCTTCTACCCTATTTTGTTTCCTTCCCTTTTCCTAGCAAGGGATAATCCAGAAAGCACTCTCTGACAAATTTCTTGCATGCTAATCTCCATTTCAGAGTCAGCTTTCCAGGAAAATCCAACTTGTAACAACTAGTTTTATCAGCAAGTTCTACCAAACATTTGAAATATAGATAGAGCTTATGTTGTTGTTATTGCTGTTGTTCAGTTGCTCAGTCGTGTCCAACTCTTTGATATCCCATGGACTGCAGTGCTCTAGGCTTCCCTGTCCTTCACTATCTCCTGGGACTTGCTCAAACTCATGTCCATTGAGCAGATGATGCTATCCAACCACATCATCCTCTGTATCCCCCTTCTTGTTCTGCCCTCAATCTTTCCCAGCATCAGGGTCTTTTCCAATGAGTCGACTCTTTGCATCAGATGGCCAAAGTATTGGAGCTTTAGTTTCAGCCAGTCTTTCCAAAGAATATTCAGGATTGATTTCACTTAGGATTAACTGGTTGGATCTCCTTGCAATCCAAAAGACTCTCAAGAGTCTTCTCCAGCACCACACTTCAAAAGCATCAATTCTTCAGTGCTCAGCCCTCTTTATGGTCCAACCTCACACCTGTACATGACTACTGGAAAAACCATAACTTTGACTAGGCGGACCTTGGTCGGCAAAGTGATGTTTCTGCTATTTAATACGATGTCTAGGTTTGTCATAGCTTTGCTTCCAAGGAGCAAACATTTTTAATTTGATGGCTACAGTCACCATCTGCAGTGATTTTGGAACCCAAGAAAATAAAGTGCTAATATTACCCACACTAATCAGTGGTACTGAAAAGGAACAATTCCTAAATCACTTTTCAAGACTAGAAAACATCTATATAAAAACCTGAGAGTATGGGATAGAAATACTACAGGTCAATGTAAACAAAGACTTATTAAAAGCCAAAAAACCAGTCAACCAATCCCACTGTAGATAAAAATCAGGATACTTGATAAAGTTGAATTTATCTTATCAAATGAAAAATCAATTAAATAAAGAAAATAAATTAATATAATTAATCAGATTAAGAAATTAAAGGAGAAAAATAATATGGTAGTCTACATAAATATAGAAAATGCACTTGGTATATTGAACATTCACTCATAATTAAAAAATAATAACCTTAGCAAACTAGGAGTAACAGAGACCTTTCTTAATCCAACATAAGTCATCTGCCAAACAACAAACATCATTCTTAATGATGAAAGAATGAAAGCATTTCCTTTAATATCAGGAAGAAGAATGCCTCTGTCAGCATGGTATTAGAGCTCTTAGCCAGTTCAATAAGGCAAGAAAGAAATAACAGTAAAAGGCAAAAAAGAAATAAAAGTATAAAGACTGGAACAAAAATAATAAAACTGTAATTTCCCTGGCAATTCAGTGATTAAGACTCAGTGCTTTCACTGCTGGGGCCCAGGTTCAATTCCTGGTTGAACTAAGATCCCACAAGCTGCACAGAACAGCCTATATGTGTGTGTGTGTGTGTGTGTGTATATATATATAAATATATAACATATATATATATATAAATAACATTAATAACAATGGACTTAGTGGCTTAATCATGTCCGATTCTTTGTGACTGCATGGACTGTAGCCTGCCAGGCCCCTTTGTCCATGGGGATTCTCCAGGCAAGAATACTGGAATGGGTTGCCATGCCCTCCTCCAGGGGATCTTCTCAACCCAGGGATTGAACTTGGGTCTCCCACAATCCAGGCAGATTCTTTACCATCTGAGCCATCAGGGAAGCCCATTAATAAAAATAAAACTATCATATTTGCAAAGACTGATGCCACAGACTACCAAAAAAAGGTATAAAATATTAGTAAGAGTTTATTAGGGTTGTTGAATCCAGGTTCCTCTGGAGAAGGAAATGGCAATCCACTCCAGTACTACTGCCTGGAAAATCACATGGACAGAGGAGCCTGGTAGGCTACAGTCCATGGGGTCACAAACAGTTGGACACGACTGAGCAACTTCATTTTCACTTTCAGGGTTGTTGAAATCAAATCTGTATAGAAGAATCAACTGCTATTTCTAAACATTAGCAATAAAAATTGTGGTGTTAGAGAAGACTCTTGAGAGTCCCTTGGACTGCAAGGAGATCAAACCAGTCAATCCTAAAAGAAATCAACTCTGAATACTCATTGGAAGGACTGATGCTAAAGCTGAAGCTCCAATACTTTGGCCACCTGATGCCAAGAGCCCACTCATTTGAAAAGACCCTGATGCTGGGAAAGACTGAAGGCAGGAGGAGGAGAGGATGACAGAGGATGAGATGGTCGGATGGCACCACCGACTCGATGGACATGAGTTTGAGCAAGCTCCGGGAGATGGCAAAGGGCAGGAAGCCTGGTGTGCTGCAGTCCACGGGGTCTCAAAGAGTTAGACACAACTGAGAGACTGAACAACAACAGAAAGGGAGAGACTGTGATTTAAAAGATAATGATAATAGAATCAAAATATATTAAGTATGGGTGATTCAATCTAACAAAAGACATATAAAACTTCTATGGAGAAATTACAAAATTTTATGAAAGACAGTTTATATCAATAAATGGAGAGATAGATCATGTTCAAAATGGTAAAGATGTCAACTCTCTGAAACTGATCTACAAATTTAGTCCAATTTTAATCGAAATCTCAATATGAATTTTTGAAAAACTTGACGAAGTTTCAAAATTTACATGCAACAGCAATAAAGGGGCCATAATACACAAGGCATTTTTGAATAAGAAAAAAGGAGTTTGAGGGGACATGATCAAACCCAGGTTTCCCACATCATAGGCAGACGATTTACCCTCGGAGCCACCAGAGAAATTTTCACATCTGCGAACCAGTGTAAACCAGTGACACTACCTATATCACACACAGGCTGCTGTGAGGATTAAATGAAATAATATATACAAAATACTTAGCATATGCCTGACACACAGTAAATCCTTAATCAGTGCTTTACCACTTCAACACAATAACGATTTTCAAGGATGTTTCAATCAATTGAACCATACAAAATATAATAAAACTGGACAAGAAGTTTAGCAAAGATGTTTTAATTGAAATTTTTATACATGTAGATTAAACAGCCTCTTCTAATTAATTGAAGGCTGCTTTAGATATGCTATATCCTCATGATATAAATTACAGAGTCATTAAAATAACTGCTCATATCCCATAATTATACAAGGGTCTTTAAGGCCACTCTTTAATAGGCTGAATATACTTAATGAGAAAGGCCATCAATGGAAAACTTTAGAAACATAACCAATGTTTATTTCAATGAACGGGAGGGGGGGCTGTACATGTGGTGGCAATTTCAAGATAAAATTCTCAAATGTAAGATCTAATCCCAAAATACTGTCATTTCGAATTCACTCAGTTATTCATGGGTGCTAGGAGGTCCGACATCACGAAACTACACAATCTCTATACATGGAACAAAGCTATAAGCATGATGTTCCTTTGGGGAAATTTCAAAAGAAACATCAACTTTCCCCTTTCTAGAAACAAGCTATGCTGATAAGACTCCCTTTAATATTTAAGTCCAATAGAAAGAATATGAAGAAGGGAAAAAAAGAACTGCAAAGAAACAACTGATTTTCCGTAAGCTTACCAAAAGCCATGTTTAATATAAATGAGATAAGACTGAATTCAGGGCAATGATCTACAAAATATTTAATTTTAATTGTGTTTTTTTTTAAGTATTTCTTTTCATCCTGTCTAAAAATAAGCTACACTTGGAATCATCCAATTACTTGGTAAAAATAAAATACACAAGTACAGAAGGAAAAAACTACGGTCGTACTTAAAGTACAGAATGAAGCAAAATAAAAACAAGTCTTTATCATTAAGGCATTGAAAAATTTAAATTTATTAAGAAAATGCTCTGTACATGTAGTGACTAATAATATAAGGGGACCTATTCCTTCTATTTCGAGGCTTCTTAGCTTTAGGCACAAAGCAGACCCAATGATACGTGCCCTTTTTGAAATACTGGGGAAAATGGTTTCTTCTTTGTCCTGGGAAGAGTGAGTTAACTGACATGGCCCTCCTTACCTGTTCTGGGCACTCAGAAGCGCTGTCCAATACAGGTGCCACCAGATACGTGTGCCTATGTAAATTTAAATCAATTTAAATAAAATTTAAGTTTCAGTTCCACAGTCACACTGGTCACATTTCAAGTGCTCAGTAGTCACGTGTGAGTGGTGGCCACCCTACTGGACAGCACAGATACAGAACATTCCCATCAACATACCAAATGCTATTGGACAGTGCTGACATACACTCGGTGGAGGAAATAATAGGGTTGCAAATCATCAGATTTGCCAATAATAAAATGGATATTTTAAATTCCATTTTTCTGATTTCTATATTGGAACTCTCAAGGCTCCAAAGTCAGATCAGGGAGAGGTGTGGTTAATATCCACCCCAAACCTCTAATAATAATAATTAATATGAACAGAACATTTATGATGCACCATCCACTAAACTAAGAGCTTTAGATATTTAATTATCACTATAATCTTATATAGAAGGTGTTATCATCATGTCTCTTTTACAAATGAAAAAACTGAGGCTTAGAGAGATTAAGTGATTTGCCCATGGTCATATAACTACTAAGGTAACAGTGTCAGAATTCAATTTTAAAAAACAATCAAGCAAACAAAAACTGTAGGTACAACTCATATATACACTAGAAATAAGTAGGGCTCATTCCACTAAAGCCTTCCGTGAAATTTTCATTACAGAATCACAGAAAATTAGATAGCAACAGAAACTAATGCAGTGTTTCATGACCGTCTTTAACCCATGACCCTTTCTGATGACTACAAAAAATCTCATACTCCCCCAAAGACGATGTGCACCTCACCACAGCCATTAAAATTTATTCTATCTTCAGTATGTTCCCAACAGCCAAATTTCAAAGAGGCTTTACATTTTTGTAACTATAATGTAAAAATTATCTTTTTATTTTCCTTATATAACATCAGAATATTGAATATGCTTTTTCAAAATCCATTCATTACCCCCTCAAACATACATATACTGAATCAATAAAAACGGATGACTCTATCCAATCTTCCCAATTTTAGAAATGAGAACACTGAGGCCAAAAGAGTGGGATGGGAATGCCTTGCCCGCAGTGAAAGACAGAACTTTTGGATACAGAACGCACTGGTAAGGCTCAGCCAACACGCTTTACTTAAACTGACCCTGAGATGGCAAAATTCCTTAGGGTCCCCTACCTCCGCTCCCAACCAAAAAAGGATTTGGTACCATTTCAAGGTATATCTTGTGAGATTTCTGGGAATGAAGCTGTGGGAATACTTGGATAGGGATTCCCTGTGCAATTTTCATCATCTGTTGGAGCCAGAAGGGACCTCAGAGAACTAATCTATCTCCTAATTTTAGAACTGAAGAGACAGCAGCTCAGCTCATTATATCTAAAACTGAGGCATCTCATCCTTCACCATTTTATGGTCTCTATGACAAAGGTGGCCTCGTTAATTTTCTGAAATGACTACTGAATGACAGGATCTGTGCTGGTTGCTGGATTATAAAGACAAACTGTCCACTGTCCACACAGAGCTTACATTCTTGTGTAGCAAAGGCCATATAAATGTGCAATTACAATGGAGTGTGGGCTTCCCTGGTAGCTCAGCTGAGAAAGAATCCGCCTGCAATTCGGGAGACCTGGGTTCAATCACTGGGTTGGGAAGATCCCCTGGAGGAGAGCATGGCAACCCACTCCAGTATTCTTGCCTGGAGAATTCCCATGGACAGAGGAGCCTGGTGGGCTACAGTCCACGGGGTCACACAGAGTCAGACACAACTCAACAACTAAGCACAGTAACACAGCACAATGGAGTGTGATTGAGTACAACTTGAGGAAGCCAAGGGAGGCCATATGTGGGCTGAAGCTTAAATAGAAATTCACTGACAAAGAGACATGCAAGCAGAGAGAACAAAACATTCACAGAACTGGAACCATGGTGTGACAGAATACGGACTGCAAGTGACGAGGTGAGGGAAAGGGTACTGTTCTCACAGCTTTATTGAGACATAATCGGTATAGAGTATTTAAGGTGCACAACAAAATGATTTTACATAAATATACATATATATGATTGTTACAATATGCAAAGGACATTTCAAATAAAGGCTTTATTATGTAGATTATCAAGGAAATCATATAAATATGAAGGATAGAAGATAAAACATCATCTTTCCACTTGTGAGCTGTACTCTCATTCTAAGTCACTTAAAGACTGTTACTCAACAAATGGTGCTGGAAAAACTAAATATTCACATGTCAAAGAATGAAGTCAGATCCTTAACCTTACACCATGCACAAAATTTAATTGAAAATGGACTAAAGACCCCAATGTAAGGCCTGAAAATATAAGTGCAAGTTAAGGCTCTTTCTAGTCTACTACACTGCCTCCTACTACACTTCCCTGGTGGCTCAGATGGTGAAGCGTCTGTCTACAATGTGGGAGACCTGGGTTCAAGCCCTGGGTTGGGAAGATCCCCTGGAGAAGGAAATGGCAATCCACTCCAGTACTGTTGCCTGGAAAATCCCATGGACAGAGGAGCCTGGTATGCTACAGTCTATGGGGTCGCAAAGAGTTGGACACGACTGAGCGACTACACTTCACACTGCCTCCTACAAACAGCCAACAATGAACACGTAACCATGGAAAGATGGTTAATACTCCCTTTGCTGTCCCCATCTTGGCAGAGTCATGTAGAGCCCTCCTCTGAGAAAATTTCTACTACGTTCAGGCAATGCTTAGATCTTCCTGGGTCTTCTCTTCTCCACACAGATTTTGTACATCCCAACTCATACACTCTATTCCATCTCCACCTCTTCCTGGCAGCCTCTATTTCAACACAGGTTGTTTATAGCTGCCAACACCCATCTTCATGAATGCAATATCCCCAAACACTAAACTCTCTGCTTTGGCTAAATGCAGACATAGTGATTTATTCAGACCTAAGGATGTCAATCTCTTGCTCAAAATATGACTCTCAGGATCAGGTCAAAACCTTCTTGATCAAACCTCACCTCTTGCCTCTTCTACCCTGTACATGCCAGGCACACTCAACTACCTTCATTCCCCTAGAATCCACCAGAATTTCTTCCTCTCACCTCAGATTTTTATAACCAGCATTTCCCCTGCCTAGAAGTTTCTTACCCGACTCACCTCCCTCCTATCCCTCCAAGTTCGGCTTAGGGTTCATCTAAGGAGTCTTCCCTAATTCTCTCCTATCCTAAACCCAGACCAAGTGCCCCTCCTTGAAGGAGTTCAGCCTATTGAACTTTCCCTCCCATAGCATTTACTACGTTTTATTCTAATTGCTTCAATTTCCTACAAGATTACATACACCATGAGTTTGGGTACTTTGTCTATCTTATTCACCACTGTAGCCTCAGCATTTAGCAAAGTTCCTGGCACATACAGACTCATGAGACTTAGGAGGATGAGATGGTTGAATGGCATCACTGACTCAGTGGACATGAGTTTGAGCAAACTCCGGGAGATACGTAAGGGACAGGGAAGCCTGGTGTGCTGTAGCCCATGGGGTCACAGAGAGTCAGATACAACTGAACGACTGAACCACAAAAGACTTAAGAAATATTTCAGAATGAATGAATGAATGAGTTTTTCTACCACCTCTCTGGCTGTGCTCAATCGTACTGAGTCACAGCCAACTTTCTTTCATGTACTTCTTGGTTAAACCATATTTTGCCCTGCTCTTTGCCCTGCCCCCAAACACAGCACTTGCATCTGATGACCTAAGTGCAAGTACCATTTTGTCTCGTCAGGATCACTTCAGGCCCTGACTTTGTTACACAAGATGCCTGCTCTTGCCCCAGTTTCTGCCTTCCATGAATGGGATCAGCCTGTCATCAATGTTCTCCTTCAAGCCCCTGAACACATGGAGCCCTGCAGCCTGCCACAACAGATAGCTGTCTGGATTGACACATGCCTAGTCACTCTGTGTCTGGTCATTCAAGCCAGGTGCAAGACCACTTGACCACAATGTTACTGGCTAACATTTCTCCAGCTGGCCTGCAAGAATATTGTGCAAGATTCTACTAAAATAGTCAGATGCTTTACTGAAATTCAGAACACCACAACCAGAGTACTCTAGCTAGTCACACTACCCAAAAAGGAAATGAGGTTATCCTGCCAGCTCCTGGGGATTACTACTTCCTTTGTCCAGGTTTACAAGCCCTGCAGCTGCTCCTGAGACTTGTGAATCAAGACTTCTCTATCCCAAAGCTGAAGAGAGAAGTTTTTGAATGCCTGAGTTGCTAAAGGAAGCTTCATGAAAGTAGGTGAGTTTTAAGAAAGATTTTAATGTAGAGGACCATCAAAGCTTGGTATAGCACAGCGGGAGAGTGGTCAAGCCTAAGTGTGAGTAACAGAGACAGCAAGGCTAGATGTGAGTAGCAGCGACAGAGGCCAGAAGGCCGGGCCCAAGTATAACCTGCGACAAGCAAAGTCTAAGAAGAAAAGCAAGTTCTTCCTGCTGGGCTGCTTCCTGGATCAGAATGGTCAACCACAGTTGGGCTTCTGCCAGAATTCCTGTTTTGAAGATCGCAGAACACACACACTAGACCCAGCAAGGCCATATAGTAAGCTCCACATGTAAGAGAGTGATCAGAATGGTTAGTCTGGTTTCTCCAAAGGACCATTTAATGATAGATCCACCACTAGGATCACTTGCAATGGCCGACTATGTTGTAGAGGACCAGTGTGCAACATCTTCCCATTTCTCGTCCAGAAAAAATGCAGAGGTAATTAGGTACTCATAGCCAGTGTAGCAAATCAGTTAAATTAAACCTGTATTTCATGTAACTCATATAGGGTATGAATAACATAACTAACTTTTCTAATTTCATACTCTGGTACTCCCAAGTAAATAAAAGGGAAAAAAAGTAAAGTTTCCCCCACAAACAGAATCTGTCACATCCTGGCGTGTGCACTTTTCAGCTCACGCATCCTAAATGCATGTGGAGATATTATATGCACTTTCTATTTAGCAATTTAATTATATCTTTGCATTCAAAGAGTGGCAATGGTTTGCAGTAATAATCAGGTGAAAGCATTCTAACATTAATATGCTGGAATCCGATGTGTTAATTTGATGCAACTTTGCCTTGACAATATGTGATTAATTTGTTCTCAGGCTAGCCCTGCTCCCAGCTCTGACAGTTTAAAATGCTGGGTTTCTTTATCCATATCGCTATTTGACACGCCTTAGCCCACTGCTTTGCTAAGACCACTGTTAATTTGTAATGAACTTGCTTTTCAGGGGGGCTCCTTCATTTTTAATTCTGTCAGCGTCACCTCCTTGAGGAAAATTACAAGTTTCCGTAGGTATGATTACTGCCAAGTGCTGCTGATAAGAGGTTTGAGAAAACAGGGCTTTATAAAGAAGTCTGTATTTAATCTGCTGAAACAGATTTATTGCCTCCAGACAGATAAATATAATGCAAAGTTCTCTTATTTAAAAGTCATTCCCAAGTTCTCCCTCACCACCACCTCCTCCTAAAGAAAAACACAGTTGCATTTCCAAGATTCAATAATGAGTCACTCAGGGAAAAGAAGTGAAAGTATAATAAATTTAACAATAATGGTGATTCTTGTCACCAAATTAGACATATAGGGGAGCCTTATAAAACATATGAATATACTTTTCACGAGGTGAGAAAGAGGAAAAAAATCTCACCAAAATAACTATGGTTTCACTTCCTTTCTAACTAGCAAATGAACATTACACAGCCTCATGAGTCCATTTCCTGTGGGCAAAGTGAGTACTGGTGAAGCTAGGCATGGCTAAATTTCTCCTTGGATTATAATGCTGATAATGCTTGACAAAGGGTTACAGCAGAGACAGAAAGTCAAAGGTGCAAAACATAATGGTTAATTAATATAATAACTTATTAGAGAGCTTTCCAAGTGGCTCAGTGGTAAAAGAATCCACCTGCCAATGCGGGAGACGCAAGTTCAATCCCTGATCCAGGAAGATCTCACATGCTGCGGGGCAACTAAGCCCACGCGCCCCAGCCATCGAGCCTGTGACTCAGAACCCGGGAGCCACAACCGCTGAAGCCCACGCGCCCCAGAGCCGGTGCTCCACGACAAGGGTAGCCTCAGCCATGAGAAGCCCGCACTTCAATGAGAGAGTGGCCCCACTTGCTACGACTGTAGAGAAGCCTGCACAGCGACGAAGACCAGCACAGCCAAAAATAAAGAAATACACAAAACTATTTTCAAAAATACTAAGAGTGAGAGCAGGCCACCACTACAGCACTGTCACAGGTATTCGCCATTTACCTTTAAAAATAACCACTACTCAGTAGGTATAATTACCCTCTTTCCTTTCACATGAGGAGACTGAGGCTCAATGAGTTCATGAGGACTTACTGGCAAGAAAAGGGCAGAGCTTCAGACAGGAAAACACATCCTGTGACTGTCAGACCTCTGCTTTTCTTGTCACCATCTAAGGATGGAAAAGTCATGCCCTCGCTGCAACTGGTCCATGGATAAAGCTAACTAGTCTAACAGGGTTCATTCTCTTTAGCTCTAATCCTTAGTCTTTTTCTGTTTAATCAGAAGCACGCCATTCTTCAGCAATTCCAGCCTTCCCACCAGGAAGCCTACTATCTCCACAGGGCTAGGCAGACATTAGTCAGTTCAGTTCAGTTCAGTCGCTCAGTCGTGTCCGACTCTTTGTGACCCCATGAATCGCAGCACGCCAGACCTCCCTGTCCATCACCAACTCCCAGAGTTCACTCAAACTCATGTCCATCAAGTCAGTGATGCCATCCAGCCATCTCATCCTCTGTCATCCCTTTCTCCTCCTGCCCCCAATCCCTTCCAGCATCAGGGTCTTTTCCAATGAATCAACTCTTTGCATGAGGTGGCCAAGGTATTGGAGTTTCAGTTTTAACATCAGTCCTTCCAATGAACACCCAGGGCTGATCTCCTTTAGGATGGATTGGTTGGATCTCCTTGCAGTCCAAGAGACTCTCAAGAGTCTTCTCCAACACTGCAGTTCAAACGCATCAATTCTTCGGCACTCAGTGTTCTTCACAGTCCAACTCTCACATCCATACATGACCACAGGAAAAACCATAGCCTTGACTAGACGGACTAGCAAAGTAACGTCTCTGCTTTTGAATGTGCTGTCTAGGTTGGTCATAACTTTTCTTCCAAGGAGTAAGCGTCTTTTAATTTCATGGCTGCAGTCACCATCTGCAGTGATTTTGGAGCCCAAAAATATAAAGTCTGACACTTTTTTCACTGTTTCCCCATCTATTTGCCATGAAGTGATGGGACCGGATGCCATGATCTTCGTTTTCTGAATGTTGAGCTTTAAGCCAACTTATTCACTCTCCACTTTCACTTTCATCAAGAGGCTTTTTAGTTCCTCTTCACTTTCTGCCATAAGGCTGGTGTCATCTGCATATCTGAGGTTACTGATATTTCTCCTGGCAATCTTGATTCCAGCTGTGCTTCTTCCAGCCCAGTGTTTCTCATGATGTACTCTGCACATAAGTTAAATAAGCAGGGTGACAATATACAGCCTTGACATACTCCTTTTCCTATTTGGAACCAGTCTGTTGTTCCATGTCCAGTTCTAACTGTTGCTTCCTGACCTGCATACAGATTTCTCAAGAGGCAGGTTAGGTGGTCTGGTATTCCCATCTCTTTCAGAATTTTCCACAGTTTATTGTGATCCACACAGCCAAAGGCTTTGGCATAGTCAATAAAGCAGAAATAGATGTTTCTCTGGAACTCTCTTGCTTTTTCCAGGATCCAGCGGATGTTGGCAATTTGATCTCTGGTTCCTCTGCCTTTTCTAAAACCAGCTTGAACATCACCGAGTTCATGGTTCACGTACTGCTGAAGCCTGGCTTGGAGAATTTTGAGCATTACTTTACTAGCGTGTGAGATGAGTGCAATTGTGTGGTAGTTTGAGCATTCTTTGGGATTGGAATGAAAACTGACCTTTTCCAGTCCTGTGGCCACTGCTGAGTTTTCCAAATTTGCTGGCATATTGAGTGCAGAACTTTCACAGCATCATCTTTCAGGATTTGGAATAGCTCCACTGGAACTCCATCACCTCCACTAGCTTTGTTTGTAGTGATGCTTTCTAAGGCCCACTTGACTTCACTTTCCAGGATGTCTGGCTCTATACCATCGTGATTATCTGGGTCATGAAGATCTTTTTCGTACAGTTCTTCTATATATTCTTGCCACCTCTTCTTAATATCCTCTGCTTCTGTGAGGTCCATACCATTTCTGTCCTTTATCGAGTCCATCTTTGCATGAAATGTTCCGTTGGTATCTCTAATTTTCTTGAAGAGTACTCTAGTCTTTCCCATTCTGTTGTTTTCCTCTATTTCTTTGCATTGATCGCTGAGGAAGGCTTTCTTATGTCTTCTTGCTATTCTTTGGAACTCTGCATTCAGACGCTTATATCTTTCTTTTTCTCCTTTGCTTTTCTCTTCTCTTCTTTTCACAGCTATTTGTAAGGCCTCTCCAGATAGCCATTTTGCTTTTTTGCATATCTTTTCCATGGGGATGGTCTTGATCCCTGTCTCCTGTAGAATGTGAGGACATCAAGTCCTACTAATTCCACCCTCAGATTTATCAGGTGTCTTTCGAATGTCTATTTACACGAACAGCCAGAGGCTTAGTACAGCCCCAGTCACCTCATGCACCAGTAGTGGCACACACCTCTTCTCAGATAATTAGGGAAGTTTCCCAGTACTTCACAAAGTTTAAAATCCCTAGATATGGACTACCACTGGATTCCCCCCACTTTCCAAACTATTTTTTTCTCTGTATATTCCCCGGCTACTAGTAGCTCAACAAAAAGAAAGAGAGAGAAGAAGAAAAAGAAGAGAAATGGGAAGGGAAGGAAGGAAGAAAAAGACAACTACGTTCCACTATATGTTCAGGCCAAAATGACTCCTATCACTTATTCCATCTTCACCAAGAACACTGTTCTCCTCTCTGATAAGACTCCCTATCTTTGTCTTCTCCACAAGACTGTTAATGAAGCAACTTCTAAGAAAGAGGTATGTAAATTGTGCTGTATGTGCTAAAGGAATGCAAGCCAGTCACTCAAAAAGAGTATTACACAGAAAAAGAAAAATTTAAAGATTACAAAGGTAGGTATACAAAAGCAGAATACAAAATTACACTTAAGCTAAAACAATGTTGTTTAGTCACTAAATTGTGTCTAGTTTTGACCCCATGGACTGTAGCCCACCAGGCTCCTCTGTCCATTGGATTTCACAGGCAAGAATACTGGAGTGGGTTGCCATTTCCTTCTCCAGGGGATCTTCCTGATCCAGGGATCAAACCTGGATTCTTTACTGTTGAGCCACCAGGAAAGCCCAAAACTAACAATTACACTAAATGATGTTAAGATGATTTAGCATTCACTGCTCAAAAAAAAGATACATGAAACTTGGATTTTTAAAGTTGTCTTTAATCTAGAACTTTCTTAATGCTCCTTACTGTGGCTTGTGTGCCTACTAGTCTACATTCAAGTTCCTTCAAAGCAGGGGTAGGAATTCATTCACATATGTATTCAGAGGGCCTAGAAAGCAGAGTCTCAGTAAGTTTTCACTAAATTAAATGAAATAACAATTGCTGGGGGCATGCCTGCACCTGCTCAAACGTGGCCCACCTTGAGCAGCTCAGCTCAGCCTGGCACAGCCTCTGAGCACTAGTTGTGGCTGGTATTGTGGGAACAGCTGCTGCTTTGAGACGCCTTCCCCTAAAGGATAGATAGCTCCAGGGCAGAGACTACATCCCTTATTCCGAAGTCTTCCTTCTCCACCGTTTTGTGTCAGGACCTCTGGGCACCTCTTTCCAAACAACAGAGAAGAAGAGACAGGCTGTGAGATGAACACAAATGTGAGCAAAGCAAAGGCAGACAATACCTCTCCAGTGACAGGTCTCATGAATAGAAGAGAAAAAGGTATCTTGAAAGAAATGTGCAAATGGGAACAAAAATGAAAGACAATAAAGGAAAAAAACAAAACCCAACACTTAAACACTAAAGGAAGTACTCGTTTGAGGAAAACACATAAGAAAAAAATGTTACTGTATATGATATTATACACACATGATTTAATTAGAAAAGTCACAAATCAGTCTCTTGAGTATTTATAATGTAAATGATACAAAAGTTTAGAGGGAATGGGAAGATAAAAAGTGGTTCAAGTGTCAAAGTGCTAACTGGAGTGATCTTGGTTCTGTGTTCTGCAGAACATGAGGCAATGGACTAAGGGAGCCCAGGCTGAAGAAAGTACGGGAGCAAAGGTGTGAAAAATTGCATAAAACTGTCAGGTAATCTGCAAAGTGGGGTTCTGCTGGGATAAACAGACTGACACAGGTTCAAGTACTGCACAGGCTTTCCTAATTACTGGCTTTTCCATCATTCACTCACTCAGCTGCTGATTATTTTGCATCCATGTGGAAGTTCCTTTGTAGGGATTTCTCCTCTCTGCCTCTTGGTTTTCTCATCTAGAGAACAAGCATAAAAGTCTCTTATCTTTCTGGACTATCCTGGGGCTAAAATGAGAAATGATGTATTAACTAAAATCACATACCTACAACAGGAAGGTAGGAGATGGTTAAATAAAGATCGAACTATACTGAACAGGAAGAATTAAGCTGGACAGCATGTGGGGAGCGAGGGTGCCACTGCTGATGGTCTCTGTCACGTGAGTTCATTCTGCTCCCTCACGAGGGCAGTGGGGGTACTTAATCTGGCCACTGCTGTACATGACACACGGAAGGAGAGGGGACAAGGGCAGGGAGACCAGCCCGGAAGCTGCTGCTGTAACATAAATGGGATGTGAGAAGGTCCTGGAACAAAGGAGTGACTGGTGAATACGAGAAGTGTCAAATCTGACAGATACTGAGAAGGAATCGCTGGCTGACCTTAGGGACAAACTGTGAAGAGAGAGTGGTGAAAAAGAATACTCCCATCAATTCACATCTTTAAATGGCTTCAGTCTCATTTTGGAAATAATCTTTCTTTGAAAATCATCACCTGGACATTACTGATTTCACAGACAGACCCTTTGTTTTGCACACAAAATACAGTTTAGTATTTTTCTGCCTTTTCTATAAGCAACATCCTTTCTCCGAGTCAAGTCTAAACCCTTACCAGTCTGTAAAAATTACCTCGATCCTTTCAGATTAAACTGCAGTCAGCTTACTCTTACTCATGTCCCTCAATCATTCGGGCCTGAGGAAACACAGCCCACACCCTTTAAAACCCAAGCACATAAAACACTGTGTCATCAGCAGAACAGCAGCACTCTGTCCCTAAGCACCTCATTGTCTCCTAAATGGCTTCAGCTACAAAATAGTCCACTGGCAAAAAGGCTTTACGAAAACCTCAGAGCAAAAGGAATGATCACCACCTTTGCAGCCAATCCCTTGGGGAAAACAAGGAGCCGCTTAAAACCTGGCTGAGGATTAACCTCACAATAACAAGTAGAAGACCTTTGGGAGCCCTTCACAATTCATGCAAGTATAACACAGAGATCAGGAACGAGGTACGGAGTACCTGGGCTCATATGCTGATGCCCCACCTCCCAGCTCTGTGACCTGAGGCAAAGTATTTCACTTCTCTGAGCCTTAAGTCTTCTCACCTCTCAAACTGGGGATCCTCATAATACCTCTTCACAGGGCTGCTGTGAGAAGTAAATTAATCATTACATGCAAAGCACTCAGAACTGTGACTGGCACATAGTAAGTTCTTAAACCATGCAAGCTACTATTATTAACGTTATTGTCATTAGAGTTATTTGAATGACCAAATATAACCAACCAGGATGCAGATTTACCTTCCCCTTCTCAATATGTATTGAGCAGTATGTTGGGTGCTCTGTAACAGAGACGCATGAGAAAGATACACAGAAGGAGAAAGATCTGTACACTGAAGAATCATAAACAAGGTGCTGTGGAAGCAGACAATAGGATGCTGTTGTCAGGAAGTCGAGGAAATGTTACAGAAGAGTTTGGTCTTGAGAAGGACAAGTAGGGGATTTTTCCCTACTTTCTACTTGAGAAAGAATTTTACATGGCAGCAGATAATGTGGTTCCTGGTATGTCAGACCTGAGTCAGCATTTCTAGGTTTCTAGGAAGGGGACACAGCTATCTAAAAGGACAGGATGAAGCAGGCAGAAAGAGGCCTATCTGCCCTCCAGGGGAATACATGCTTGCACAATGGCAAGTGTGTGGGCAGTCACTGAAAAACTAAACCACAGACTGCAGACAGAACCTCCTCACCTTTCAAGACTGGGTTTAAGATTCCAATAACTTCTTCCCCAAGAGTTTAGTCTACACCTGGATCCTTCAAATATACGATCGCCCTTCAGTCTCCATGAGGGACTGATTCCTGGACCACACACCACCCACCGCCCAGACACCAAAATTCACAGATGTTCAAGTCTCCTATACAAAATGGCCAAGAACAGTTGGCCCTCCGTATCTGTAGGTTCCACGTCTATGAACATGGAGGGTCAACCGCACTTCCAAATCCTCTCGTCCTTGGATCATCGTGGTCTATTCATCTCATGAGACTCTGAGCTGGTTCTCTGAGGGCAGGGACTATCATTCTATCAATCTATCAATGCACCCCAAGGATCTCTTACTCTGCCAACATGAAGATAAACATTCAGCAAGTTCCTGATGAATCATCTGCCTTACCTACAGTATTCTCAGAAAAAGAACCTAAATACTTTAGGGTCTACAAATGTTTCTAAACATCTCACACTGACCATTAAATTATCTAATTCTAATGATGGGTCTGACCTTGATCACCCTCCTCATTTTACTGATTGGTTAACTCAGCCCAAAAATGTGAGATAATGCATTCAAAGTCACACAGAAAGCTAGTGACATAGTAACTAATAGAATTCAGGTCTCATGAATCAAGGACTTCTCCAGGACCAAGATGGAAAAATCTGATACAATTTTTTCTTATGCTAAATGTTAGGAAAACTAGAGCTTCTTATCTCCTACTAACACATAATATATTTGACAAGCAAATAAAATACATTTGGAAAATATTTCTTGTAATATATATGGTTCTTCTTAAACAGATAGTATAAACTCCGAAGTCAGATAAACTGCTTTAAAAGCTGGTCCTACCATATATCAGGGTGTGATCTTGAGCAAATTGCTTAATCTCTTCTGGACCCCATATAAACATGGGACTAACACCATCTATATCCTGGAAATACTGTGTAGATTAGAAATTACATTCTTAAACTTTCTAGCATGCTGCCTGGTATATAGTATTCAGTCAACAGAAGACAATAGGAGACAAGACTATTATTCTTTGTTGTTGCTATGGTCAGAGGTCTAATTTTATTTTTATTTCTTCCTTTCCCTAGCCCCTGTACTATGCTCTATACATAACAGCTACTCAAAATTTTCTCAATCTATGATTAAAAAGAAAAAAATCAAACAAGTAGCTAATAGCTTTTCTTAATCTAGAAACAGGTCCTTAACAACTTAGTGTAAGATGTCAGTATGAGTACCATGAAGGCTTCGCAGGTTGCTCAGCAGTAATGAATCCACCTACCAACGCAGAGTCTGAAATGCAGTACTTGGATGCAATCTCAAAAACGACAAAATGATCTCTGTTCGTCTCCAAGGCAAACCATTCAATATCACAGTTATCCAAGTCTATGCCCCAACCAGTAACACTGAAGAAGCTGAAGTTGAACAGTTTTATGAAGACCTACAAGACCTTTTAGAACTAACACCCCCAAAAGATATCCTTTTCATAATAGGGGACTCGAATGCAAAAGTAGGAAGTCAAGAAACACCTGGAGTAACAGGCAAATTTGGCCTTGGAATGCGGAATGAAGCAGGGCAAAAAGAGTTTTGCCAAGAAAATGCACTGGTCATAGCAAACACCCTCTTCCAACAACACAAGAGAAGACACTACACATGGACATCACCAGATGGTCAACACCGAAATCGTATTGATTATATTCTATGCAGACAAAGATGGAGAAGCTCTATACAGTCAACAAAAACAAGACCAGGAGCTGACTGTGGCTCAGATCATGAACTCCTGATTGCCAAATTCAGACTTAAATTGAAGAAAGTAGGGAAAACCGCTAGACCATTCAGGTATGACCTAAATCAAATCCCTTATGATTATACAGTGGAAGTGAGAAATAGATTTAAGGGACTAGATCTGATAGATAGAGTGCCTGATGAACTATGGAATGAGGTTCATGACACTGTACAGGAGACAGGGATGAAGATCATCCCCATGGAAAAGAAATGCAAAAAAGCAAAATGGCTATCTGGGGAGGCCTTACAAATAGCTGTGAAAAGAAGAGAGGCAAAAAGCAAAGGAGAAAAGGAAAGATATAAGCATCTGAATGCAGAGTTCCAAAGAAGAGCAAGAAGACATAAGAAAGCTTTCTTCAGCAATCAATGCAAAGAAACAGAGGAAAACAACAGAATGGGAAAGACTAGAGATCTCTTCAAGAAAATTAGAGATACTAAGGGAACATTTCATGCAAAGATGGGCTCGATAAAGGACAGAAATGGTATGGACCTAACAGAAGCAGAAGATATTAAGAAGAGGTGGCAAGAATACACAGGAGAACTGTACAAAAAAGAGCTTCACGACCCAGATAATCATGATGATGTGATCACTAACCTAGAGCCAGACATCTTGGAAAGTGAAGTCAAGTGGGCCTTAGAAAGCATCACTACAAACAAAGCTAGTGGAGGTGATGGAGTTCCAGTGGAGCTGTTTCAAATCCTGAAAGATGATGCTGTGAAAGTGATGCACTCAATATGCCAGCACGTTTGGAAAACTCAGCAGTGGCCACAGGACTGGAAAAGGTCAGTTTTCATTCCAATCCCAAACAAAGGCAATGCCAAAGAATGCTCAAACTACCACACAATTGCACTCATCTCACACGCTAGTAAAGTAATGCTCAAAATTCTCCAAGCCAGGCTTCAGCAATACGTGAACCGTGAACTCTGTGATGTTCAAGCTGGTTTTAGAAAAGGCAGAGGAACCAGAGATCAAATTGCCAACATCCGCTGGATCCTGGAAAAAGCAAGAGAGTTCCAGAGAAACATCTATTTCTGCTTTATTGACTATGCCAAAGCCTTTGACTGTGTGGATCACAATAAACTGTGGAAAATTCTGAAAGAGATGGGAATACCAGACCCCCTAACCTGCCTCTTGAGAAATCTGTATGCAGGTCAGGAAGCAACAGTTAGAATTGGACATGGAACAGCAGACTGGTTCCAAATAGGAAAAGGAGTATGTCAAGGCTGTATATTGTCACCCTGCTTATTTAACTTCTATGCAGAG